>NW_021939546.1:10643609-11123089 GCF_001715985.3 Manacus vitellinus
TTTTCTTTTTCTTTCTCTTTGAGGAAGGAGGAAAGATGTGAGTGTACCTTGACTGGGTTTGCATACAGTTAATTTTCCTGCCTCAAAAGCACAGTGAGCTGCCAGTTTCAGAAAGCCCAAATGGAAAAATGGTTTCTTACAAGATGTAATGAAGATTTAAAACAAACAAGTGGGGCTGGGAGGTAAGGGGGGGTCTTGCTCTGTAGCCATTTGCCATTTCTGATTTTGCAAATAGCTCTGCAGTGTCGTTTGATCTATGCATCAGCATAATTTTACCAGGAGATATTTCTGGCCTTTTGCTTTACAGTCAGATCCCTTTGCTGGGCTATTAAGTTGAAAATGCAGTCAAGTATTAACATCGAAACTGTTTATGTAACCTCCCACTACACAGAACCCCTCCAAACACCCTGCAATTGAGGAAGGGAAGGAGGGGATGAAAAACAAGAGCTGGATAGAAATAGTGCCTGCTCTGGGATTTAAATAGGTCAGTTCCTTCCAATAAATAGAAGTTAGGCTGTTGATATATGCCCATCTACTTAAACTGTCATCGAAGTTCACTGAGCTGCATTCCAGCAGAGATTGCTGGCCTTAGGGATGCAAAAGGCTTTGTTACAGAAGACTTTAAGAGGGAAGAGGAAGGAGGAACAAAGAAATAGCCAGAAAGGAGATCATACAGGTACTACACTTTCAGATTCCTGGTGGCACTTACAAGTGTTGATAAGTCTTTCAGCATCTACCTTCAGAAAACTGCGTCCCGCTTTCCTACCTGCCCATGTGTTTGTCCCTATAGGATGCTTGCCTATGGCATAAGTCTAAAGGTTCCTTTTTTTCCATCTTCTGCTGAAGTATATTTAATTTGCTTTGAACAAGAGCAAACCCAAATCCCAGAGCCTCTGAATCAGGGGGAGTTATGGAGGGGGAATACAATGAATGTCTTAATCTTGTGTCACCCTTTCTTTGAGACACTGTGCTACATTAAATTGATTTTGCAAATGAAAGCTAAAAGCTAAGCAAAAGCCACCAATCTATTTTGCCTAAAGATGATTTTAGTGCTCTTTATGTTCCCCTAAATGACAAACCAATTTGTTACCTGCCTACATAAACATTTGCCTATATTAGCCCCAGAAATGTTTTATTTTTATTAGCCCAAACTTTATCTTTTTATGAAGACACAGGGGCCCAATAAAATTAGTGTGCAAATATAATACCCAATTTGCATTTTTCCATGGTCAGCAGAAAAGCTAAGTAAAATCAATTTGATATTAGGTCAGCATATACATCAATAAAGCATACGCTCACACAGGACCATTGTAATGGTCCCTGTAATTTCTGTGCTGCCAGAGTAAAGAGATTAAATAATATTAAATGCTCCAAAATAGCTTTGCTTTTAAGGGGAATGTAAAAAGAAAAAGAGAGTTTGGCATAAAACGGGCAATAAAGGATAATAGTTGCACAATCTCCAACTTTAAAACATTGTGACAATGATCTCAGAGGCAGGCTTCCTGCAAGACAGCCCCAGTTCAGCCAAAATTATGTTTAAGCACATTTTTGAGTACAATACAAGTCCGTCAAACAAATCACGTATTTAAGCACCTGACAGAGTCTGAATGAAAATCTGGAGCTTGAAAGGTTTTGGATCCAGTTTTGAGCATGATATGCAGGACTACTGCTGGGTAGATGGTCCATGCACAAGTGAGGCTTTGCTAAGGAAAAACCCTCTGTGCTCCAGACAGGGCTGACTGAACGTGGTGGCAGGGGAGGAGAGTCAGTGAGCAATGAGGGTCCCGTGTAACAGTGCTACCCCTTCATGGGAACCAAGATACTGCTGCCTCCCATTTCAGGTAAAAGTACATAGGAATAGGTGTCTGACTTCCAAAACCAGTAGTCCAGTCCATCTCTGTGTGGTACAAACAGCATCATTTTGACCTTCTGTCTCAGCTTCTTTGTGCTGCTCAAGCCAGCTATAAGAAGGCAAGAAAGAAAAGCTTGTGTATATCTCACCTCAGCAAGTCCAGTGGGATTTGGTAGTGACCAAAAACGTTGTTGTTTTGCACTCTCGTGTTGCTGAGATGTGCGCTCTTACCCGAAATGACATTTGTGGCCAGAAGTAACAAAAATAAATGGGATTAGGTGCTGATCTGGTCTCTTAGGAAAAAACCAGAGCACGGTAAATTCTGCTTGGATTTGATTTGCTAAAGCAGTTTAATGTGGTAGAGATGAGGCGCTTGGGGCAGCGCCGACATTGGTGTTCATTTTTGACGCAGATGTCGCGGTTCTGTTGGGCACAGCCAAGCCGAGGTGGCACAGGGAGGTGTAAAGCAACAGAGCTGGTTTGATTTCCTCGGTGGAGTCTTGAACTCACGGGGGTTTGATTATAAAACGCTGGTAACAGCCCACCTCATACTGCAAAGTACCTGAGAAAGGAAGACAATAATGGAATTCATTTGCGATGGATACATGTATTTCATTAAAATATACGTAGGTATTTAAAGCAAATGGTTATTTGGCCATATGTTTTTAGGATGATGGATTTCCGTTTCTTCTGATTGGAGCCTCCTGGTCTTCTACAGATGACAAGCTTTTTCTAAGTGACTTACCTCAACTCTGAAGTCCTCTACAAAGCAGAGAAATTCACTTCCAAGTTCTCCTGATGGGCACCAGTCTAAAGGCTTTCTGAAACAGAATTCTAGGGTCGGACTTGCTCATCCTTTGTACTCCATCAGCCTTAGTGCTAATTTGTGAATTTAAAGCGTTAGCACACCATGGCTACAAGACCTAAAGAAATCACAAATCTGCCGTCCGTTTCCGGTCTGATATGGTAGTAGAAAAGATCCTGGATGTCAAGTGAAGTCCTACCTTGGTTCTGTTACAGTACTTCATTTTGGCAGTGCAAATGGAATTCCATAAAACAGATTGAAATTGCTTGAAATTTTTAGATACTTATTATTAAGCTGCTACATACAAATACTGTCATTTTCATGTTTTTATAGTAGCATAAAAATGAAAATCGAATGAAAATGGATAAGTGAATTTGTTGCCTTCCTGTGAAGGTTTAGAATTTTATCAGACTGTCTTTTTTATTAAGTAGAAAATGTTTTCTGTGCAACCCTGTTTTAGTTGTAGTAGTGTAATGTGTAACCAGGAGTGGAAATTGTTGTTTCCTGGTTGAAAGGTGGGGGAGTGTTGCCAGTGGGATTGCTTTAAGTGACTGGCTTGTACATGCTGCAGCATTAGAGGGTAAGGAACATGAGTTGAGGGCCAAACAGAGTGAGTGATATTCAGAGTGAGAGATTTGAGCTGCTTGCCTGCAATTAATTGAGTTTCTTTTCCTTGTGACATTTGCTAGGTGTTTATCACCACTGTGGTAACTTGATAGCCAGAATAGATGTTGAGGTTAATGTTGTTTGTTCTGACTAGCACCTTAGATCCTCACAGCTTTGCCCAAGGGAATTCTCCTCTGCAGCAGAGAGACAGGATGGCAGTGGGTGAGTAGTAGCAGGATATGAGGGAGTAACACACAGTGGCAGATTGTTTAGGTCCAGTCATAAGTCAAGGCAAATATTATCAATTATGATGGTAGTGGTAACCTTCAATGGGAAAAGAAAATGTTTATTTCAATCTTCAAGATACTTTCCAGAAGAGAAAATAAAAAAAAAGAAACAATTCCAGGCACATGCCTATATTTCTTTCCTTAGAAAACTGGTTTTGTCAAATAGTTTTGTTTCTGAAATTCACTGCTGTGGCATTTAGAAGGGCAGAAGTGGTACCACAACAGACTATTTCTCTGTGTTTCCACAACTCTCAAAGTTGTGGCTAAATGGACTGTGCCTTTCTGTCATTTTGCTTAAGTGCTTTTGGCATCTACTAAGCAAAGCTATACACTTCTAATCGTCTTAATTTTGATTGATCTTTTAAATCCTGAAGTAGAAAATAGGATGCATTTTCAATGTAACATTTAAATTAAAATATGAAATGGTGTTTTGTAGTTGTTTAGTGTGTTAATTTTGGCCAGCAGCCAGATGCCCAGCCAGATGGTCTCTCTTATCCAGGACAGGGTAAGAAAAATAAGATGGAAAGGCTCATGGGTCATGATAAAGACAGGGATATCACTTACTAATGACCATCGTGGACAAAGCAGACTTGACTTGTGGGAAATGTAATTTATTGCCAATTAAAATAGACTTGTATAGTGAGAATTATTGAATATAATAATGATTGTAATAACTGTTATGAAGCATAAATAGAAACAATATTGTAACTGAAGACAAAGCCAAAAAACACCCTAACTAATCCTCTGTCCAAAAGATTTCCTAATCAGGGTGCTATTCCAGATCCAAAGAGTGGCAGTCCTGCTGCTGAGCATCATATTCATGCTGAGCCACAGTTCCTTTAATCTAATGCTGGTTTTCCAAGAGTGGAGGGAAACTCCTCTCCTTCTGCAAAAATGATCCCAGACTTTTGCTTTTGTTTTCTAAAGTTGTTTTGCTGATTTGTCTCCTTCCTCCCACACTGCTTGATGTTAATGCAAATGATGTGGGATGGTCATTGACTCCTGGCAGACAGTGTTGTTTTCCTTTTTGCTACCTCCCACTTTTCTTGTGCAGACAGAATTGACCCCACCAGCTGCTATGTTTCTCAGACACATTCTTTCTTATATTTTTTTTTTGCCTCTGGGGCTGAAAAACACTAGAGAATGGTGAAGCTGGTGTATGAAAGAACAAATGAATGGCTGAGTTACAGGCAGAGCAGCTGTAGGACTTCTAGAGATGCTAAGGAAATTAAAGGAGAAACCAGCAATTGTCTCCTGAGAACAACAAAAAATGTATTGATTATTCCTGTGGTGCTGTGAGGTGTGATGTACCGTTGGGAAAACTGAGAATTTCTAAGAATTAAAAAATTAGCTCAGTTATGCTCTAAGGACTCTCAAACATCTTTGAAAATAAAAGTCTAACTTTGGATATATATGCAATGTATCTACATAATTGTAATTGGGGGGAAAAAAAAAGAAAGCTTGGATTTAGTTCCCAGTCTCCTCACAGTGTGTAAACTTTTTACTGCAAAACAAAGATTTAAACTGTCTCTAGCAATTGGAGCCTGCTTAGCATTACCCCTGCTGTGTGTGTTCAGGTTGAGATAAGACATCTAACTGAAGTCCTGACCTCTCATAGTCGTTAAAATTCCCAGAACCCATTTTGAAAGAGCATCATTTTATTTCCTGTTTATTAAATGCAGTCACAGCATCTCTCACAGAGAAAAGATGCTGCTTGACCCATGTAGTTTAAGGCTGAAGAAAGTGGCCAAAGTGTTGTGGTTTCAGTACTTAGGGATTAACCCATATTAAGTTCAGTATAGTTGGGATCTAAATCTCCCTTCCGCCCATCTGTAATTTGATGGGGACATGGCACATTTTTGTGCCATCACTGGAGAAGGTTGCTGGATTTAATCCTGGCCTGTTTTCCATATGTTATTTATTTTTGAACTTTTCTTTCAGTCAGGGCAGATGCAGTCCCAAATAGTTACCAGATTTTTGAAAAATAGCCTCCAAATCCTCCAGAGCAAAGCCTAATAAATGTAATTTGTAGCACTTTACTGTTGCTTGGTGCTGTTAAGGCTTGTACCAAGTGTAATGCAGGGTGCAATGGGCTTTACCTTGTTGCTGGACCCCCACAGCTATTCCTGTGGCCCCAGGGGGGCATTTATCACAAGTGAGAGTAGTTAAACTCACTGTAGTAAATCTTGGTTTTTAAAAAAAGAGCCAAATTTGTTGTTTCAGATTTGGCTCCACGTCATTAGTTTTGCAGCCCGTGTGCACTCTGCTGTATGGCCTGGCATGGAGACCTGGTGCCTCTGCCTCTTTTGGTTACAGACTGCGCCTATTTATAACATATGAGCAATTTTAATGAAAGGGTGTGCTTTGAAAATTAACAGTCCTTTGTTGCTACATCTGGGTCTGAGTTTAAGGATCTTTATTTCTCTTTTTCCCCCCTGCCCCCTTCTTCTGCAGCAAACCTGCGTCCAGGGGCTGAACAGAAAGTGGTGTTCATCACTGCACGGGTCCATCCAGGGGAAACACCATCTTCCTTCGTCTGCCAAGGTGAGTGTCTGCACGGAGGTGGCAGATCTGGTGGGATCTGCTTTCCAACTGATGCATGTATTTGGTTTGGATAGCTTTGACTGTGATAGAAGGCTGAGCTCACATGACGGATTTTCCCATACTGAAATGAAGTACTGGACTTTTTAACCTTTTGTAACTGAAATACAGTTAACTTCTAACCTCTTGGAAATAAAGCATACATCAGGAATTATTTTTGGGACCAACAATAATCACGTGACGTACCTAATGTCAAAGTGATGTATCCAATATTGTGCTTCAAAGACCAGACACAGGAACTGAACTGGTATAAACTGGACTAGTGATCTGGCTATTAACAGAGATGGCAGAGAGCATGCACAACAGGGGAAGTTCAGGAGTTTAACCAAGAGGAAGACCTTGAGCCTTCATCTGAAGACCCTCTGGGTGATAACATGCATGCACAAGGAGGCAGAAACCATGTAAATGAGTTCTGGGAAATAATTAGCTTAAACCTGCCCATTCCATGAAATATAATGAATATATATACTATGAGTGAATATAATATGCACATGTTAGGAGGAGACATCCCCTGTGCTGCCTGGTGCCGCAGCAAGGAATACCTGGTTCGTGACACTTGGTGGTCATTGAGTGTCTTCGCTTGAACAGTGAGGGTATTGGCAAAATCTCTCATCTAATATCCAGCTGCCTGTCTTTTTTGAGGCAATAGGAATAGATTATGTCCAAGTCTCGTGAATGTTTGCTGAACTCGGTCAGAACTGGGCTCTGACACTATTTGGGAAGAACTGACACGATGTGATCACGTAAGGCTCCTTTTCTTAGTAAAATGGGCTGGAAAAGCTCTGGGATTGGTTCTGTGTTAATTCTTTATGCTTTCCTGCTGGCTTCTAATTCCAGCTTCTTTTCCACCACAAAGCAGTGACCCTAGTTCTCCAACAGAATTCCAAGAGGCCTCTCTTTGTCTGAAGCTGCTGCTCCGAGGAGCGCAGCAACCAGTGGCTGACAGCTGTTTGCTGCACAGAGCATTCCTGCTAAAAATAGAAAGCAAAATGCCCAGCTTGTATTCATAAAGAGTTGTAAATCTCGGGCTTCTGGGTACAAATAAATAAATAACCCCGGCACGCATTGACATAACTTCATTGTACAGGTCTGAAATGCTGTACTTATGTATGTGGCTGTCTGCAGTGGTCAGGTGTTGATGGAGTAAATCAACAAGGGCAGGGGCAATTTGCTAATTCACTGCAACAGCTCAGACCGGGCCCTGCCGAGCCGACGAGTTGCATCAATCAAGCACATGCAGAATTTATTACATTGTCTGCTCGTAGTGCCGCAGACTGGTTTGCCACTGGCCCTGTTGGTACCTAAAGACCTCGGTGGGAAAGGTCTGGCACAGGTTTGTGGTCTTCTCCGTGCGTTCCTCATCCTGGCAAGGTCCTGTGTCTGGCACATCTCTGAGGCAAAAGGTCAACAGCTGTCACTTCTGCTGCCCTGGCCCCGTGGGCTAGAAGGACACTCAACCTCTTCTTGTTGGCCTGTGGAGTAGCAAAGGTAAAACCCTTCCTTTAGTAAAACAATGCTTCAGACTGAGAGCAGGGAAACTCAATGAGTTTCCCATCTCCTGCGGTGCCATAGTCAATGCAGGGCATTATGGCACACATGATGTTTGCTAATGAATATGGATTTTTAATTGGCTGCTTTGATTCTGTTTGTGGCTGCTGGCATAGCCCTGTGAAATGAAAGCTGAGGCGTGCTGCTGAGGTGGTACTTTGTAAATGATGTTATTTTATTTTGATAATGGAGAGTTTATTCAAAAGGGAAATGAAAAAAAAAAGGGAATGTGTAAAAGCAGGTGGCACGCTTAGCCTGATGAAACAACTAGATAGAAGTCATGCTCTGATTGTCTCAGAGAAACTTTGTATTTTGTAGGGAAAAAACACCCCAAACAAAAAGAGAGCGGGAAAGATAAGAAAAATTAATAGGGAGGTATCAGTCTTGGAGAAGCTCATCAGAAACTTGCTGTGGCTGCAGTTATAAGGCATGCTTGACTCGTTTGGAAATGCATAGATCCACAGGCACTGAACTCTGCAGGGCACTGAGCCATTCTGCCCAGTGCAGACCAAGCTGCCTTGTGTGCATAATCAGTGTCAAGACAAGTAGAAATGTCAACCATTTCAAGGCCACTGCAGCATCGTTTCTAGCACTGCCAAATGTGAAATTGGGTGCTTGCTCCATCTTTGGAAACTTCTATGTGGGAGAGTCAAAAGAAGGGATAAAAAAAACATTCGTTTGGCAGTCAAGTGAGGGCACACTTAGGGATTTTATTTCTGGAGTCTTGGGAAGCTTTTTGGCATATATAGGTGTTGCAGATTTTATATCCAGATGCCAGCTCAGTGCATATGGAACATGTCAGGATTTTTTTTTTATTAGTGGAGAGATTTCTTCTTGCATGTTTGATTATGCTCACCACCTGAAGTATTAAGATACGGAAGCTAAGATTCCTAAGAAGCAAGCAGCCTCTCACGTTTGGAAGAGCAGAACTGTGAGTGCCCACACCTGGGGAATCAGTCCATAGGGGAATAGATAATGAGTTAGAAGCTTTATTTACTATTCTTGTTCTTCATTTTTTTCCAGTTGATGTTGGATTGCATTCAGTTCAGGCTCTGTCTTCCCCTTTAAAGCCCTTAGATAATAACTGACTCCTTATTCATTTTTCTGTCTTTGAGCTAGCCAGGTCTCTTCCTGACCTCTTTAGCCTTCTCTCTGCCAAGGGATACAAAGCTATGTAGTCCAAACACCAGCTTCCTGGGGCCTGACAGAAGCTACCTGTTACATCCTCCATTTTTTTGATTAGACAAGGTCCCTGAGAAGCAGGTTGTCTTGCCTTAATACATCAGGATATGCTTGGTCCTGTCTACTGGTCCTTTGTCCTCCACTTTTCCCACATATCATAAATCTAGGCAAGGATCTTTGTGTTACTTTAGGAAAAAAATGTAAGGTCGTCTCCCCGTTCAGAGCTGCATTGTTTCTGCGTCGTCCTTCTTCATGTTCCACTATGAAGAATCCACTGAAAACTGAATTTTGGATACAAATACCCTGCATTCCTGCAAACGTGGAAGTGTTATAAACTTGGATACACATTTCTGTCTCCTTCCAGCTGTGGAGTGCTTGCAGCAGTAGCCAGACTTCCCTAGAATCATCAGGCACCTCACTCAGCAGTTAAAAACAAGTGCTATAATATTTCACACATGGTGCAGCTGCTGAGCTGTAGTTCAGTTCCTTAAAAGGCAGACAGAACACTGGAGGGCCTCTTCATAAAAAGATGGATTAAGAACCTTTTGTTTCCATTTTGGTCTTTTAAGAGTTATTACAGTGCTTCAGGTTAGCCTTTTTAGGAAGTTTTCCTGATGGTTCTTAAGTTGTTGTGAAGTTCAGGGACAGAAATGGAGAGTCAATCACCAGAGAGTATATTCCCATGAGTACCCTTCATATCCAAAGGTAGGATGGTGTTTCTACTCCTCACACAGTGATGGTCACCATGAGCACTGATGCTTGTTTCACTTTTGGGGATGAATAGGCAGGAGTAGCACTCAGGATAAAGAGGATTTGTTTTCAGTTTGCTCTTATAGACCATTTTCTAATTGGTCTATAATCACTGCTGCTCCTGGAGGGCTTTTATAGTCAGCACAAAGCAGCGCAAAAATTCATCTTACAGCTTGAACTCATTTCTCATGGGCTGTTCAGATTTCTGAGGGATTTTTCTCAACTTGTGGTTTTAAATTATTTTCCTTTTTTTTAGATATTTCCCATAATTTTCCTTCCCCACAGTACCTTTATTTAAGAAAATGTATACTATTTTCTCTTTCACTCTGTGCTGTTAAGGCAAGTAAACTTACTCTTACAGGTAGGGTCAAATGTCAGGTAATACCTATAAATGTATGCAGTGTGCACCAATATGTGTGTGTAAAATCTGTGCAGGCCCCTACCCTCTAAACACTGATCATAAGCCAGCTTTCAAAAGGCTTGGATTTTATCCAAGATATGTTAATAGGAGTATTCCCCCACACACTCTTACCCCCAATGTTCTTATAGTCTTATTTTCCTTCCTGAGGTTGCTAGATTTTATCTTTTTTTTTTTTTCATGGTAGAAAAGCAACTGTCTCTCACTATCATGTGCTTGTAAAGTTGTAGGAGACACTGTGACTGCTATGTTTAAGTTTATCCTTTATGCTTTGGCTTTTGCCAGCAGTCAGTAATAGCAAGCTTAAGCATGTCTAGATGTACCAAGACAGGTACTTCACTCATTGATTTAACATATTCTGTTAGTAGGATGTCATTTGTTGTCTTTTGAACACATTTGCCAATGTGGCATTCACCGTGGCATCTAAATGCAAAAATGAAAATTTGTACCCTAAGCCTCTAATATCGTTTTCCAGGCTGGGAGCCCAGGATGGAAGACCCAGAGCAAGACAGGAGGGAGAGGGATCCCACAGCTGGGTTTGCAGATGCTGAGCATCTCATGCTAAGTGTAATTTGACCTGGAGCTGACCTTGAAGCTTATGGGCTGAATAGGGAATAGCCATTAAAGGAAAATATAAGGAAAATAGACACCTGGGACTCTTATCCATAAGAAATGGTGCAAAAGTTACTTTTCAATCAATCTTCTTTCTTTATAGCTGCTTAAATGTATGCTTCTCCTTGCTTCACCTCAAATCAGATAATATGAAATGAAGAAACAGACTACACTGGGCAATCTCTTGCTTTTCTGTTCACATTCTTGGTCTGTGTTTTTAACTCCCATCCTCTTGCCAGAGGGCAGGAAAAAAGAATCTGAAAACCTTTGTACAAATTTTGATTCTACATTTAAAGAATGCAGTAGAAGGGGACAAACTGGCTGAAAACAAGTCTCCACCAGCTGTTTCCTGAGTCCTGTTGTTCTAGCTCACTGAGCTAGTGGTTAACTGAACTTGCTCTCTGTGTGACCAAGGTGCTCCAGGTGCTATGAAGGATTTTATTCCTGGACAGATTCCACAATGGCCTCTTAAAACTGGTGGCAGTTTTCTAGTTCACTTCATGGAGGCAGTGCCTTCAAATTCTTTGCATTTGATCCTGCAGGATCCCTGAAGGAATTAGTAAGAGAGCCAAGCTCCTATAACATGATGAGTGTGACTTGAGTGGAGGCTTTTTTTTTTTTTTGTGGCTTTTTGCTTGTTTTGTTATTTGTTTGGGGGGTTTTGTGGTTTTTATTGCTTGAGGGAAAAGCAGTTTTAAGTGTGAGAAGAACCATTTTGAAGCCTGTTGCTCCTACATGGAATTTACCCAACCTCTGTTGTTTCTTATAAAGAAAGAGGAGAAATAAACTATTAGGGTTAAAAGCTGCTTTTCTTTTTCTTTCATTAAGTATAAATCTTTTGATCATTAGTGATAGTAACTTAAAGACAAGACAAGTTTTAAATGCAAGAATAAATGCAGCTAATGAAGCCTTTAAATGTGAAAAGGACTTTTCTGAAATAACAGAGGTGATGGCCTTGCTTACCTGTTTCCAGGATATAAATTCTCCTAAGGAAAAGAAGCTGTAGAGTTTCTAAAGAGTTCTGTAGGCATTGGTATGGGATGCTTTTAGTAACAGCAGCTGTACAGGAGAAAAAACACTGAACCTAGAAATTGCCTGTTGCAGTAACGATCAAGCCCTTAAGAAGCTTAAGAACATCATCTGCCAGACTTCATATCAGGCTGAATGTGCATTTGAATAAATGCATGGTTTGCATCAGTTCTGATCTCACTTCATCTGTTGTATTCTTCCTTCTAGCAAGCCAATTCGCCTTCATTTCCAAGCTATATTTCCTACCAGAGGAGGAAACAAAATAGGGTTCCATAGGGAGTGGGAATCTTATACGTGCATGTTTGTTATCTTACTGTCAAGTCTCACTTCTGTCTTCTCTGCCTAATGCAAGAGTCTGGAAACAAACACTTATGCTGTCCTGGCTACTTCTAGACTCCAAGTGAATGCCTCCATATGTATAAAGGCTTAGTCTGTAGTTCAGCTTTGGCTGTGCTTGCAGTGCATCTCTGGATGCACAGGGTGCTCTGCCTTGGCCATGCAGCAGGACTTGAGGGCTCTCTGGTGCAAGATTGCCCTTTGTGGGAGCCCTTTCCAGTGTTTCTGTTTGTGGGCTGCATTGGTAATACTGAAGAGAAAGGAACTGAATAGAAGCTCGCCTTTAGGGGTGTTTTATACTCTCTTGCCACCTCAAAGGTATAAAGACAAAAAGCTTCCATTCTCTTTCAATATTTATTGTATCCTATGCAAATGTCTTCTGCCTGCAATCCATAGGAAAATGCATCTGCTCTTGCAGAGTTCCACCCTAGAGGTGACTGCTCTTGGTCAAAAAAAAGAGTAGAATCTTTCTATAAAATGAACTGTTTTGTGCACACAGGGATGTGCATAAATTGTGTCAGGAGAGGATGGGGAGCACTCCTGTTCTTTTAGAGGCAGCTTAGCACTTGGAAGCAGTGAGAGAACATGGTGAACAGGAGCTGCAGTTTACGGTCTCCTTTACAGGAGTTCAGGAAACCAAATGATAAGAAACAAACTAAGGCAGCAGAATTCAACAGCCCAAACATAAAATGAGCTTCAGGGCTCTCTTAAAATTGTTAAATTGCATTCATCCTTCTCACTAAGTTGTGGGTTTTTTTCTTTAAATGCACAGCTTCTAAGCTTTAATACAAAGGGAAACACACTCTTCCTTGACTTCTAAAGCAACATGAAAAACACTGTTGTCCATCCCTTGTAAATCTCCTGGATGAGATTTTAGTGTGAATTATCCCAGGAGAGAGAAAGGTTGTTCTGAGAATAATAAAACATCAATATTGGAGTAATGGAAATAAAAGCTCCTTTTAAAATTGTGTTGATGTAAATAGAGTGTTAGAGGAGTTCCTGCTAACCAGTGTGACATCAGCTGTTACAAGACTGGGTTTGAATCAATTCACTGTGGTGTCAGGAAGGTATGAGAGGTTAGACACCTGCTTTCCTGAGCTGGAGGAAATTTATAATGAGTTTAAATTTCTCTGACTATAGAGTTATGTGATTCATTCTCTTACCACATATGCCTTCTGGATGTGCCAGGGAACTCCTGCACAGAAGAGAAGAAGGTGTGATGGTGGCAGGGTGGGCAGGGGGACTGTGCAGGGGTTGAGAAATCTGCAGAACCCTGGAGACCTGAGCTTGTCTCCAAGGGAGGAATTGTGTCATCTCTGGGGAAGGCTGTTGTGTGGCTGAGACACCCCTTTGCACCAACAGAAGCTGCTGCTTCACCTCTTCCATTCAACCAGTAGCAGCCGGAACAGAAAATTGGTCTGGTCAGGCAGGCTCATGCCCCCAGCCCGGGCCTGTGTGCTCACCTTGCTGCTTCCAGTAGGAGGAATGGGATCAGCATTCACTCCTCATCCCTGGGACAACAAGGTCAATTTTGCGTGCACAGCTAAGAAATGTCAAGTGGCTTTGTTTGATTCAGTTTGCCCTTTGCCCAGGGCAGGCCTTTGACTACCTCTGCTTAACTAATCCTCCTTACAGTAATCAGAGAGCTAAAGGAGCCCTTGGTCTTCAAGAGGGAGAATTGAGAAAGGTTTCACTGTAGAACAGCAGGCGAGTTTGTTTTGTCTCCATGTGAGATTGCCCAATTAATCTCTTAAACATACTGGCTTTGCAATGTTTCCTGACTGCTCATACTTTTGGATAACATTAGCTGAAAGATCATTTCCTTCCAGCTCTAACCAACCTGCCTCTAAGGCAAAGCATATCATATTTGTAACAGCACACTGTGGCACTTTGCTGATGTCTGAGGATAGGAAAAAAGGAAAATATTGATTCACCTCAACTTCGTAGTCCCTTGGCTTTCCTTAATATGACCTGTTTTTCCCTACAAGAAACTGCAGTCCAAGAGAATTATAAAGATGCTTATTCCTGTCTGCCCTGTTATCAGTTAGGTCAGGGCCCTTTTTTGCATCTATCCCTCTGGCAGCAAACCCTGCACTTCTAGGGAGCAGTACTACACCCATGCAACAGATCTTCTGAGGGCCAAGAGCATCCAGGGTAACCTGCATGCAGTTTTCCAAAACTGGACTTGGCATGCACTAGTCAAACAGTGCTGGAGCATCTGCTGCTACTGGGGAAATCCCAGGCAGAAACCTTGAAGCCCAGCCCCAGTACAATTAGACCAGGTCATGAATATGCAAAACTCAGAACAAAACTGTAAAAACCACAGGAAGTTCGGGGTTGTTTTGGGTCTCACTTGCCAGGCTCAGTTGTTAATGACAGAGAAAGGGCTCCTAGTAAGTGACCATCCCTGCTTTCAAGGAATCTAAGTTGTGAGATGAGCCCTTTCTGTAAGTGCAACAGTGTGTGAGAGCTGTGCTGATCAAGCTGCAGGTCAGGATTCACAATTAGGAATCTGTTCTGTTTTTTATACTTCAAACGTTTTCCATTCTCCTTCAGCAATGTCCCAGCTCTTCCTCACAAGTGATATTAATCTTGCTGGTCTATTGTTTCCAGCTTCATCCTCTGACCCTTTGTTCTTTGCCTGCCCTGGCTGGGTTCAGCTGAATTGATTTTTTTTGTTTTCATTTTGTTTTCAGTTCTTTTGTCTCTGAGGTGCCCTGCACTTGCCTCCTTGCTCCTTGTGCATCGCTCTAGCTGCTGCTCTGAGGAGTCACCATTCATGTGTGACTGGGACTTGGCCGCTGGAAACTTTTCTTTGACATGAGGGCACTTGGATTAAATTCTTCCTCTGCCCCTGCACAGATTGCTCACATGCTCTGTGTGTGCCTGTTGCAAGGCATTGTGTACACGTTTATAAGAGGCAAGCCACCTCGACCTCTCCAGCTTACAGAGAAAAGGGCGTAAAGCTTGTTTGGAGGGCAAGAAAAAGAGAGTTGGGATGAAAGCAAACCTCTGCCCCAGACAACAGCCCTTTAGAGGCTGGCTTTGCTCTTTCGATGCAGTCCAGCTTCTCTGGACTCTGAGGATGGAGAAGAAGGGTAACAGGGCACATGTCCCAGCAAAAATGGGGCACATTCTTTACCAGTCCTGTTTAATTTTATCTAGGAAGAAATGTAGACACAAAGTGCTTTGCTGGGACCCTAATGTGTGGCAAGACAGGAAGAGTAGATTTGGGGTAGTCTTGAACAGTGGCACATGGCTCTCTTAAAATATCACCCTCCCCAGGCAGGTTCGTTCCTGATGCAGTTTCCAGATGTGCCCTATAGTGTTAGTTCAAGGGTTAAATCATGTATTACATGTTCAGCAAGTGGTAATACTTTCCTGGTATCCATGCCCTGTCTCAGAGGTTATGGTTTTTGTCTTTGCTGCTGCTAAATGTAGAAGATAATTGGGGATGGGTAAAAATTAATTAATTTTTATTTTTTTTCTAATGACACAGGTTTCCAAAGAGTCTTTTACTTGAAATTTCATACGAACTCACATTTATATTTCTCCTATTTTCCCTCTCTCTCTTTTTTTCTTGTTTTCCTACTTTTTTGTCACTTTATCACCGAATGAAAAAAAAACAAAACAAGACATGGTAGGGGGGAGGGAAGGAACAAAGTAAGGTAGAAATCTGTGTTCAGGTTAAAAAGGAGGAAAGGGAAAGTCTGCAGGAATTTTTATGAAAAAGTTTCTTCAAAATTTTCAGCCAGTGGTACAGTGTATAGGCAAAATATTACAAAGTTGGATGTACTTTATGTTATTGGCAAGCATGAGACACATCTTTGGGTGACGACAGAACAGATGTGACAGACAGGGACAACAGGGCAAGTTCTGTCTGGTTCACCAAGGTCTCCACCTACCCAAAAGTAGCTATTTCTAGCATTACTGAGAGATTTCAATTTTCATAGTTATTAAAGTTCTACTGCTTTGGTGTCTCTAGTATGAATGACACTAATCAGCACTGTGTCCTGTCCCCTTACAAACACTGGCATGTGGTGTCACAACAGCCAAGAGGGAACAGGAGGGTGCCTAATTCTCTGCTACAGGAGAAGCCATTCAGCCTCACTGAGCTTTAACCATCTTCCATCAAAGGGAACATGATCTGTCAGAGAGTCAAGAGCAGCGCTGAAAAATGCTGTGACCCAGCCTTCTGCCATCTTTTAAAAGTTGGGTCTGTCGCTTAGTCCTTGGGAGAAGCAGGGCACAGAACTGGAAATATGTTGGAGCTGCCCTCCTAATTCACTGCAGGGAATTCACTGCCTGCCCTGGAGACAGCAGCAAGGAGGTGGCTGCCACCACACTCAGCTGACAGACCCCTGCAGTGGCTTGGAAATCACCCTTACCTTTGCAATGTGCCTGCCTGTCTAGAATCTCAGTTTATCCAAAGTGCTCAGTGGCACCTTTCCCTTCTGATGTCTGTACCTTTCATACAGTAAAAGAGGCTGTTTGTTAAAGTCAAATTTACCTTTAAGATGTTAGAATTCAGTCTGACTATTCAAGGTAGAAAGTTAGAGAGTCTTCGCCCATGGTTACATGTGAACTCCAATTTTTCTTCCTGGCAATGTTCCTACTGGCCAAGGATATGAGGGAAATAGCACCTTGACATTAGCTTATGTGGTCACAGTGCTGCCAGAGTGTAAACCCATCACTGCAAAGTGCTGGGGGAGAGCTTCTCTCTGAGGGCTTGCTGGCACTTGAGAGTTCATTTGCATCTGAGGCAGGCTGTGAATGTAGAGTGCAACAGAACATTTCTCCAGCAATTCTTATTCTGGAACAAGAGCATCTTATTCCTTCTTAGTTTAATATGCTTCAAAGTAGATTCTGTAATAAGACTGTCTCCAAACAGAATTCTTTAGGAAATGGTGGTTTGTTTTTTTTCTTCTTCCTAAAACAGCAACAACAAAACCTCTCAATCCTTAGAGGACTCCTGAAATTTATATCCCTCTGACTTCCTCCCTCATGCTCTTCAGATGGAAACATGTACTTTTATACTCTCCTGGAGAATTTCACTTCTTCACAAGGAGAGACATCAGTGGCTTGTGGTGGCCCTACTCATGTGAGGGAAGTTTGCACCCTGAATATTCTCTCTCCATTGTTAATTACCATCACCTTTAGGATCTGTAGTGCAGCTCCATTTTCCCAGCAAAATTTTCTCTGGAGCTGAAGTAGGGGCTTATGCCATATTCTGCTGCTTAACAGCCAGGAGCACATCTGTACTGACAGGGAGTGACCCTAATTTATTTCTGTGGAGCTTGTTCTTGCCTGGATGTCATGCACTGTAAATAAAATAACAGATCCATCTCCACTGATGAGGGGCAGAGCAGAGCTTTTGCAATTTTCTTCCTCGTGTAGAGACATGGTCATTTTTTTTATTCTTCTATAAGACAAAAAAATAAACCACAGGGGAAAAAAAAAAAGCTTTTTCCTGCTGGAGCCTAGTGCAAGTAGCTATCCAACAAGTCCCTTCCAGCACCACTGAATGTAACTTGCAGATACACAACTTTCATCTTTGATTCAAGGAGGGGAAGTTCAGATGCAGACAGTATTTTCTTGGCCATCAGGCCTTCCCTGAGGGTTAGGGTTTTGTTCAAAAAATCACTTCTTTTTTCCTTTTTTTTTTTTTCTTTTCCCCCAGTCACCCAGAAGTAGTTCAGGTGTTGTGTACAGTCCCTTCTTCCACTGCCTGTTGAGACTGAAGCTACAGACTTTGTTGTGCAAATTGACTTCCATGTTTCTTTTCCATTTTGACTATTCCTTGACACATTAGAACTGCTCGGCCTCTACTCCCTTGCTATCCTGTATAAAGAGGGAAATGGATAAAGATCTACTTTAGTGTCTCACATGCTTCTGTTTTGGTTCTGTGCTACTTTTAGACGTCTTTGAGGGGCAAACCCAGAGCAAGCAGGAAGCTCACACTTCAGGGGACAGGGAGCCACCTCTCAGGAAGAGCAAAGCGACTCTGGTGCCGCTCTTGCCCTGCACATGACCAGAAGGTAACCACAGGAAAGTGTAAAGTAGCTCTTTTGAATTAACAGGATTCTCTCCCTCTGATTCTGGACCTGATGGTTGCCCATTTTAGGAGTGCTGGCTTACTGGGTGACACCAGCATTCCAAAGTGGCTGCAGACTTTGTGCCCTGCTTTGCCACTGGAGTCCTGCAGGTGCCTTTGCCTGGCTGGGAGCAGGCGAGCTTCCTTGTACCTTTTCAGTTGATTTGAACAGAAGGACAGGAAAATCCTATAAAAGTGAAGCAGTATAACCTGCAAACCTAGTAAAGTGGAAATCAATGAAGCAGCCAAAAGGTGCCATTACAGCTGGCTTAGTGTAAGTTTTCAGGTATTGGGAGCAACAAAGCAATCACGTTGTTTGTCCCCACAGGGGAAGTGAGGGCAAATAGTTGTGCAGGTTCCTACCAGGACAAGCTGTCATTGTAATGATCTGGGGAATGTATGGATGTGCCATCTTCATATATGAATGGCAAAGCCACATCTTCAGTACAAGTGAACAGCTGAGGTTCAGTCCGGAGGAGTGGACACCTCAGCTCTTCTTTTGAGTGGACTAAACTAAGCTGAAGCACAGGGAAGAATTCCTTTCAGCTTGCATTCCCACTTTGTTCTGAATCCTGTACCTGTATCTTCTTGAGACCCAGATTGTTAAGGCACCACGTCATCTGTGAGGGCATCCCATATGCTCTTTCTCTGTTCCAGCAGGACATGTTCTACTTTCACGCTGGCAATGGGTTGCAGCAGGACTCTTTCTAGCTGAGTAGCCCACTTCTGATGTGGCCAATAGCAAAGGTCTACAGGTTGTTAAAGGTAAAGGCAAATTAATAGAGGTACTCCCAATATACTCTGGCAACACTCCAGAGCTGAAGGAAACTGGGAAGGATAGTTGTGAATGAGTGATGTTCTGCAGGGCCCCTCTTGCCTCTGCCTGATTCAAACCTATTGCTTCTCGGTCTCTACTTGACTGAGCAACATGTTTGCAGATGTTGGAAACCATTTTTTGAAGGCGTTTAAAAATACATATTTTTCATTTCTTTCCTAGCATTATTTATATAATGCCCTTTTCCTTTTTCACTGTATATTAGATTTTCATATGTAAATGTATTCTCCATTTCCCTCCACAGTTATTCACCTTTTGCCTTCCTGGCTTATAACACATTCTGTGCTTGGTTAATCTATCCATCTTCAGACTTTTGTAGTTCTTATTGCTACCACAGTTAATACTGTAAGACTCAGAGCACAGTGTAGCTACTGCTTGTGCTCAGTGTACCTGCAAAACAGCACTATATGGCAAGCCCCAAGGCAGGTGTTAGGAAAAACTAGTCCAGCCCTCCATTCCTAGTGCCCACCTTTGTTGAACTAAGCACACTGAAAGCCCAAAGGTTCCTGATGCCCAGAGAAAGGCACTGCTGCCAGATTGTGAAAGATTGTGCCAGGTTCTGGGCATAAAGGGAGTGCTCAAGTCCCAGGGAGATGATTCAGCAAACGACTTGAAGGGAGAAGGGTCTTCATCCTTGGCTATTCCTTGCAAGTTAGAACTAAGTCTGCTTAGTCCCCTGTGTCCATCAAAGTTTATTTTTATCACTTTTATAGCTCCACTGGGAATCTTCTCCCTGGTGCAGGCAACTTTGGAAACTTTACACTTGTGGTGCAGTCTCCTTGCTGGCCCCAGAAAGGTTTCTGACCTCCACGTGTCCAGTTGTCATGATGGGGAAGAAAGCAATCATCTTCCAGGCTCTGGGGAGCTCAGCAACAACAACATAATGATCTAGTTTCTTTTTCCCCCCCCTGCAAGACCCTTATATCTCTAAATAGAAAGCTGGAGAATGAAGTGATTTTCTGTTTCTGTTTTTTACCTTTTTGCTAGTGCTGTGTGAGTTGTTGGTGTACAGCTGAGAGTCCCCTTCAGGGCCATGGTGAAAAGTCTGATGTTTTGTGAGTTGATAAGGATAGTAGGAAACAATGCAAGGATGCCTGAGTGAATTCTGCCAGGGTACATGCCGGCTTAACTCTGGTTTGTGCATTCCAGATTTTACTCCCCTTGTGTTTATTTGCCCCCCTTTGCAATCAAGCCTCTTTTCTGTGTTGTCTCTTTTTCTTGTACATCAGGGAAGGTGGAATCTCCTGCATATTTCTGTTCAATTCTAAGGCTTAAATCTTAGCTGTATTTAAAATTAGTTAATTCTGTAAAAACTGAGGACCATAATGCAGCAAATATTTTTTGAGCTGTCTAGAGGACTCACACTCATGGGAAGGACAGACTCTGAATAATAATGACCAAGCACATCATATTCTGAAGCAACATCTTGAGAATGATTCTGATAAATCCCAAGTAATTCATTAATAAAGCGAGATCATCTGATCCTTGCAGTGTTTCTCTAGGAACCCTTTTGTTTTTTTCCCAGGAGGAAAAGAGGCATCATCCAGGGGGTATTGGTAGCCTCATTTTGATGCAAAGAGAACTCCAAACTCCTTACAGCATATTAAGGAAATTAAAGAAAACAAAGCCAACCAACAAAGCCACCCACTCAGTCTGTGTTGCACACTGAATTTAGGAACCCTTTGGGCAATCCTGCAGCAGCAGCTGTGTGCTCCTGCCAATACCTCCTCTCTTTGTCAACCTGACAGGTTCTTTCAAGTGAATTCCACAGGTCTTTGCTGGTGCACCAGTTCTACTGGAGAACTGTACAACTGCCCTCTGGGCCTGGGGAGATTAGTTTGTAGCTAAGCAAACTACTCAGCCATCAGAGTAGTCAAGTGGCTGAGATATGGGCTCATCACTACAGAGGTCAGGAAGCAGTCCATTTCCCTCTATTCAGGTTTGCACTTTTTGCCAGACAAATCCAGCCTTGGCCTCATTCTGCTCCCTTACATTGATCTGGTTTTTTGAAGCCAGTGGGTCTCCCATTGCTGCAATGAAAGGAGAGCTGGGTACCGTGAAAGAGTGGGAGGGATTAACCCAAAGTACCACCTGAACTCAGTGCTGGTGGAGAGAGCCTATGGGTCCCATGCACTTGATTTCGTTTGGGAGAAAAAAAAACAACCAGCAGAACTGAGAGTACTTAAGCGGAGGCGGCTAGGGCTAGAACTCCTCCTAATTTGTTGGGGATTGATCGTAGGATGGCATATGCAAATAGGAAGTACCACTCAGGTTTGATGTGTGGAGGTGTTACTAGTGGGTTTGCGGGTGTAAAATGACTGACTAGCAATACTGATTGTCTCTGTTACCAGAAGTCTTGCCATCTTGACCTCTACAGGGCTGATTTTTAGGAAGTGCTTATCTTAGGGCAGAGTGGGGTGGGAATGGACTGTCGGTGGCACAGATCTCCTCTAGTGACAGCTGTGTAGGAACAGAAAAGTTTCAGAATTTTACTCAACACCTAGTAAACCCATTTTTGTGGCCACTTGCCACATTTCCAAGTGCAGTAGGCTCCAATGAGCTTTCATGAGTTTGTTTGGAAAACCCATCTGCTGGTTTTGGCCCCAGTGAAGCCAGTTTTGCTGCCCTGCAAATCTGGCCATTGCTATCTCAAGTTGAACACACTAAAATAGCAGACTCTGGTAGCAACTTGCCAAAAATCAGCAGTGCTAGAAACCAAGATCAGGCATTCTGGCTTCTGGTCCCACATCCTAGTCACTGGGATTGCCAACTTTAATTATGTTTTACTGGCAATGTATATCTGTATCTTTTCAGTGCTGAATTGGGATGTTGTGCTCCAGCCCAGCACCAGCAGTTGCATTTTCTTCAAAGCAGATGTGAGTCCTTTTATGAGGAAAGAGCTACAGCGCATAAAAATACATAGGAAATCCCAAACACTCATCACTTAGCAACTTTTTGCACTGAACTGATTGCACTTCTAGACTACTGATTTGTGGCTGACTCTATTCCAGTCACATCCATTTTGCTACAGTCTCCCTGCTTGAAATGAATCTGGAACATTATGGTCTGGAACATTATGGGGTTTTGAGGCATTGTTTGCACGGTCTTAAGACATCTAACAAAAAGAGTAGGATATTGCACATGAAGGGCAGTGGTATAAGTGTCCCTCCTTTATGTGGAATATCTATAATAAATTTGCAGGACTTCCATCCCAGCCAGTCCTGTCCCATCAGTAGATGCATTAAAATGGAAAAGGAAGTCTGCCTAGTTCTAGCCTGGAGTCCTGCCTAGTCTACATCATATGGTCCACCAGTAGTTCTAGAATGGTTTACTGTGGCAAAGTGTTCCCAAATCTTCACTGAAATTGCAATCTTAGTTGATGTCACGTGTCATCTGGGGCTGTAACTCCAGAAATGTCTCCTGTATCCGTACAACAGTGTAAGAAGGAATTTTATAATTTTATAACTCTGGAAAGCAGTTAAAATGTTTGGATACCAGAATGGTCAGTCTTGTTTTACTGTAGAGCTGTGATGCAGTAACACAACCGGTACTCACTGTCCTCACAACCTGTGACCTGCTGATCTGTTTAGAGAGACCTGCCACACACTCATGGTCCTCCATCAGTGACTTTGTTCCACTCAGGACATTACATGCAAAGGAGTATTTCTGGGAAACCTGGAGGGGTGCAGTATGAGTTTCCCTCTCATACTGACAGAACCCATCTGGGAGGTTCTTGACTGCTGTTCCCGCTGCTTGCTTCCTTCAGGTGGATTCGTGTTTCAGCCACACCAAATGCCAGATTAATTTTTTGTGGAACTCTATGCTAACTGGAGGAGGGAGGGAGGGGGAGGTCAGGAACAATAGTTTTTAAAATGTTCTTAAAATCAATTACTGTCTGTGCTTACCGTGCACATTAAAATTGGAATTAAAATCCACCGTGCCTTGCTCTGCCATTTGAAGTATTTGTTGCCAGTCATTATCAATTCCTTTGCAAGCAGCCCCTCTAGCAGAAGCATGGTTTTCTCTGGAGTTGACATTAACACTGTTCCACTAGGCTGGCAAAATGCAGTGAGCTAGTGTGTTCCCTGGGAGACTGGCTGTTTTCCATTTATTTCACTGCTCTGGAAACAGGCCTATCTGTAATGGCCTAACATATCTTAAACCAGGAAAATTACTAATTCAAGTCAGTGAGCATATTTTCATTTTAAAAGAGTAACAAATTAAATAAACTCCCTGCATTTTGCATTTGAGACCTCAGTGTTTCATCTGCTGTAATCTAATTCACCCATTCATTTCCTGCACATTCATTTTATCCCATTATTTGAGATTTCCTTGGCTTTTAATCCTGTGTTTTGAAGAGACCTAGAGTTACAGCAGAGAATAGATGAGAGACTAAACGGTAAATAAAAGAACAAACATGCCTTGATACAGCTTGATGTGTTTCTAATCAATCTGCTTATTGCAGCTGGATCCTTAAGTTAGGTGTGCAACTTTTCTGTTTCAAGTTGATTAAAACTTCTTTAAAAATAGGTGAAATGGGGCCATGTGTATAATCCACCAGGTACTAACTGTTGTGTTTTTTTTTTTCTTCAATAACAGTGATGGTTGCAGATTTAAAAAAAAAACCCTAAAGATTTTTTGGGGTGCTCTTAACCAACCAAACTCAAGCAACGAGATCTTGCTTAGCACTGAAATATTTATGTGTCTATTTGGGGACAAATCACTCTGTGATCAAAAGGGCTAATTGATTCCAGGAGAATCAGTCAACCCTTCTCTTTCTGTGCGCTTCAGAAGAAAGGTAACCAGGGATGTTTCTGGTTCACATACTGTATCCTTCCTAGTGCTGTCTCACCTGCCTTGGCTGGCTCTGGTGTATTTTGTCATAGGCAATTGTTTGGCTGTTGTCTCCCTTGAGAGCTTCCCGTCCCTGGGAACCACTGGGGAAATTGTCAACTTCTCTGCATTTTCAAAGAACTTGGTTGCTTTTCATCATGTGGCACCTGGAGGCCTGTGCAGGTCCCCTCTGAGCCTGTCCTGGGGGAAGTTTAGATGAAGTCTGAACATCAGCACAGAGGAAACAGGAGGAGCAGAGCCTGACCTGAAAAGTGGGGTCTGATAAATGCTCACAAAGGTTTTGTGTGAGGTGCTGCATCCCTCTGAGTGCAAACACCCTCACACTCATTTCCTTTGCACTTGGGTGTGCTGAGGATGGCCACAGAGGGGTTCATGGAAAACAGACAGTGTTCTGGATCTTTCCTCTCTCACTTTATTGCAGAAACTGCTCAGAGAGAAGCATATGCTTGGACATATATATCAGGTTTGGCATCTGGAAAACAGTGACATAAGTCAGGCACCAAATTTTCCTTCATCTAACACCGCCTGCTTAGTTATGCAGTGCTTCTTCACCACCCATATTACTTTTTATAATTTTGATTAAATAAACCTTTGTTTTGCCATGGATTCCAAAGGGACCTTTGAAAAGATAAAGTAACCAATTAATAAAGCATTCAAAAATCTATAAATTCTTTTGTATCGATGTTAGCATCAGTGTGTGCACTCTTGTGTCCCCCTTCCCCCGCCCAAGAAATGTGTTTCTAAAAAAGCGTAAAAAAAACCCCAAAACTACAAACAAAACTGATTTTAGTTTGTCAGTCTGTTTTTACACATTAGGAGAAGGAGCAGCACTTTAAAAAGGGGCAGAGTCAGCATCTGCAATGATCTTGTGCTGATGGATCACTCTATGCGATGATCTTTTTAGGGATAATTTTGGTGACAGCAAGATGTTAAATCATGTCAATAACCCCACTGTGAGTCAGCTCTGGTCATTTATCACCATTCCTATGCTTTCATATTTTCCTTGCTGTTATGCTGAATGTTGTAAACACTTCAGGTTAAGATGTTACTTGGACCATTTCTGTCTGTTGACCTCTGCTGAAGGGACAGATGCACCTTCTCTGGAGACCACTCTGGCACAGCATTGCTGTGACCTGTGCTGAGCAGGGTTCAGTGTGACTGTGACACCTTTCCCACCATTCTGGGATGGAGAGGAGTGTCTATTTGCCTTTTTCTTGTTTTGTTTTGTTGTTTTGGATGTGTGGGTTTCTTTTTTCCTGCAGTCCCACAAAAGAGGGCAAAGGCTGAACAGACAAGGGTCTCATTGCTGAACAAGAGTTCCTTCACAGGCAAATGGTGGCACAGCAATGCCTTGCTGTTGCTTACTGTGTGTGCTTTACTTGTTCTTTGGAGATAGAATATTGTAGCTGCTTGGTCCTAGCATCTCATGTTTTTCTCACCATCACATGAAGAAAACCTCTCCAAAAAACCCGCCCCCATATTTTTGCTTTCTGACTCGCCACTGAAACATAGGAATTGTGTCATTCACATTCAGTTCAGTCTCTTTTAACAGTGTATTTTCAATAGTTTTATATGATCATAAGCATTCAGGACTCTCTTACATTTATTTTCCAATGAATATATCCTATTTCTGTTAGAGATTAATTGTCACATCCTCTTTAACCTGCAGGTTATGGTGAGCTGACTGCAGGATACCAGCAGCTACTCAGTGTTAGGAAATGGGTCTGAAAATATAAATCACTTCTTTCTTGGCATATACTAGATACAGTCCAGGATACGTTTGCATTAGCAGTTGCCATATTGCATTAGGATCTGTGCTGATTAGATTTTCAGTAATAGGAGCAGGCCAAATGTATTATATAGTTATACAATTAAATATATTGTCAGACTGAGGGTGAAAGGATGGAGTAATGGAAAAAACAGGGGATAAGACAGGCTTTGCTTTGGAAGGAGCAAATGTGGAGAGGTCATGTTAGAGCCACAGGAAGTTTAAACAGAGTTTAAACTCTTCAGGTGGCTGATTGAGGAAATATCTTGACAGAACAGTGGAAGTGACGTGTTATGGAAGAGTGAATGATTAACTTGCCTGTGAAGAACCAGTAGATAATTTGAGCTGGATTGGGGTGAGCAGAGAGATGCCCCAGGATATAGTGTTGGGGCAGATGAGAGGTGCTGAGCTGAAGAAGGCAAGAAAAAATTGATAAAGTGCATTTAGCCTTGAGAAAGAATAATAGTAGAGAAGTGACTCGAAGTGGAAGAAATTTGGTCCAGATTTAGTGTGGTTGCAGTGAATCTGTGTTTACCAAGAAAGACTTAAAAAACTGCTAGCATTTTTTAAGCCATTGTGGCTGTGTATCTAATACTTGCAGCTGACAGTTTTGTTTTGCCTTTTCCTTGGTTTCACTTCTTTCTTTCCATTCCCTCATAACTGTGAAAAGCTCCTTGAAGTTAATGTAAAGACTTTGGTTGATTTCTAGTGGACTATGAATAAGCCTCTTCTTATGTCATGGCTGAATGCTGATTTCTGAGCTGTTCTGGTTCCAGGCAGCATCTATAATTGCATGTTATTATTTGAAAAATAAAGATTTTAATTGCTTTCCAGAAAGCTTGATAGGAAAATAATCTATATTGTTTTGCTTCTTTTAACTGGAGAACTTTTCCACGCCATAATATGCCTAAGTAGGTCCATTCCATCATGTTCTCCATTTTATTTTCAAGTCACTTGAAGAGTTAATACTTCATTATTGGGCTATTTTCCTTGATCTCCAGCCACAGGGATTTGTTTTTTTAAATAATGCTTGTCTTATTTTTCATAGCTGATGTGACTGATTCAGATTGGATTATTTCCTTTGACCCAAACTGGGGCCGCAGTTCGAAGATGCATCCAATCTGTGGGCAGCCCTTTTTTCTTTAATAGCAGACTAATTGGCAGACCAATTAATCTGCTCATCTGTGAAAAGAAAATTTATAGCAATAAGTAGTTCTATTTCCAGAAGTCATTCTCCAAAGTAACATTACAGTGGCCTTGTTTACTTCATGCCCTGCAACACGATCCAGTGCTTCAACAGTAGCACAGGTCAATTAGTGGACAAATTAAGCAATTATTAGCCACTAACAAGGGTGACTGGCATCATTACCCTTCCTGTTTACCAGCAAACTGTTATTTTAATACAAAGATCAACAAATAAATTAGGGCATCTGTTGTATTGCCGTGTCTGCCTTGAAGTAAATGATATTAAATGGGCTTTGGTTGCTGCCAAATTCTTAACCCTGGCCTAATGAGATACACTGATATGTCTCTTGCTGATTACAGAAGCTGTAAAATTTAGTTTGTATTGATTTATTAACTGAAGGACCAAGTTCTCTGCGATGGTATTTTTTTTTAATAGTCTGCTATCCATCTTTTCATTTTAAATGTTATTGATCAAGACTATTTCAGAGGGTCTAGAACTATTGGGTTCCTCTGGAAGACAAAGTTATTTGCTAATTGTATTGATTACTTGGATGCTTACAATAATTTTCTGGTGAGGTTTGTGTATGTAAATGTTTGCTTTCATCTGATGCTTCTGTCATGTCCCTTAGAACTCCCTTTACTTCCAAGTTAAAATTCCATGAGTCAGTTATTCTTAACTCTTACTTTGTGTTTTTATGATGGAGTAAGGTTTCTTCAGGCTTAATTAAATGTATCTTAAATAAGAAAATAAAGTAAATCTCTTTGGACTGGGTGTACCCCCAATACTTTGGCTGGAGTAACCCCAATAGCCTGTGGGACATTGGGAAATGCTGGGTCTTGTTTGACACCAAGCTCCTGGGTGCCCAAGGTCAGTCTCTTCCCAACTGACCTAACTAAGGGTGCAACAGTGATTCACACACAGCAGAGGCTCACCCACTGCGTTTATATGTAGCCTTCCTCATCATAGCATGTTCTTGGTTAGGGAAGAATAATTCGCTCTGTGAAGCTGAAAACTGTAGCTTCTGTTTGCCAAGTCGCTTTTGCCAAGCTCTGTGAGTGAGGCTGCATCAATAACAAGGGCAAAATGAGCAGAACCTGGACAAGCCTCTTCCCTGGCACAGTTACAGCCAGAGCGAAGCTCTGAGAGTTTTTGGGCTCCTGGTTGAAACGCAGTCATGTTATTCCTGAGGTATTCATGGTCCTCCCTGCTGCATGACGAACTGTAGCATGTGAATTCTTGGTGTGCTGCCAGATCACACAGCAAAACTGTTCTGCCAAAGGCCTTTGGTGAAGTGAAGATTGCGTACGCGGCGTGATATTTACGCTGTTTTTATTGCATTTGCCTTGAAAAGTCATACCTAACCTAGGATAAAGTTTTTTTCTGGACATAATGATTGCTGAACGGTTAACTCTTCCAAGCATTTCAGAAAACATAAATTGATGTGATGTTTGAGTATAGTTGAGTCTAGTTGCAAGCTCTTTAAAACTAAAACCAGCATAGCATCTTGAGAAACCATGGACTAAGTGTGGGGCTATTTTCCTTTAAGTACTTTGGAGCTTTCCAGGTGTGCATACTGTGGATTATGTTTCAGATGCTGCCAGAAAACAGTTAGAGCAGCAGTTTAACATAGCTAAGCTTTTCATGTTTGCACACACTTAGGAAATCTGGTTATTCAGGATCCAACTGTGTCCCTGTCGTTTCTCCGTGTTCTTGCTGTTGTATAATGAACAAAAGTCACAACACCAGCCAAAAACCAGATCGATGTTCAGTTTCCTTCATTGGGAGGAGGTAATTGCAGAAACATTTCCTGAGCAATGTAATTATGTATATGCTAATTTGCCTCCAAAATTCAGGTTTAGTTTCTTCTCAAGTGAAAGACTTGGTTGCAGAAAGGGACTTTCCCTTCTTCACGAGTAGTGACTAATAGATGAAAAAATTGCTGAAGTTTAGAGTCAATTATACCTTGATCATCTTGGATGTTTCAGAAGCCTCATTTTTCTCCATGTGCCTCAGCAAATTAGAATTCATCCCAACAGCAGCATAGGTTCAGATTTGTTGGTATTTTAAACACAAAGTGGGCCTTAGGAAATAAGCTCAATGAAGGAGTTGTACAAGATGTGAGATTTTGGTCCTGAAACGTATGTTCCAACCAAGCTGTAAACAAGTGCATTTAATCTGGCATGTTACCTGGGGTTTATTTTTATTTTTAAATATTTTGATTGAATCACAAAAAAAAATCAGGTTTAAAGTCAGCCTTTCTAAAGTCAGCTAGTTAGCCCATGCCATCTCTGCTATGCTGAATTGTCACTTGTTATATCTATTCCCTAAGGCTTTACCCTGTCCAGCCTTAAATGCTTCTGATGATGGGATTCCACTCTTACCCTGGAGAGACAATTCCACAGTCTAATAGAACTCGCCATTAGTGAAATTTTACTGATGAGCAGCCTTAATTTTTCTCTGCTTAATTTTATCCTGTTACTAGACCGTAGTGATTGATTTATTCTGGGGAAATTCAGTAAATGGTTCCTGCTTCACAGGATGGACCTTACAATAAATAGCAAATTGTCATGACCTATCTGTGGGTGTCCTGAGATTACACAGGAACTCAATTTATCTCTACATTAATTCCCTGGAAGCTATTTCTGTCAGTACCAACTCGGTGGAGGAATAAGCAATGAATTTAACTGCCAGATTCCTGTTTCCTGCCCCAGCACCAGCCTTGGGGTGAGGCAATGTTTAGTCACTCCCTGAGCACTAAGGCCAAGAGGCAGGAGCTCCTGCAGGCTCTGGTGCTGTGATGTGCCCAGAGGAAGGGCATTTAGGATCTGCTTCCCCTGTCACTTGCCTTCATTCCACATTAAAGGAGCCGATGAGGTGGAGTTACTCCAGGCTTTCCTGAGTGTAAAATAAGTGAAGAATATGACCTTATAAATTCCAGTCTACCAATCTCACAGTATATCTGTGCCTAGTGCAGAGGTTATGTAACTACCCCAGTTTTTGTGAGACATTTTATACCTCTTTATACATGCAGATGATCTGAAACCTGTGTTCATATATCAAGGGTAGGTCTGGGCATATGCTCAAATGAATTTGAGGTGCCTCAGCTCAACAAGTGGCCACTCATGAGCTGAGCTGCAGTATGAGCTCATGTATGCAGGCTGGGTATATAAGGTATCTTGATTTTACCACTTAAGAGGAGAAATGTTTTCTTATCAAGGCTCAGCTGATGAGCAGTAACTTCTCCCTCTATGGAAACTTGACAGTGTCTGATAATGCAGCCACTGTGTACTTGGATTATGAGGATAGACAAGGTATTTCTCCTCAAAGTTCTTGGAGTTTTAAGGAGGTCATGTAGCAGGTGCTACATGACTGCAAGTGGTTTGTTCTGTTGGAAGCAGGAGCAGTGCCAGAAACCAAGAGGAATGATCATTTTAATCTTTTATATGTGAAAATTCAGATAGATATCTGGAAATCATTGATGTCATAACTCCCCCTTTTCAAACTCTTTCTTCATTTTTTTTTTTACCCAGGTATAATTGATTTCCTTGTGAGCCACCATCCTATTGCAAAAGTACTGAGAGACCACCTGGTCTTCAAGATTGCACCCATGCTCAATCCTGATGGAGTTTACCTAGGAAATTACAGGTATGGTGTGAGATATGAATCTCTGTGGTTTATACCTGCCTTATACACCTTGTGTTGCTTAGTCACAGAATCTTATGTGGCTTGTTTCAATTAATTCCTCTTCAACTGGAGATTCTCATTTGTCCATATGCTTCCTGGAGTTCCTGTCAAGGAAGGGGGCTCACAATAGCAAATTTCTTTGCTCCAAGAGCTAGGGAGCAACTCTTCAAGATAGCAGGGTATCTGCTCTGCAAGCCTCCTCTAAGAGTGGGAGTTAATGTCGGCTTAGAGTTAGACCTTAGCTGTGTTTTACAAATGCATTCATTATGCTGCTCATCAGCTTCTATGTAAATGTGTCAGTCAATCACAGTTCCCTTAAACTACCCAGATCATCCATTAAAGTCACAGATTTCACTCTGTTATTGTACCAGAGATGCATGGAATGGAATAATCATTCCACCCTACGCTAATTTTGCTTCATTTTAGTATTTGAATTACTACTTTACTACTTCCTCTGTTGAGATCGTATTCAGATAATCTTTTGTTTTCCCTAAAATTGTTTGCTCTTAATGCATTTATTTACAAAATAAATGTGCTGCTGGAGGTGATAATGAAAAGCAGTTGATTAGTTGATGATTTGTTTGTGGGGGCAATTACATGTACCACACAGTTCTCTGGAGAAGCCCCTGAGAAATGTAATATACTGCATGCGGTTTTGCTTACAGTGCAAGACTAAATAGCACAATTCACTCTGTAGCCAGGCTACCTTGAGCTTTGATCTAATTAGATATTGCATTGCTAAGCAGAATAAGACTGGGTTATTGTAAGGGTGAGGAGACCACTGAGGAAGAAGCTAGAAGGTGCAGAAAACAGGGCTGCTGGCAGTTCGTTGTTGAGGGAACAGCCTCATGTTGTGCCAGAGGAGTTTTAGATTGAATATCAGGAAAAAATTCTTTACTGAAAGAGTGGTCAGGCACTAGAACAGGCTGCCCAGGGCAGTGGTGGAATCACCATCCCTGCAAGTATTCAAAAAACTGCATGGATGTGATGCTTAAGGGACATGGTTTGGCAGTGGACTTGGCAGTGCTGCGTTAATGGCTGTATTCGATGGTTTCAGAGGTCTTTTCCAACTTTCATGAATCTATGATATGTGCTCCTTATCCCTCCTGTGCTGTACTAATTACTAAACTCAAGTAGTGGGGAGTTGCATGGGTGATTTCAACAGCGGTTATATACGTTTTAAGTGAAACTTCTGAGAACACATGATCTCCTTCCAGCTGCAGTGATACTCAGCTCTTGGCAAATCCAAAATCAGATAGTGATATTGCAGTAGTGGAGTCTGCCAGCAGTGGGAATTTGTCAGAATGTGTCACCACACAGGAATAAAGCCCTAAATTGTCTCTAGACTCTGATACTACATCATTTTCCTCTGTTCCAGGTGCCTTGCACATAAGCAATTCCAGTTGCAATTAAGCAGTTTTTCCCCATAAATTCACTTGCCCTGTAGGTTTTTCCCCTGCACTATTATTTACAGTTTTTGAGAGGCATGCAGCTTTACAGACATGCATATGGCTTATAACTTGAAAAGCCTTTGGGGAACCCAGGTACTATGAAAGGGCATGAGAATTAATTTGGAATTGCTGAGCCCGATGCTTTGCTATTGGTTTAACTTTTCATGATATGCAGGATTTTCAACCCTCCTGAACTAAAGAGACTTTTAATGAGGTAGTTGGAAAAACATTTGATTTTCTTGCAATTCTTCACTGTATTTACAAATGGCCCAATGTAACTAATAACTTAAAAATTAGGGTAATAAGCAAAATGCTACCTATTATCTTGAGAAGAATATTAAAAAGCCTAGTTATGTGCCAGCATTGCAGTTAACTAGTGCTGAGTGAATAATTTACAGCAAACACTTTATTTCCTCCTCATACAAAATCCACAAGCACATCACAATTTATTTGCTTGAATTTAGTGGATGAATTTCTAAAACAATCTCTAAGGATCACTTGCTTGTATTTGAAAATTTAACTCTGAGGCTTTTCAGCGATTGGCTAGATAACCCTGTTTCATCTCTTTTGGTCTTTGTTCAGATTAGCACATAAATAGGACTTTCAGAAGTCTTCCACGTAGTGTGGTCTAACACAGATCTATTGGCTGGGGACAATCCTCTGCTTTTGCAAACAGGGGTGCCATATGCAGCAAGAGCAGCTTTAGGCATTTGAACTTCTCCTTCCTGTTATCTCCCTCTTTCTCAAAGCAGCAGCTGGTGACTATTTCTTTGGTTCATTGAAGGTTCACATTCAGAGCTATGCAAGCTAAGATAATGAAATGGGTAATTAAACCTCATGCTTGAGTTTGTAAATTGATCTCCTGCCAGTGTGAGAGAGGGTTTTTTTTTTTCACCCCACCAGTACACAGCTTTGCACAATTGGCCAAGTACACTGTCGGATGCACTTCACTGTCCTCTGAAATCCCAGGCACAGTGGGCACCATTAAAAGCCTGAGTGTGTCAGCAATTCTCATGGACGGGATGGGATGTACCAGTTCTCCTGAGATCAAAACCAGAACTAACCACTCATTTACCCAGGACGATATGGTGACAGTTAGCTGATGAGATTTACTTCATTGTCACTTTTGGGGATGCACAACTTCGACCAAGAATGTGGGTCCTGTGCTCTCCTCCAGAATCTGTGAACTGAGGTTTAGGAGTTTAAGCCAAACCTGCAACAATGCTGCCAAGAACTGCCTGTTTTCTATAAACTCTTGCTCATTCTCAAGAGAACAGACCAAATGGGTTGTGCCTCTAGAGGGACTTTCGTGTGGTGAAATGTTCATAACCAGCAACAAGTGAGTTTAATATTGCAGCCATAAAGCACAAGTGCTCGCAGCACAGACACATCTGTGAGGAAAATTGTTTATATGTCATGTGTACAGTCAGGTGGCTCTAAAAGAAATGGTCATGGAAATGGATGTCAGTGCTCAGTTTATTCAGATGCATGGAAATAGGGTGCTAAACTTTACGGATTTATTGAAGTTTATGCAAGAATTTGAGAATTTGTGGACCCATACAGTGAGGAGTGGAAAGACAAAGTGTCCTATGGGACGCACAAGGGTGATTAAGCATCCCTTCTACTTTAGAATGTCTGGAAGGTCTGTACACAATTTGAAAAAAAAGTTGGGTTGTTTTGTTTTTTTTTAATAAATGGGAAAAAGTTGTAATTTGATTGCAATCTTAGGACATAAGTTTTTATTTAATAGAAAGGGAACTAGTATGGTTCTATCTCTTAATAACTTAAGTCCATAAACCAAGGGAGTTGGTGAAATTACCTCTACTTGACTTGATTTTCAATGAAATTTCCGACTGACTGTTTAGAAACCAGAATATGAAATTTTTGTTTTCATCTGTTTCTTTCTGAGAAGAAGTGAAAAGTGAAAAATCACGAGCAAACCACACTACAGTAAATCAGAGTGGGCTGGGTAGGAGTGTTGTAGGGATAAGGTGCAGAGAAGTGGAGCTCTCAGAGTGCAAATTCATCTGCAAGCCAAAGTACTGAATGGCTAACTGGGATTGCACCTCCTTGCAGTGCTACCTGTTTGCTGTTTTGCTGGCATCATACTTTTTTGTGAGGATCACTACTACACTGAACTCTCTCTTCAGTAAAAAAAGAAAAACCCTCCATTGTCCTTTTCTTGCCACATGAATATCCCCAGCTTCTCCTAACATAATGACAGGTACCTGCCACACTGTGGCCAAGGATGAAGACAGACTTCATCCTTTTCTTGGTATCTTTAAAGATTGGTATTACTGCACTTCTAAGTGTAACTGGCTTTGGAATTACAGTGCGTAAAAAAATGTTATGCCACATGAGCTTGTTAATTAAATTGCTCAGGAAGATGCTATCGGTTGACCCAGCTAAAATAATGAGTCTTCACCATAATTTGCCCTCTGTTCTAGCTGGCAACTTGTCCTCAGCTCTCATCTAAATTGAAAGACCCCTTTTTCTGGGATTGCATGACTTGATCTTTAGCTTTAGTTTGAAAGAACATGGCCCAAAAATAAAAACATTTGTGTGTTTCTCCATAACACTAATCTCACCCTCTCTGATAGATTAAACTGTGAAACAGCTTTAGGAAATAAAGGAAAACTAGTTCAGAGAAGAGAGATTTCTTGACTTTTCTCCCTCCGTTTGCAGTATAACATTATCATCTTCTGAACCTATTGCCATCCCCAGGGAGGTTGGGATAGACTAAGGGGAAAAAAAAAAAAAGTGTTCTTGGTTTAAAAGTCATGCATCCCCAGGCTTGGCCTGAACTTTCCTTTATCGAGAACTTGTTCTTAAGCTGGCATTCTGCAGCTGAATGCTGAAATGTGTCCCTGCAGGCGAGATGACTGTACCACACCGCCTTAGATTAGTTCCAATTTGTCAGCCTCACCTTTCAGAGACGAAATCCTATACTGGCACCAAAAGGGATGTGTTGCTTAGTCTGGGCAGCTCTTCACTGAGGTATCCCAGAAATGCCATGTCAAGGCAGTTGAAATATCCTGACCATTCTCTAAAGGCTTTGTCGCACGACCTAGTAAGTCTTCCCGTTCTTTGCCGTTTCTGGGTTGCCTTCACTTGGACAACTGTGACAGTATCAGCCTTTGGTAAATTAAAGCCATGAATTGGCTGAAATGTTCTGAACTGTCATCATTACTGTATCCTTCTTGCTTGATTGTAGGGACTGCAACAATTTGTGTGAATGGGGAGAAGAGGGCACGTGCTGATTCTAATCCTTTCTCATTTCACTGTCAGGGACAATATTTCTGAACTCAGCACAATTTCTACTGCTCGCTGGTGTGAGGGGTTAACAGAGTAATTTGTTGGACAGAAAGGAGGCCAGCTCTACCCAGACTGGAAAACCAAATTCAACATAAACAGTGTCAGTATCCTTATGAAAGCTGTGTTGGGATTAAATGTTTTGAGCAAATAGTATATTTTTGCCCCAGAAATGTAGTTTTGTAAGGACTAAAATAGCTTGTGGAAAGGAGTTGAATTTAGTAAATTGTTTCAAGTGAGAAAAATTATCTGGGAAGGCTTGGGAAACGTTTTGAATGATTCATACCAGCATTCTTTTGTTTCTGTTTGTTAATGGCATGATTTATTTAAAAACTGTCCTCTCCTAAACATTTGTTTTGAAAGACTTGAAATACAAACAGAAAACGAGGCTTTGGACCTGGTGAAACACTTCAATTTATCCTTAATAGGTTTTTGTGGACTTTATTTCTGTGACTCTAGAAACAGTCAAAAGCTCAATATTCGTGTACACTCGTAACTTATGAGGATTTTTTAACAGTAAATGCACATGTGGACTTTATCCAAATTTTTTTAACTATAAATCAGAGCTGTATGTTGTAACAATGAGGAGTTTTGATTTTGATCTTTGATAATATCACCCAGGGGGATACACCTATACCTACACACATATATATGTGTGTGTATGTACATTCACAGTGACTGGGTATGTTATGTGGTTCTTACTGTCACTTGTTCAGTTGTGAGACACGGCTATTCATGTGTATACTGTCATTTGCATAAAACCTCTTCGTTATTTTTCACCTATTTTTCTGGAGGGGAAGGTGTTTTTTCTTAGCTTCATTTAATACATGTGAAAGTCATGCGTTGCCTTGAATTGAAAAACAGAGTATCCATCTCAGATGACAAGATGAACCTCTCAATGGAGTTTATTTTTCCTAATTAGGTGTTTGTCATTGTGTATTCTATATAACAACATATAAGTAAACAATCACGGACCTTTTGAATAAATTTATTGGTTTTATTTATGTTACTGGGCATAAAAAATCTATAATTACCAGGTACAGCCGCAGCATAACTGGTATTTAATGACAATTACTTTTTGTTACCATAGAAATGAGTCCAAAGTAGTTACCTATAATTTCTCATTTCCAAACCTCACACATGTTGTATTGCGGTATTACCATAGTAATTGCCTATTAGTCATCATAAAATAAGCAGTTACCCAGAAGATATCAGGATAGTGTGAAATTTCTCATCTCATTCAAAACTTGCAGCACATGCCGCTTCTCGTCTTCCTTTAGTGGGATTTTTGCCTGAATGACAAAAATGTCCGTTGTACAGGAACCCAAGGGAAGGAGGGATGTGATTGAGAGAGAATTGTGCTCTATAAATACACCAAGTCAGGGAAAAGTATGTTCCATCCCCTGAAAATATAGAACTATTTCTCATTATTGAAAAACAGGCATTTTTCAAGCCCGTGAAATGGAGACTTGTTCCTTGCCGTGAATTTCCTATGTATTTATTCTTTTCCCCAATTCAGTTGTGACCAAAGCAGAGGTGACACACCTTGGGGAGGGGGTGGGTCTGTGAGACCACCTGTGCTGTGTCAGTACAGCCCAGTATCCACTAATGCAGCAGTGGTGCAGGAAGCATCGTCCACTCCAGCCTGCTGTTACCTTCATGGACTTTTCCTGAGTGGCCCCTCTTGCACCTTGTTTGACATTTTATCTTAGATTACATGTTATTGAGGCCAGTGCCTACCTAGATCACGTTTAATATCAACTGTGGGCTTGAGATTCCTGGGATTACAGGACTTGCTGGCTGCAGGTGCTGAAGGCATTACCTGCCCCCTGGTAAAGTGGTAGCAGCTGAGCTCTTCTGCTCCCTTTCCAGTTTCAGAATTGGAAATCCAGGTGGCTTTCTAATGCTTCAGTGTCTTTTGACATCCTCTTGGATTAAAAACATGGTCGTGGCTAGGATCAACCACACTGAAAAAAGGGGGAAAACAAACAGAAAGAGACCTGCTACAGTGAGGGAAAGGCCATTTCTCTGTATTGCCTTCTCCCAGGAGGCTGGAGGCAGAGGCATGACAGAAGATTTATCCTCCCCTAGCTCTTGTCTGGCACTGAGGATGGGTCAGGAATCTTCTCTTCTGTCTTTCTTTCATGTCTGGTGTGTGTTTGTGTCTGGTTTGAATCTCCCAGCTCTTGTGTTGTGCCACGTCGGGGCTCTGGGAAGCAAAGCCTGGGGTGGAGCTCCAGTTGTGGCACAGGTGTGCTCTGGGCAGCAGCACTGGAAAAAACCAGGGAGGCAAGGGAGCAGCAGAGTTTTTCTCCAGCCCTTACATCCATCTGGCTCAGAGCATTGCCATTCCTTTCCTACCTGGAAGTTTTCTGGCCATTGTGGCTTTTATTGCCCAGAGAGTGCTGTCATCACCAGACAGTTACAGGGGTTGCTGCTTTGCTCGCCATTACTTAAAAAAATCTTCCTTGTAAAAAAGTTGTCATCCTTTATCTTAAAACAAATACTAGGTTTGCAAAAGGGTTCCTATCTACTGCCACTGAAAATGCTCTTTATATTGATGTGGTAACTGCTCATTTAAACCATATTACAGCTCCTGAGTATTTTTCAGTTGCTATTGATGTGACAAATTCTCTTGCACAGAGGACTGCACCAATCAATAGAGTCAGTATATGTGCTTTAACAACAAAGCCACATGCCTTGGGGTTCCAGTTGAATCTGAACCTTTTAGTAGCATTGAATAAAGCTGTATTTATTTTGCTTTTGGTGCAAGGAATAAAAAAAATCCGAACCCAACCTAATTTAATACAACTTGTTGGAAAGGTTTGAAGGCAGCATTATGGGGCCATTTTCACATGTGATGAATACATAACTAGTGTCAGAGCTGCTATTTTGTTTTTGTAAGTGAATTCTTCTCTTTTAGTTAGATTGATCTGGAACTACAGAGTAGCCTTTTATTTTTAGACAAGCGGGGAGAGAAGTCATAACGAGAAATACTGAAATCATAGCTTTTTTTATGGCTACCACTATTCCACTGAGAATGAGATAAGATATCCTTAAAGAGACAGGGCTATTTATTTTCCATTTAAATAGCACCATTTGTGATTATTACCTTTGAGCCGTATGCAGAGAATAAGCACCCAACTCATTAATCCCAGCGAAGTCACTCAAAGTTTTGTACCTAAGTGCCATTTATGTCTCTGAGTTGCTGTAGGAGCCTATTCTTGACCTTCACTGACTTTATTTTTTTGCATTCTTTTATCTCCTAGAATGTACTTGTAATTAACAGGGATCTCAATGTCAGTTTGGTTGACATATTTGTTTCCTTTCCTCCCCGCCTAAATAGCTGATCTCGGGTCTGAATAATCTCATCTGGGTGTTTTAGCTTTACTTTCAGTTAAGTAACTAAACATACTGGGCTTTCTTCTCTTTTTAATTTCTTCTGTAAGTCTGACTTGTATCTCTGGTGATTTGAGTTCTTGTTCATAGCAGCAAACAAAGGACCAAATTCTCCAGTGAATTGTTTTGTTTAGTTTGGTTTTGTGTCTTATTTGTGTTTTTATTATTGTTATTATTATTATTTCAATTCTGCAAATGGCTTAGTAAACTTCAACCAACGTGTTCTAGATCTTTGTTTTGGTTTATGCATCTGCAATTTGGCAATAATTAGGTTCAGATATCTAAAATTAGCTGTGGAGCGACATTTATCAGCGTGCGTACAAAACCTGTGTTGCATTCCTGGGCTTTGAGGCACTATGTAGGTACCAAGCAGTATTGTTCAGAAAAAAGGCATCTTTAAATACACCCATGCAATCAAAACAGGGATTTATTGTTAGTCTTGCAAGTGAGAAACTGAGCTGAGCTGGTCTCTGTCTAATGACATAACGAGCCGAGCTCTACTTCTCCAGCAGTAGTTGCCAGGACACAATCCATGGCATTTAAGAGCTGATACAAAAGACTGGAGGGCTGTTCCCAAAAGGCTGTTTGCCAGACACGGGAAGTTATGGGGGTGACACAACCCAAGAAATATGCTGTGTATTCTCAAGTGCCATCTGCTGGTACTGTTAACTGAGCTCTTTCCAGCGACAGGTGCAAGGCATGCCTGCATCTGGCTTTTTTTATTGGTGGCCTGAAGGCAGCTGCCTCCTTACACGGCACATATTGTTGGCTTCTAACACGGGTTGCCCCAAGCTGCAAGTGCACCAAAGCCATCCTCCCACCCCAGCAGTTGCCATCAGGATGCTGTGCCAAACTGCCTTGAAAGAGGGGAGGTGGCAGTGCAGTGTCAACAGGCAGGAAGGATGTCCATTGGCTGCTTATCCCAAGAGGATACGGTCTGGGATAAGGAAAGTGTTCGTGTAGTTGTCAGCAGTGGGGACAACTCCCATTCCAATTCCCAAGGCTTTGTCTCCCTTCCCCCAAATGAAATTAGTGGTACTGTTGCTTTGCTGAAGGTCCAGTTCAGGGAAGTGCTCAGAAGTGGCACTTGCAGTGAAGGCTGTGCCTCAGGAGCATGAGTTGATCCTCCGTGGGTTTTCTTCCCCTTCTGCCTTTGCCCTTGTTTAATTTTCCCTCCTTAACACAACCCATTTACATGAGATCACCAGCAACTAGTGATCACTCCCAAGATGTCTGCAGGAGCCTCTTTCCTTGTAGTCAAGCTGTATCATATTATACAAGTGAGGGGTTCAGTACTCACCTTCAGTTCACCAGGAAAAGATTTATCACCTGTCAATAGAAAAGACCGATCTTCCTGTTCCAACTGCTGCTATGTGAGTGGGGAAGGGGAAACACCATCCAAGTTATCAGGAAAACAATAGCAGCCTAAGGGAATGTTTGTTTAGGTTCCATTTTTGTTGTTTTCTTTTCCTGGGTGACAGCTGTTCTTTTATTTTTTTTTATTTTTGAAATTGCAGCACTTAAAGTGATGGCAGCTTGCTGTTTAATTTATAATATTGGTCCTAAGGGCAGTGTTGTGTAACGTCAAAACAATCCTGAGACAAATCGAAATAATAAGCATTCATTATCTAAACCAATATTGTATTAATAAAACAAGACTAAATAATTTGAGGATGTGTATCACTTCTGAGCAGTGTAAAGGCAGACACCTGCCCAAAGTTCCCACTCATGTGTCTTGGACACCACTTTAACTCCCAGATACTGTAATCTCTTTGTGACTTGGAAGAGCCTTGTGAAGTATCTCTAACTGGTTCAGAGTTCTGATGTTTCTGTGTTTGGAGAAGAAACTTTTTTTTCTTGGCTTAATTCTCATAGGAGAAGTCTCCCAAAGGAAACATGGTTAAGTGTGGAGTTTCAGGAACTTGTGAGGTGTTGAGCTCTTGAAAACTAGTGCTGGTGCTCATTTGAAAATTTAGGTTGTGGTTGTAAAGGAAACTTTATTTAGCTACTAGTACACAACCCTTTTCTGCTGAAGCAGGGAGAGATTGGGGACTGCTGTTTCACAGCTGCTTTAAGCTAAGGAAGATGTGTGCTGGTACCCAAAGGGGCAGTTAAGTTCTGTTTCCCTCCTGGCTGTGCATCCCTGCCACCTCCTTTTTGCCAGGACTGGTGCTTGTGTGGCAGTGCTCTGAGCTAGAAAAAGGACCATTCCTGCAGAAAATCAACCTGACAAAACAGTTTTCACTTGGGTCCCTGTGCAGCCAGAAAAATGGGACCAAGACAGGAGGGATTCCTTTTTCATTGCAGCTAGGATGTAGATGGACATAAAGCAATTTCGAAGGCAGAGCATAAATGTAGGTGGCTGTTGTGCAATTATTCTGGGAATCTTGGAAGTGAAAGACAATGGTAGATTTCTTAGATGGTTTTTGGTGTGTTCAAATGTAACCATACCTATATGATCTCTTTCTTAGGATTATTATTTGCTAAGAGCAGCAAATGATTGTTTACACTACTTGGTAACAAATTGGGTGACTTGGCATGTTCATTCAGGAAAACAGGGACTTTGTGGTGTCAGAAGCTGAAAACAAGCTGTTTCCATGCAACTGTTGTACCCCATTATGTACACATGGTGAAGAACTGCCCACAAAACCCTTTCCTCTCCGCTCCCTATAAATACAGAAGCCATCATAGCTGTGCTGGTATGGCAGAGGGAGCAATTAATCTCATAGCAGATTACTTCTCTGCTGCCCCTGGCACCAGGCAGAGGGGGGATGTCAGGATAGGCTGGGAGGAGGTAGATGTGACAGCTGATTGACAGCTGATGGCTTTGCCTGGTTGGTGCCGAAGAGCTGGAGGAAGAGTGCTCTGCCAACATGGAGGAGTTGGGATCAGAAAGGGGATGTGACACTTCAAGCCACAAAAGCATTAGCCATCTGTGCCAGTGTGAGTGGGACAGGTATGCTGCCTCCTTGTCCCCTCCTAGGCAGGAAAGGATGTATATTAGTAGAAGTATTTGTGACTTAAGACGCAGCTCCTCGGTGTTAACCCGGCTCCCCAGGGAAGAGAAGTGCTTATTTCAGGTTGCGCAGATCATAAACCTGCTGCCTTGTGTGGCGCGTGTGCTCTGAATACTAATGCTGCCTCTCCCCTTTCTTTACTGCCATGGCCATTGGGCTGATGTATTGTATAGATTATACAATGATAATGGATGGGGAAGGGGAATTTCGTCTGTCTCTTTAACCAAAATATGAGCAGTAAATCCTGCCAGTTTGCAGAGAACAGCTGGATTTCTAATAACACAGGAATGCTGTTGTGATGGTTGTGGGTGGGGAGTGGGTTTGGCTGCCCCCTCCCTTTTATCACTGCCATTCAGACATTCAAATGCTTGCAAAAGGACTGGAGCTTTCCAATGCCCTGAGACTAATGCAGCATTTATCCTGGGAGTCTGCCAGCTCTGTTGGATCTTGGAAAAGCCTGACCCCTCTTTGGTGCCTCTCCACCGTACCCAGGGGAAGAAAGGGAGGCAGGGGCCTTGCATTTGATTTTCCAAGTAACAGCTGAGTGAGAGAATGGTGTTTTCTTCTTTACAAGACCAGTCTTTACTCACTGAGTAGGCTGAGCTGTGATAGGATACTCTGCAAAGCAAGGGGTGAGGTGCATCCCAAAAGGGCTTACGCTAAGGCTGTATCTTTGAGACTCTCAAGAACTGAAAGAAGGATGTCACAGAAATAGGCAAAGCCTATCAGACTGGTCACATTTTGTATTATTAATAATAATTTTTGTATATTAATTTGAATTGAAATAGGTCAGCAAGGAAGCCTGAATGTTCAGATGATCAGTAGTGCATTGACACTGCAGTGCTGACCAGAAGCCCCAGTCCTGTTCTGCTAGGTGCTGTACAAGTATATCATAAATGATCCTCACTTTCCCAGAGTGCTTTCAGAGCTAAAAGAGTATGGCACAGCAGGAGGACAAGGCAATCAAGCAAGCTGTTATAGCAGGGGAAGACAGAGCACTAAATATAATAGGATGAATAGTGGTAGTTTTTTTTCCTTTTTATGTTTTTTTTTTTTCCCCTCTGGTTGGTGGCAGGGAACACAATAGCAAACTATACAATCGGGCTGAATAACCTTCGTATATCAACTGAGAGTAGGACTACTCTAAATTTGGTGAGCCCAGGGAAGGAGCTTTCAGTGACAAAATGCATTTGCTGAGGATGGTTGACCCAAAAGGTGGGTTGCTTCAGAGCAGATTACTTTTAGATGTTCTGTTCTCCTGTTCTTTACTCCTTGCACAAAACTGTGGAGCTATACTCAGCTCCCTGTTCAAGCACCATTTACATTCTAGCACCAGGATTTTTGTTATTCTGTTGCAGCTGAGCAGTATTATGGTTCTACCCATTGTTTTACATCTGGATTAAATTGTCATTTTGTGCATCTGGAGGTACGTTTGTTCAGTAGGTTTTGGAAATCCACAGATGTTCAAAGCCCAGTCAATCTTTTGGCAGTGCTTGCAAATGAGGAAGCTGCACAGTGAAAATATCTATTCCATGCAAGTAGTCGAAGCAAGTTTTGTACCCCAGCAATTGTCCTTGCATACATCTTCTCCCAGCTCTTCCAAAACTGAAAAAAAATCAATTCACAAGCTGCCAGTCAACCCCATTTACTTTTACTGTGCCTTTGCTAACCTTCTGTACATTTTCAGCTGCGAAAATCTTCAATGTTTTTAATTCTTCCATTAGGGTTTACTTTTCCTCCTGCTCTTGATGCGCAAGGAGGAACTGACGCTGGCATAGGTTTGCTCTTGATATCTCCATCTTGCTGATGCTTTGCTAACTGGTGTGAAAGAAAGACAGGTCACGAGGAGATACGCTGTTATCAGTATGGGTGAGAGGCAAGTGCAATCCTGGCAGACAGTTCTTTTTCCTTACATTGGTCACCTTTTCAATTACAGGTCTGATCTGCTAAAGTTTTGTCATTCTCATTCTAGTTTCTGTTAATGAAATGCATTTAACTGTCAGCTCTTGTTAACAGTAACAACACAACCGAGGATTCATAAATTCCCCTGGAAGTCAAATGACTGCTACCTTAGAAGAACTGAGTCAAGTTCTTTTTCGTTTTGAAGCTGGAGGAGGAGACAACCACAGCATTCTTGATCCAACCAGCTAGAATATTTTGAACAGTGAATCTATTTCAGACTTTTATTTCTGGAAAAAAAAAAATCTGTTTCTAAGAATCCTGGGGTTTTGTGTCCCTATCATCACTCAGTTGTGCTCTTTGTATCTTGTATCTGTCTCAAATTATTGCTTGTTATCTGGCATATTCAGAAATTCAACTTTTTAAGAGACAGTAAGTTAGACAGTTAGTGCCCTCCACAGATGTATAAACAGTTGTGTTTGGCACAGGTTCAACCTGTTATGAAGAACAACGAGAATGAGGAGAGTTTTAGAAAACTTGTCATATGACTAGAAAGTCCTGGAGCTTAGTTTGTTTAGATTAGTAGACAGCAGGCTATGAATGAATGACATGATCTGAGATCGTGTGTGGGGACCCATTGGTGTGTGATCTGAGTCTGAGTACATACATGAAGAACATACCAGCATGGAGTAACAGGAAGGTAACTTTTCAGTACTGTAGGGGAGGGCATAAAAGAGCTGAATGTCTTGACACAGCTGTTAAAAAATGAAGATTCAAGTCCATGAGGGGATGGTAAAGACTGTGGTGTATTTTCCCTGATGGACTGTATTTGTTTGAAATCAAAGTATTTTCTGTTTGGGGTTTTGTTTGTTTTCTTTTGAGAGTTTTTTGGTTGCTTTTTGGGGGAGAAGGGTGGTTCAGTTCTTTTGTGAATGGGAACAGCTTCAGAGGACGTCTTTGTGTGTGAATGGTAGATCAGCAAAGATGATCACAGTAGCCTCTTTCTGGATTTAAAATGTATGATTTTCAAACTATCGTATAGCACTGATAGTTTTCTTTTGCAAGAAGTCTATATACCCAATGATTTCTTGGTCTCTCTTAGAGTTAAAGGCTTGTTTGACTGGAAAAATTTGACACAGTGCATACAAACTAAGTAATTCAATCTAATTGAAGTATTCTATGAGTTCTGGAGAGAATTTTTTCCTTTCAAATGACAAAGTCTGTTAGATTCAGTGGAAGTTAAAGGCTTCTTCTTTCAACTCTGCAATGCAGAGGGGTTTGCTGTTTGGTATCATGTAAGCTTAATAGGGTAAGGAAGAAACATCACAAAATAAAGCATCATACTTCCTCAGAAAAGCCAGTTAACTTCTGCTGATGCCTCCCTAAACACTTGCCTTAAACAGAAGCTGTTGGGCTGAAGATGTGTAAACCCTGTAGTTGTTCCAGGTCTGCAGGAGCAGGAGAAAAGTCAGCTTTGACCATTTGATCATTGCTGGCATGAGCAGAAATTGTTTTTTACCTGCATGTTCCTCAGTGACAGTTAAGTTCATTATAGATATGGTTCTTTATTTAAGGTCAAACATGGGAAAAAAAAATCTTTTTTTATTGTAAAGATACAATCTCTAATCTCTAAAATAAAAGGCTGATGCATGGAGTTTGGAATAGCTATTTAAGTTGGAAGCAGGCCATGACTAAGTGCTGGCATGAACAAAGACAAGAATGTGGCCACGCTCCTTATAAATGGATCTCTCGGATAGCCTACATCTCTTTTATCTAGTCTTGGAAACAATACTGTATTTTCCTATATCCTGGGACATAAATTGTATTAAACTCTGAGCTCTTACATGGTCTCAATGTGACTTTGACCACTGGTCAAGGTGAAAGGTTATATTGAGTTCTGTCAGGAACAGAGTATTTTGTCTTTGGTCAACTTAATTAAAGTGACCACCCAAATTTCTCCCTGTATATGTGTTCACACCACTATATAACTGAAGAAGTTATCCTGCAAATTAGAATTACTACCAACAATGGTAAACTGATAAAATACAGTTAAAATGCTAAGTGGTGAATTACATGATTGGAATTACTTTAACAGAATTGGTTGATAGTAAAAGCTCATGTCTCTTAATCGGTACTTCCAGAAAACTGCAACAGAGATGGAGTCTGAACATTAATTCTGTGCTTTTCACATGCTCCTGGCCTTTTTCACTCCATCCTGCTGGAACCAGACAGTGCATATATACCTGTCTGGACAGTCCTGTTCTATTCTTGAGGAAATCCTTAGGTCTGCTCTGGATCTGGGGGCTTGTGGTTTTCAGGTGGCTGAAGTTTTGGTTGCTGACCCTGAGATATGTCAAAGGCTTCTGGAGTCCAGATGAAGAGTGTTTAGCAATTTTTAATATTACAGGTCCATCTATAGCACTTCCCAAATCAGACAGTGAAAGAGTCTTGAAATTTTTGGCTTTAGAATTTAAAGTGTAGCTCCCCATTGATTCCATGGAAAGTCTCTACAGTTATTTGTGTTGCGAATTAAATAGAGGGGGAAGTGAATTTTCAGATGTATGAAGTTTCCTCTTCTGATTCCTCTCTTACTGCTTGTTTCCATTCAGATGAAGATGTATTGGTGGCCTGTTTGGCATTTCTCATCTCCCACAGCCACTGTCACGGGATTTTGTTCCTTTGCATGAATGAGTCTGAGAGGACAAGTGGGCCTAAACCAGCTGCAAGTGAAATTTCCCAAGGGGTTGCCTGCAGGCATAAATGCACCAATGTTGGGACCAGAGCAGCTGCCTCTGTCCTGTTAGCTGAGGATCTGGTTTGGGGCAGGATGGGGCATCTCAGGACACACAGCATAAGAGGAATGGAATTTGGAGGAGAGTGTTCAGCTGCAGGACACAATTATGACCTACTATACTCTCTTTTTCTTTTTTTTTTTTAAATTTTCTCTTGAGACTGTTACAATTCTCCCAAGAACATCCTGAAATCCTGGGTTTCTGGATCAGTTTGTTAAAAAAAAAAAAAAAAGGAAAAAGAAAAAAGGAAAGAAAAAGGCAGAAATATTTGGCATTTATAGTTTAAAATGTTTCCTTTTGTCTAAAATTCCTTTTAATAAATAGAACTTTTCTGTGGATTATCAATTAAAAGAGTCCGAAAAAGCAGCAAAGAGCTTTCTGGTAAAGTCCAGTTTTCTAGGACTAGCTCTGCAGTTCTCCTTTGGCACGTAAGTCCATATAGTTCTACGTGAAGATGTATTTCTGGAAGCAGTTGATACCATAGCAAATAAGATCCCATTTGTTTCTGCAGGAAATTATTAGATCTGTGAGTAACAAGGACATAACAGTTCCATGTTTTAAGGCTCCACTGGAAACTATTTCTAGTTGTCCTAAAAGATCAGTGTGCTTTGAGTTGTTTTTAGAACACCCTTTATCCTGAATTAAAATGAAAAGAAGAAAAAGTCCTTCAGAGGGGGTATAATTAAATGGGCATTTGCCTGTGTAACACACCTCTGTAACTACAGTATGTAGAAGTCTCAGTCTTCTAATCTCCTGAAAAGTGGAGAAAAGGCCTTTAGAATATAGACCTGAACATGAGGAAGAAAGTGCTGTCATTTGCTTTTTTTTTTTATCTCTTTAAAATACTGAATCCTCTGCCCAGAGATTAGGAGTGACGGTCTGGCTTTAGTGCTGTAATACCTAATTGAATCATGAGCCCAGGTGTAGTCCTGAGGGAGGACTTAGCACAAATTCTCATACTGATTTTGGCATTGTAATTACCTTTCAACCAATGACACTTCCTTTAATTTGAGTACCTGGACTGCAGCTACTCTGGGACATAGTTTTAAAGGTAACCTGTGCCTAATTCCCAGTGATTTCAGAACCATGTCATGGGACAGAACCTGCTAACAAGAAATTAAGAGTTAACTACCTTATGACTGGCAGACAAGACCTGATGTCTACCACCCAGAGCACGTACCAAGTGTGAGCTCTAGTAGGAAATGACAGAAGATTGTCATTAGTGAGAATTAAGATTGTCATTAGTGAGAATTTCAGTGGCCATCCTTGACTTGAGAGGAGAATGTGTTCAAGAGAGCTTGGGGAATGACTGTGAGGAGCAGAACCATAATGACATTTGATACTCTGGCTTGTGCCTGGGCATAAGCAGAGGCAGAATGTAAGAGCCAAATATGCTCTGAGTATGGCTAAAGAAGAGAGGGGCCTTCTTTCTCTCTTTGTTCATCAGCCTGTGTTGGGGGTGATTTTTGTGCTGGTTTCTTTTACCAGGCTGATGTGTTGCTGCTACTGCTGTGCTTGCCACTATTTGATGTGTAAATACTGAGTGGAATGAATGTTAGATAGCTTTTATTACCCTGGGCTTATGTGACATCCTCCTGAGCTTTCAGGGAAGTTTGTACACTTGTTGGCTGCACTGAGATACTGAAAGAGCTCGGTTGGCCCACTGGGCTAATCCTGGGCTCTCACCTAGATAGCATATCTTGCTGCACTGACTCTGCTTTGGGAGGCTTAAATTGGGACCGTGGAAAAGAGAGGCAAAAATCTATCTGAGGTCTGGAAAACATATCTTGTAGTGCAAGATAAAGGAGATAATTCTTTAATATATAAAGCTGATACCACCATCATACACGTGTTCAGTCAGAGGGGCCAGGCAGGCACTGACAACCTTAGCAGAGGAGGATATGGCAAAAATATTTGGAGACTGAAAGTTTCAAACAGGAAAGTAAACCTTTCAAATGGGGAAACAAGCTGCCAAGGCATGTATCAGATTGTCATCTCACGAGGCCTGCAGGTGACGACCAAACTTTTTCCTCCATTCTGGGGGTGACTGTAGAAGCTTGCTGTCATCAAATGGTCCATTGTTTAAAAAAGTCAGCCTAGATAAATTAAGAGTCTCCCCTGACTTTTCAGAGTATGTGAATATTCTGAAGTTCATCACAATTTTCAGGGCTCCTTGAAGTCTAGTTTTCTGGTCCAGTTCTGCATAATTGTCTAAAAGTCTCCTACAGGATCGTGCTCTACTCCCCAAATCATAACTGTGTTTTGCAGTACTTGGCACCCTGCTGACCAGGGCTTCCTCTGATACAAAACCACATTGAGCAGAAATAGAAAACTTATGGACAGAAGGATACAGAGCTGCAGATGCAATAATTTTACTTGCTCTTGTCAGAGTACTGTTATAACAAGAAATAAAAATGAAACAACATTTACTTTACCGTTTTTCAGGGGCCAATAAAGTGACTATATTAAAAAAGAACCTTTTGTTTAATGTTCCATATTGCCTTCATTAACTTTCTTTACATTTCTTGTTTTATAAACCTTTAAATTGAAGGTGGGGCAGGGGAGAAGCACAAGGAGGAACAAGAGCTAAGTGAAGTGTTCTCCCAACTATTATGTGCTCCACTACAACATCAGGAATGTTGCTGGCATTCCAGGTTGTGGCTCCTTGGATTAGAGATTTCATTAAAATCTTTTGTTGAAGAGCTTTTCAGACGAAGTTTTTCTCCGAAAGTCTCATTTCATCCAATTAACTTTTCTGTATCTTTGAAGTTCAGCCAAGATCAGTAAGACAGTGACTGCCTCTTCCTGGGAAGCGACGTAAGTAGCACAGAAGTCATATAGGGTAACAAAGCTTTTTTTTTACTGTAAAAGAAGGAGAGAGGATTTGAGAACCCTCAAAAGGTGTCCAAAAGGTTTGGACACCTTTTGCCATTTTTAAGCTTCATTGATTTGAGTGCTGTGGGAAGGCATTAGCCACTTGGGTTCTTTTTCAGTGGTCCTTTACTGTGCACATAAATTACAGCTATTAATGTGCTTTTTTTTTTAGATTTATTTACTATGCAGCAGTGCTTTGTGTGCTTGCATTTTTAAGAGAGATGAAAGTATCTTCGTACACAAATTTCTTGGATATAGAGCAGTTTCCAATGGAGAACAGAACTGATACAAGAGAAGATGGGTCAGTGAACCAAAGCTGCTCTTGTCTTCCCCAAGGGGTAGACTCCCCAGAATTAACCTAATTATGGAGGGCACTGAGGCCATGAGGTTAACAACTGTTCAGGAAGAAACAGAGAGCTCCTTTAGGAGCTGAGGTTAGACTTTGGAAAGAGTTTCTCATGGGAGTATACAGGAGAATTGCTGTGCACATGTGCATGTATGTGTGTAGAATTCAGAACGAAGAATTTATATACAACAGCACCAAGGATGGAAATAGGTCAGTCGTTTTAGTGCTCTCTACGTGTTCCTTCTCTGTGACAGTTCTGAGTAGCAGTTGGAAGGCAGCCTGGGATTTCATTTAGAAGCGAGAACCAGAAGAAAAAGAAAAAAAGAAAGGAGGGGGTCATTTTGCTTGTTTTGATGCCCATGTGTCCCATTTTCAATTATGCCTCTCATCCACTCTCCCTGGGATACAGTGAGATGCCTACAAATGAACCATGAGAAAATTTCAAAGGTTTGGACGCTCCATTCGGAAAACTCAGTGAAAAAAAACTGTGCACCTTGTTGGGTTGTAAAACTTGACTTGAAATTAGTTGAGGACAAAGTTTCCCTTGGGGTTTTAGTATTTTGAAAAGCCTGAAGGATTTTGTGTACCTGATTAGGGGGTTATTGTCTTCGTGTTGTCAGGTCTTGCCCTATAGATTCTGGACTTTGCTTAGTATGTATAGCACCGCCTACACTTTAAATACTTTTTTGAGTAGTATCCAGGTTTGGAATACTTTTGTTTAGCTCTTCGTCTTCTAAAACTTAGTCATCTCTTCTAGACTGGTGGCTTAGAGCTGTCTGTGGTCAGTGGGGCATTCCCAGAAAGCGATTTGTATCATCTACAGTAAGTGGGCTAAGCTGCCATATGGACAGATTCTGTAACCCTGTTAACTTGGGGCTGGGGTTTATCCTGCTTTCCTTAAGCTGTTTAACACGAGTCAGGAGATCTGCTGTCCAGCTGCCATAAATTTACTGATATCCACTGATATACAATTATCAACAATTGTACCAATTTACATTGACTGTGAATTTGGCCTTCTGGATTTTTTTTTTATTTGTTTATTCTTCTAAGAAAGTATAATAGTACCAGATGTAGCTAGCACTAACTAGACTCTAATTCTGACTCAGTAACCAAACGTGAATGGTCACTCTGATTGCTTATTAGTACTAAAGTGTTTAAGAACATGAGAACTGCTACAGAGGACCAAACCAACAGTCTATTTAGTATCTTGTTTGTGTTGAGCAAGTGTCCTATGCTGGCAGTGATATAATGTTTGCAGTGATGTGTTAAGTATGTTGTATGTTTGGTTGGTTTGTTTTTGGGTTTTTTTTCTCTATGGCTTCCTCCTTCCATTTATCTTTGTTTTAATTTTGAGATACTTTCAAATACAGTTTTACCTGTTTTTCACAATTTTGCCTGGAAATCCTGTATGTGTTTCGATGGAAACCACTATATTTGTAGCCTGAGTTTGGTTGACACCCTAGAAATAGATTTGGGAATCAAACTTTGGGATTGCTCCCATGCCCTGAATGTCACAAACAGTGGCACAGTAACCTCTGTGTACTCTGAGTGTCTCTGTCTCCTGGGTAGGCACTCTCTGCTTTTTGTGACCAGGTGTGTGCTCAGCTTCTCCTCCTTTCCACCTTTACCCCATTTATTCTCATCCTGCTTTTCATCACTACCTTATATTTTAGTCTCCACAGTCTTTAGATTCTTATGTTGATAACTGATCTACTGTTTTTGTATATCTCCCCCTTCCCCTGTCCCCTTGCACTGTGACTCCAACTCTTTTGCTCTCTTTTGTTGTAGTGTTTTTGCATCATTCATCTTCACTCCACCTCTGCCCACGAGTGTCAAATCTTATGGTGTGTGCACCTTCCATTTTGGCCAGGGCTGTCTGTTGCTCTGTGTAGTATTCCTTTTAATCCATTAAGTTTAAAAGTTTCTCTTCTGAAGTTTTTGTCATCTCCTCAAATGTAAGAGTGAACAAACAGCATGGCACAGTGGAGAAAGAAGCAAACAGGGCTAAAGAGATTTTTGTGATGTCAGATTTCGTCTCAAAATATTCCTTTCTTTTAACTGATAAAAGACAAATGTCCTCTGTTTGCAGTAGGACTTTGGGATTTTGCAATGTTTTGTTTTGTTTTTTTCCAGTTTGGCCAAGCTGTGACCCAGGTTGATGATCCTCTTTTGCTGAGAACTGTGGCCACAGCAATGTCTGCAGAGCATGTTTAGTGCCAGTGCAGAGAAATAACGGTGTTGGCAAATGGAAGTCCTGACTTCAAGGGTTGGGGGGAGGTTAGAAGAGCTATGAACACAAATTTGGAGAGAGAGAGTTGTGGGGTTTTTGAGTATTGTCCCAATTATTGTGCTGATTGCCTCAGGTAAGCCACTTCTCAGTTTTCAGTGATATGCTTGTGTATTGTTTATTACTGGAAAGCAGTTTCAAATATTTCTGAAGGAGAAAAAATTTGGTAATTGACCTCTTTTCTGCTTTACATCTTCTCTGAACCTCTATCTGATAGTCATCTTGTCAAAACTGTCAAGGGAAGTAAAAAGCAAACAGGCTTTTTAGCCAAAATAATTTATCTGTAAGTTAAGCTTGAATATTGCATTCTATGGAGTGGGGAGGTATCTGTTGTGCTTCGGGCAAGCAGTGCTCTTAGAGTTGGCTCATTTCCCTCCCCATACATACCAGTTTAGCTCTTTGCTACACTGGAGAGAGTATCAACACTCCTTTTTTCTTAGCTTGGCTACAGTTGCCTGTCCCAGTCTAGGGAAAATTTTTTTTCATATCTGAAGATAATTTTGCTAACCTGGCAACCTGTGTCCACTCCTTGAATTTTATTTGCTATTTATTTCTGCCTCCATAATTACCTGTGAGAAAACATGAGTAAATTTGGAACTGTGTTTGCTTCAGATAAATAAGGCTTATTGAGATATCTGAAATCCTTATACCAGTATCCTGGATCTTAAACATTCAAATTAAATTCCTGTGAGGATACATGGGTTTTGCACACATTACTTATGGCTGAAGGTCTGCCTGGACTTGCTGTGGGAATGACCTTGCTCAGAACAGTGATGTTTCCTTTCCTGGCTGTAACCCAGAGGCATGCAAGGATGCATGCAGTCAAAAGTAAACAAATATTTTTCTGCTTCTTCCAGAGAGGGAGGTGATTTATTTACATTTTGTAGAGTCCTGAATTCTATTTATGACTCTGTCAGACAAGTGCAGAACAATCTTGGGCAATTCACTCAATCTCCCTCTCTGTTCCTGGGTCTTGGTTGCAAAGTGAGACTAATACTGTGCACCCGCCTCACTGAACCACTGGAGGACAGTTCCTTAATGTTTGTGAAATGCTCCAACAACCTCAGTGAAAAAAACCCTGTAGATGTCTGATTTTAGGGGACTTGATTTAGCTCTTGAAATACAAAGTCTTTGGTTTTGGAAACCAAAAAAAAACCTGTGTACAATTGTAATGTCTGAATGCCAGATCTCCATCCCTAATTACAAGTTGCATGGATTTGTTCACAGTTTGACCTGAGCTTCACTCTGTGAACATTGGATACCTAGAAATAAATGAAATATCCATGTCACAGTGTGAAACAGTCTATCTGCTCAATCAGGTATTGTATCCTTGGGATCTAAGGGGAACATAACACATCAGTACACCTGTTAACTACAGTGTGGATCTCTGCAAGGGTGGGCAAAACAGACATACCAAGCTGCTGGACATGATTACAATGACCAGGATAGTGAGGAGGGCATGCATTTGTGCTTTCTACCTGGTTGGGATTTAGTACACAGTTAATTCCTCTCTATGTCATTTTGATTTTTTAGATGCATTTAAACTCCTTTTTTTTTTTTCCACCCCTCTCCTATAGACAAATGTTTCTTCAGGGTTTGGATTTTTTTCTTTGGTGCTGTTTGCTAGAACATGTTCTTTTTGCCTCTGGCACTAACATATGGATTTTCTATTTGTGTGACAAACAAGATAGCAGTTTACTTTGGAATCTTTGTTCCACCTGTTGCTCAAGATCCCCAGCTTTACATCTCAGTCTTCAGCTGGAGCTGTTTTCAGGCATCCACTGTGACACTTGATGATGTTACAAAAAATGTGAGAATTCAACCTGCGAGCTGCATAATTTCAAGTGGCTGTCCAGATAGCAGATCTTTCTTTTCCGAGGATTTTTCTATCACCTTGCATTGTGCTAAACAATAATGCTAATCCATTCAATCACCTTGAATATTTTACTAATCTGTACTTATCCTGTGAAACTATCTTTGGTATTTAGATAGGAAATGCAAGCTGAGACCAGGCAAATACAAAGTGATTGTGATGTTCTTCTTCTTTTGAAGGAAGCATTTGATGCCATCTCTCTTAAATGCACATGCTTTCCGATTTGATCACATGTTATTGATAATCATGGGCTATTTTTGTGCACGGCTTTTGTTTAGGAGCCATCACAAACCAATGTCATGAATCTTGCTTCCTGTCCTGTGGCATTGGCATGAGCATGTTTCTTTGCTCTGTGGCAATGACATTAGCATGTTGTTTTTGTATTTAATCTGCTTTGTTGGATATTTGGCTCAGAATGTTGTGTGGTGTTTTAACCTGTGGGGTTTATGGGGTTTTATGGTGTTATTTACCTCAGTTCATGCATCTTTCATTTCATTATTAGCATATGTTTAGGAAATAGGTGGAATAAATGGAAGAAGGCAACTGTGTCCTTCATTTGAATAATACATAGGTTTGTATAAGAAGTGAATCAGAAACCATGTAGGGACATGGCCTAATTTTTGAAAGGATGTTTTGAAAAAAAATTGTGCTATCTTCCTCCACCTGGATTTTCTTCTTCCTTCTCATCATTTCTAATCCTCTTGCCAAAGCTGCTTTCTCAACTTTAAAATCTTTCTGGAATTAAGTGGCTTCTGGATCTTGACAATGCAACATTTTGATGCATGTGTTTGTCACATCCTGATTAGATTGGTATAACTCCTGCTCTCCCAGGCCCCTCTCAAAACTCAATTCATAAACCAGAGTTTCATACAAGATGCTTCCACTAGGGTGATGAAACAGAGAAATTCAATCATACCACGCATAGGTTATCCATTTTCCAGAGGCTGATGGGAGAGATTGGATTTTCAGAGCTCTTCTGGGCTGTTTTCTTTTGTTTTGTTTTGTTTTCTTTGCTTCTGTTCTTGTCTTCTGGGCTTCAATAAATTCTCTTTTAAAGTGGAGAAAGTCACTTTCATCTCTTCCTGGCCATGAAACTATTCTTTCCACGTGCTTCCATTGCAGGTGAACCACTTAATTTTGTAATCCTCAGATTTCTTTACCTCCACTTTCTTTTTCAAGCACATGCATGGACAGAGTGACCCATTTCACTACCGTCAGTGTTTGTTTGTTTGTTTGTTTGTTTATTAATTCTGTCCTGTGAGCTTTAGATAGAGATACCACAACTTTCTTGGCAGGCATTTAGGTCAAGCCAATGGAGAGAAATCATTTGATTCTGAAGGCAGTGAATTGCTCTTTTCCCTACATGCCTCCAGTAATCCCATTTCGTGAGCCTTTCGAATGCAGAGTCTTGCATTTTTCTGTTGAAAGGCAAGAACAAGAATTGACTTCTGAACTGCTCAAAGGTGGGAGCAGTAACTAACAAAATCTAAGAACTAATTCAGTCTGCAGTAGAAACCACACCACTCAGGTGGTGAACAAACCAGGGAACAGGACTTTTGAATAGTTTTCTGTCTTGCCTGCCAAATATTGAAGTACTTCTCAGGGCAGAGTATAGCTGAAGGCACTGGTTCCTGAACCCCATCAGGATAATTACATTGTGGGATAGGTTGGGAAAACAAGGACTGGCACTTCATCACGCCAGAAGCAGTGGTTTTAGAGGCTCAGGGATGGCATCTGAACTAGCGTTACCTGGTTTTGTCAGCAATGCTTCCAAACAGACTTGCCACGGGAGGAACTGCAAGTGCTAAAACAGTGAACATGAACCTACACAAATAATCCTTGCTTTTACTGCTATGGGATACAGCAAGCTAATGGGCAGACCAGCTGGAAAGGTGAACTTTCTTCTTTTGTCCATTTAAAGCTCAAATGAATGTTTACAAGAATATGTAACAGAACCAAATCACTTCATATTTACTATAAAATCACTGCACTGTCTGTCACTTATAAGTGGAGAAATGGGACACCACCTCAAAAGAGTATTTTGAGTTTTAGTCCCATATCAGCATGAATGTGGGCAGAGGATGAATTTATGAAAAATAAAAGAGGGGAAAATATAAAATTCAAATAGACTTTGCAGTCGCACAAAGAGACTTAGCTCAGTGTGAGTTCTTCAGAAGCTATTTCTGTGGCTTTCTCCAGAAAGTTATTAGACTGTTCTTATTTTTCTAAAATCTGTTCACCCATTTTGAATTTTAACTGAGATTTTAAAAGGTCATTTCTGTTAAGAAAAAAGCAACATTTGACCGAGCTGGCTTATTTTTGACAATCTGGGGGGGTAGCAGTGTACGAAGAGAGTTATTGTTAGAGACCCATTGAATGAATCAGGCAAGATTCATTTTTGCTTCAAACTTTCCTAAGGCTTTAAACAGTTTTTGAAATGTTCTCTTTGCTCCAGGCTCCCTAGTTCTCAGTCTCCCTGTGTGTCTAGAGGACACTGTCATATCCCCCTCCCACCTCTATATTCTGAGGATGAATTGTTTCATGTTTGTTTATGCTAAGCCATGAAAGCTTGAAATTGAAATCTGTTCGCTCCTCCACTTCCCATTCATATATGTTCTTATTCATTGTACATTTTTGCTATAGGATTTCATCTCAAGGGTGCTGAACTGTGTGAGGCTGCAAATATGCAGAAAGTGAGTTATTCGGCGAGTCTGTGAAGTCTGTTGTCCCACAGCTGGGTTCTCTGGTGTCCACCAAGATATGAACAGCGATTGAAACTTTCCCTGTACCTAAAACTTTCATAGAATTATTAAAGAGAAAGAGTTTAATGTGGACCTCTGGAGGTCTTCAGTCCATTCTCAAAGCAGGGCTAACTTCAAGTGTTGCATTGGTCACTTAGGGCTTTTTACAGGCAAGATTTGAAAATCTCCATGGATAAAAAGTCATAATGTGGGAGGTTTTTCCCCGCTTGTGGATTCTCTGTTGTGTAATTAAAATTGACTTCATTATATAATCTTTCCAATGGAGATTGAAAGCTGTGGATGCCCCATCCCTGGAAGTGTTCAAGGCCAGGCTGGATGGAGCCCTGAGCAACCTGGTCTAGTGGAAGATATCCCTGCATGGGTGTTGAAAGTAGATGGTCTTTAAGGTCTCTTTCAACCCAAACCACTCTATGATCAGCTTCTACCTGAACTCTTTCCTGATCTGCCTGGGTAATGGTTACATGAAGGTTTAGTTTGGCACATTGTCTCATCCTCACCTCTTTTCTTCAGCTGTTACATGGCTTCAGTAATTGTTGCATTCTTCCATACATCACAGAAAAAGATATAATAATGAATTTTTCTGACAGTTTTTACCCCCATTTATGCCTCTTTTTGAGGGATGATACCAAAATAAGGAAAATGCTCTGAACCCCTGAAGGTTTATATTTTTTGGATTTAAAATTCTCATCAGGATTCTCAGACTAATCTGTCATTGTACCATTATTCATTGCAATGAGATGTTTTAGTGCTCTGGAATCAAAATGTGTAGTTTCAGCTTGGCTTGGTATCAAATCACATTCTGCTGGTGCATTGCAGTGATTGATAGAAGTTACATTTTAAGTGCTTTACATTCCCATTCTTCTGCATCGGACAAGGATCTGCATCGGACAACTGACCCATATCTCCTGTGATGGCACCAAATCCCCTCACACGTTGTTCTGAGTCAGTAAGAGGAGATGTCATGGAGTATGATGAGAAATGTATCTTTACCTGGTAGCTTTTCTTCTAGGGAGTATAGAGTGTTTGACTGATGGGATTGGTGGAAAACATAAAGCCTAACTGATTTGAGGTAGAAATTGGAAAGGGACCGGAGACCACCACGCTGTCAAATAGTTCCTGGTTCTCTGTGTTGTTTGGGCTGAGGCAACACCATGCAGTGAAGCTCAGATGGTAAAACTCTGCCCCTTAAATTAACAAGTGATTGGGAAAGATCTGAGTCTCATTTAACTCCCTTTGAAAGCATCTGGGCTTTTTGTTGATTGCAATCAGAGACAGATCAGGGCTTTACAGCTTGCCTGCCATCTCCTGAGATGTTATGTGACAAACAAGACACTGGTATTATTTCTGCTATGAAATGTTTGTTGTTTTATCATAGCAGTGATTATAGGAAGAATTTGCATCATTCTCAGTTTCTGCTGGACTTTCTAAAGATGAAATAATGTGGAGGTTTTGTGTGGTTTTTTGTTTGGGTTGTGATTTTTCCGTTGTTTTGGTTTTTAACTGACTTGGCCACATTGTCCCTTTGCTGAGGCAGAGTAGTCACATGGCAGGTACTAAAACAATCTAATAGAATAAGGTTAATCTTCTCTCTTTAATTAGACAGCAATATGTAACACACCCAATGGGCCAGATGACCTTGAAAATTAAAGTGAGAATACAGACATGTTTGAGAGGAAAATATCTTTAGTTACAGGGGTTTGGGGGTAAAAGGAACAAGAAGAAATGTTCACTGATACTACAGCACAACCCAACACAATGCCCCTTCTCCACCCAAACCCTAAGAGAATGTATCTTAAAAAATGGACTAGGATATCTTATTGCTTTTATAGGCATTTCAAGATTGTTTGTTCAGTGTGAATTGTTAGTACAATCTTGTTGGAAATGAACCTCAAACAAATTCAGGGTCTGTCAGACAGTCTTTCTGCAATTCCATAAATCACTTAATCTCCATCTGTAGAACCTACTTTATTACCCTTCATGTATTTCCTCTCAAAACAGCATGGAGGGTTGATACTGCTTTGTACAAGTGAAGAACCAAGGCATTGCAATTTTTCCCTAGGTTGCATAGGACATCTTGACAGTCTCATGATGTCACTCTAAGTGAACCACTGGATCATTTGCCCCTTTCCTGTATTATGAGACTTGGGGTTTTGTTCAGAACTTCCCATGCACCTGTAAAATTTTGACTTAGTTGTGGTAAAGGGACTTTATATGGGAGTGCCTGGCTGATGGACATATCTCTGACTCCAAATTTTGATGGTATTTACCCATGCCATCTGATGAAGCAGGGTAGGCTGCTTGCAGGCGTGCAGGGGTGTACAGGGACAATAAAAGGGGCCTTCTCTCCCACCCACCCAAAGTGGATATTTATGTATGCAAAAAGTCATTTTCAAGCTGAACAATTTGCAGATGTGGCAAGACTATGCAGGAGTACAATCAATATTCTTATTCTAGCTGTGCATGGGAGCGAGAAATGGCTGAGTGTGTCAGAGGCTGTTAGCAAACATAGATATAAAAGGGAGCCAACACCCATGCCCTGGTGCTGGGTGGTTAAGCCTTGTTCCTCAGAATTCAGCCAGCAGTCTGCCAGTCCTGTGCTGCTTTTCTGTTTGCCATCTCAACAGAACAGCACACACCTTCTTGACAGTTTTAGTATAAAGTCAAACCCTTGCTTCAGGATATCAAAGGCTTTTGTGATGATGGAGATGGATGAGTTCTGGCATGACCTATTGAGGATGTGTGTGCAGCATCACTGCCTTTGCATAAGGAATGTTCTGGATGCAGATAGTCTGGTGGCCTGTAATGTAGCAGAGTAGTCATTTAATTCTATTCCAGAGAGTAAAGGCAATATCAGGTACAATGTAACCCCAACCACCACATATTAGAGCAGGTTCTCAGACACAGTTGAGTGCAGCAGTATTGGGATCCAAAGCCAAGAAAACTGGCCGAATTAAGGTATAACTGAAAACCATCCAAACCCCATTTACTATCCAGTAATGTCTTAGCATTTTGTAGTAACCTCCAGCTGTCCTAATTCTACAAACTTGGATGTTTCTAACATTCTGTCCACTCACATTGCCCTTTTTGTGTCAGATTTGGAGAAGCCTTGAGTTCAGTCAGCTTCAGCTCAAATCAGAGTGCAATAAATGCTGGACTTGTGATGTACTATGTAAATCCACATTTTCTTAAAAAAAAAACTCCTGTCCTTGGCCTCTCAGATACAGTGGCCCAAATAAGTGGATGTCTGTTATTTAAGCCACTTTTTGTCCCAATTGCTCTTTTATGAACTGGGGACAATGTGGTCCCCTCTTGTTCAGTGCTGTTGGGAAAATTAGTCCATCAGTATTTATAAAGCAGTTGTCTCCTGCAGTGCTGAGCGCTTCAGAAAAGCCATGAAGAACTGAATAGCTCTGTCCTTGGAGCAGGCTTCGAGTAGCAAGCAGTTAAGCAGGAGCCTAGGGTTGCATATTGAACAATAAGGAAAAGCCAAAATATTGAATAGTCCACTCATTAATGAACAGTGCTGCTCCTGTGCACAGAATAAAGCAAGAGCCCTGTGGAAAAACACCCTGTGTTCCTGCAGTTAAAGGCTGTGTCACAGTAACAGCAAGCTCAGGGCTGAAGGAAGCTTGTATGTATCTGTGCAGCTGCGGCATATCCAAACTTTTTAAGAGCTCATCATTGTGACATTAAGGTTGGCTCCTTTTTAAGTTTTTTGTGTGTGAGTCTGGTAGTATGAGCTGAGCCATCTTTTGGGAGTGTTCGTATAATGCTGGGCTACAGGGAACATGATGTGTGTTTCCTCTTGCTTGAAGGTGAGTAGGTTAAGCAAGACTGCCAGCTTTGGATGCCAAGAAGTAAGGGAAATATGTGTTGTAATATGTGGGAATATCATCCTACAGCAGCTGAAGTATTCACTGATGATTGTGAGGTGTGTTGCGTGTGATTATTTGCATAGTCTGAGGAAGGGCAGAGGTGGGAACAGAAGTATAATTCGAGATGAGCCATTTTCTCAGAAATGCTTACATGTGTATTAGCTGTTTTCTGTGAACCACTGTGATGATGAACCACTTAATTTCACCCAACCTCCACCTCCAGGAATGTAGACACAAAAAAAAAGTACGAATAGTTTAAAGGAGGGTTGCCTGTCTGCAGGGAAACGTTTGTTAGGAGACAGAATTAGGGCATTGTGTGGAAGTGTCAAGCAGATCGGGCAGGAGGGCCTAGAGGAGTTTGGCTTGTTGACAGGGTGGGAATCCAGTAAATTAAGCACATGTTAAAATTCTCTTTCTCAGTGGTTTACAGCTTGTGATTCATGAGCAGGTGGCTTTTGGACTACACTGGAAAAGAATATTCATATAATACTGCATTATGGGTTATGTATGTGAGATTTCTCAGGGGTCTGTGGCTACAGTGGAAATGTTTTGGGATCCAAAAATTGGAAAAAAACGCTGTCTCCTGTGTTCATCTCATTAAGTCAGTGATATGTTTGGTTTTGAAAAGGCCAAACAATGAATCAGGCTTTAAAATGGAAGAACTGTAGGTGTTCTCAATAACTTGGTTAAAGCACCTGAGTGCACAAGATTGATGTGGCAGTGTGACTCAGTGTGCAGCTGGGAACAGGAGTCTGAAAACACTTTCCCAGGGCAGGACAGATGGGACATGCTCCTGAAGAGCATGTGTTCAGAGAGACCCACACAAGGGGAAAGGCATGAGTTTCCTATGGGAGACCTTTGCTAAACTGTGGGTTGCCTCCCAGGGAAAATGCTGGAAACCCTGTCCCTTGAAGCACTGACAGTTGGGCTGGGCACCCTGCAGGAAAATATGTGGAGGGGGGAAGAGTCCTATGATAGCCTGAGGGGTGAGCTGCACTAGTGATGGGATCTCACTGTCTGACATCCCAGGCACACTCACAGGGCGGAGGGCTCCTGACTGCAGGATGAGTTTTTGTTTCTGGCATGCTGCTTCGTGCCCAGGAATCCTTCTGGCATTGCTGAGGACCTGGGGTGTGGGGGGAGAGTTAATGCAAGAATTGAGATATATCCTGAAGATCAGAGCATGCCCCTTGTCATGTGGGGATGTGTGTCTTCCTTGGTGTGTGTGTCTGTGGCGCCTATTACCAGCTCTGAGAAATGCATGTATTCATCAGAAAGAGAAAATATCCCTTTGTGTTTATTCTTATTTAACATTGTTTACACAGAAAATGGAGAAACACATCTTTAACCGTCATGTACGATTTAAAATTATGTCAGTACGCTGTGCAGTGCTCATTCTGCAAACATCTACTCCACCATGTGGTCTCTGGGAGCTAGTGCTGGTCTCCTATGCACGGCCACTCCGCTCCGCCTGGAGCACTCTGCAGTGGCTCTGCTAAATAGCCTTTGTGAGGGTTTCCAGAGCTCTAAATTAAAAATGCGGGAAGCTGGGGAGGAGGAGAATCTGCTGGGAGGGGGGGGGGGGTTTCTCTGTAGCTGGAGTGTTAAGATGTCTTGCTACCTAATTGCTTTAGAATATGTGGGCTTGAATGAGTCCTCTTTAATGAATAATAGGCAAATGCATAAATCACAAACCCCAAGCACCCGAATGGTGAAATGCACACTAATGAAGACCTGACTTTGATGGCAGGTGTAGAGTTGATTTGTAAAATGTCGTGAATATATCAGTTTTAAAATGGTATTTATTAAAAGAAGCAAATCTTCCGTGTGTTGCCCTTGCCTTTAGTCTCTCACGCCGCACACCTGCTCTCCCTTCGTGCTCTTGCAGGCTGCAGTCTCATGGCAGTTCCCTGCTATAACTCTTGCTTCAAGAACTGCAACAATAGAGACCAATTACCCTCTGTCTCCACTCTTATTGCCATGAGCCCAGGAGGGGAAAAAAAAAAAAAAAAAGAGTGCTCCCCCTCCCCACTACCTTTTCAATTTCAAATCCTCACCCTGTTGGTAGTGCCATTTGTGGGTTGGAACTCCCTGCTTTGTGTTCGGCATTATCTGGAGATTCACCTGGTGCTGATCCAATGAACCAACGCAACCTCACAAAGCTGAAGGGAAGGGTGTAGAGTTCTCTTTGTAATAAATCACATACCGTGAAAAAGGATTTCTTTACCTCCTTTCCTCCATTATTCTCCATATCTCACCTTGTGGAAATGGGTCTGTTAGTAAGAGACTTAGACTCACATGGTTTGGAAAAAACGAGCAGGGGAGGGAGGACTGAAGTGAAAGGAAGGCAGAGTTCCTGGAGGTTTCTATAGCTTGGAGATTCCAGAAGGGAGAGGCACACCCTAAAAGAATGAGAAGCAGCCCTAAAAAAATAAACCCAGCATTGGCCTTGGTACTGAATCTTTATTGGTTCTAGAAAGGGACAAGGATGTTGTCACTGAAGCAGCTGCACAAGAAATCCTTAAAAGCAGTGATGTCCCAGAGGCAAAGGGGTTCTGTCCAGATAACTGCCCAGCAAGCTGCATGCTGGTCTGAACATCTTTGGTTTCACTGAGTTGAGCTGGTAACCTCTTGAGATCTGGCTGCCTCCCAAGTAGGGAGGGATGAATACTGCAAAATGTTTCAGTTTCCATTGCAATTTTGAAACTCATTTGCTTTGACTGAATTTGCACTGTGTTTATGTAAATTTATAAACACTGTAATAAATTTATCTACTTACAGAAAGCAGAAATTTTAGAAAAAGGCTTGGAAACATTCATGAAACACGAATTCTAATTCAACAAGAATATTCACAGAACCTGATTTAAATGTACAGTCAGTCACAGAGCAGAAATATCGTATGTGGTCTGTATATCTAGCAAACTCTAGCAAGCATAAACCAAAATTCAAACAACTATTATCAGCTTAAATATTTTAAATTGCATACATGTAATTTTTTGTGGTAGCAATGACTATGTGAGAAACAACCCAGGTTTTCACAGTAGGAATGAAAACCACAATCAGGTGCTACTTTGCTTGTTATAAAAAGCTCCCCTACTTCTGACTGTGCTTTTTTCTAACCTGTGAGAGTCTGTGCCAGCACTTTTTGGGCTCCATGGCAATGTGACCTGCCACATTTGTAAGAGCATGGATGGGTGTGGTCATTAAGCCTCATGGAATGGGATATTCTGCAGTGCCCTTGCTCTGCAAAACCTCCAATGCTCACCAATTTTGAAGCTGCTTTTGTCTTCCCTTGCATCTCTTGGAGTCTCTCTCTTCTGATTTTTTGTTTTTCCATGCTCCCTTTCCAAGATCAGCCCTTTGATATAATTTAGGTGGGTTTTTTCCTCCCCTTGTAATTTTTTTACTGAACAAGATAAATCTAATCTGTATAGGGCAGATCTGGAGGCACTTTCAAAATTAGGGGAACACTTATAGGCAGGTGAGGTGTATTGAAGCCAATGACAACACTTGCAGTCTGAGCAAGAGAGCTGATCTCATATTGAAAGATTATGTATTGTATTGGAACACAGTTGTTTCCCACCACAGAGCTGCTGTTTCCAGACTATATCTGTATTTCTACTTTACCTACCCAGTGCTTGAAGCAGCAGGCAAACAGTTAAGCAGCAGAACCAGCAGCACAGTGTACTAAAAATGAGCTGGTTTAAAACTGGGAGGAGGAATTAAACAGCAGTGTAAGATGCAATTTTTAAGTCATCCTGTTCAAGCTCTTGCATTGGAGGTATTAGCCACAAGGGAGATCACATCATCTGGGAGCAAAAGAATATAATGAATGCAGGATCTGTAAGAGGCATGTGGGAGACTCTTGCCGTATGTTTTGGTCATGTCCTGATATACGTGAGCTTTGGGAGACAATTCTACATGTAATAGAGTCAATAATCAAATCTGAAGTACCAGGGAACACAACTTGATGTTTCCTTAGAGAGGCCATGAGTTTGCAGCAGATGAATAAAGAGAGAATGTGGTAGATACAAATTTGTCTTTAGGCAAAAAGGAAAGAAGAAAAAGGCTTAAAAACTGGGAGGGAGGAGAAAACTTTGCACTGTTTCCAGACTGGGAAGAAATAGTAATGCCTACATCAGAAACTTAATTAATTGTTGTTACATTGATAAAGATGTGATACACAACATCAAAGACTAGCTAAATGATATTTGAAAATTAATTTGGATTCCTATTAAATAGAGCTCAGAGGAGCTTCCCAAATGAATAACTTGTTTGTTAAGCATTGCTTCCTTCTGTTTATAAAGTCTTCTCAAGTAAAAACAACTATTTTCAACTGTTCTTGTTGCTTTAAATGAACTATGAGATTCATCATTTACCTGACATTTATGACACATCCAAATCCTTCAAATTTCAATGCCTTATTTAGGAACTTACAAAAATTAGGTAATGCTTACTTCTATTCCCTGTAGGGATGACTTAGGTAAGGTTATCTAAAAGGTCCCAAACCCCAAATTTAATATTGACAATCCATGTATGAATTTAAAATTTGTTTTGGCACGCATAGCTTGGCCAATTCAATGTGCTTTGGAGATGAACATAATGGAATCAAAATATACTCATTTTCTATATTGTTATTAGTGTTAAATATTATTAAAAAATGTAAATGTGACCCACTAACCATATAAAAGGATATAATTTCAGATTCTGAGCTCTTAAGAAAATTTTTGTACAGTAAGAATGTTGTTTTCTTGGGAACTGTGCCAAAATATGGTAAGAGTCATGACAGATTCCACTTTTATTAAATGAAAAACTTATTCCTCTCATTCTGCTCTTCTACCAGTTTTATCCCAGTGTAATTCTACCTACATCTCTGGAAGTACTTCTGATTTTTATTAATGTCTATGAGTTCAAAAGAAGATAAGATTTAGTAGACCTGAGTGGAGAGAGTTTACATGAAGACAAACAGAAGAGAGAGAGAAATCCGATCCAATATGGATTGCTTTAGAGTGGGATGGAGACAACTTACAGAGTTGTCTGTGGAATTGTAGCTTTTGAAGTGTCCAGAAAAGAAATCCATCTGTCTTCTATACAAGCACAGAAGTGGAAGACAAGGAGGTGACTTCTCCATGACAGTAAGCTATCCAGTCCAGCAGTGATGGAGCTGCAGAGCTGGTAGTTGCAGAGCTCCCAGACAGCCTCATGGTTGGGTTGTCTAAGCCCAGCCCAGGGAGCACAGAATTTCTTTCTTATACAAAAGAATGTCCTATTAACTTTGTATCTTTTGGTTCATGGGAAAATATTTATTCATCAGTTTTGGAAATGAATTTCAACCTCTGGTTTCATCCTCTCGCTTTTCTTAGCATTTCACCTCTCTGCTCTTAGTTTTTATATTATTTTCTTTTTGCCAGTTAAACCTATGGCTTTTGGCCATCAGATCCTTAGAAATTTTTGTCAAAGGATAGCACTACAGGAGTAAATTTCTATTGTTTGCATAGACGTGTTTAAAAGATTAGAGCTGAAAAGACCTGCTTGTAATAGACTGGGGATCGATGAAAGCTCTTCTTTCCTCAAGAAGCTTTAAGGCTTAGAGCGAGGTTGATTTTTTTTGTTTATTTGTTTTTACTATAGAGGAAGCTGCATCTCTACCTGGGCTTTTATTATTTGTGTGGTCTTTCACAGAATGCCTGAGTAAGATCTACCTAGGGTCCACTGATCCTGAGCTCAGCTTGAGATGACAGAGAGACTTCTCTTCCTGCATGTATCAGTAGCCACAGATTGTCTAGGTGATCTCTGCACTAGGCAAGGGACATGATTTCCACCTCCCCCCTATTTGTGCCACTTCCAGCTTTTTAATTTCTCCTGTGTTCACTCTAATGACAGCCTCTTGAGTTTCAGTGGGACTTCACAAAGAATGGGATACTACTCCATAGGACTGGGAGCAGCAGAATCAAATGTACTGAGAGGGATGTGAGTTAGGGCAGGAAGGGGAAGCCAAGGTGGCATACATGCTTCAACGCTTACAGGATTTGATGGCCAATAAGCATTTTAACTTGGTGTCTTGGTTGGCTAACTTTTGTGTAGGCAATTGCAGGAGGGGGAGAGACTGAGGCCCTGGGTTAGTGGAACAATGACATTCATGCTTTAAAACCCTTAAGCACCTACTTAACGGCCATCGATTACAATGCTCTTTACAGCTTTGCTGAGTCAAAGCCTGACTGAGGGCAAACTAAAGGTCTGGTGGTGCAGTGTATGAATCACCCTCGTAGCTACAGACCCTCAGCCAGAGCATGGAAGAGAAGGGGACCTCAAAGGTCAGGCAGACTGTTCCAGAGCCAGCCTGCCAAGCTGGAAAAAGGCAAAGGATAGAGTGAGCACAGGTGGTATGGAGGGGAAGAAGGCCGAATTACCAAAGGTGTTTCAGTGATATTCTGCTGGTCACATTATTTCTAAAAGTGGCCATTACTGCAGTCTTACCTCAGGAGAGTATTTGCTTTTTCCCATCAGAAAAACACATTTAAATACATCAGCTGCAGAATATAGCCCTAATTCTGCAGCAGAACCCAGAAGAGGCTGCAGCCCATACATGTCATTTGTGTGTGTTTGTTTTTGTGTGCATGCAGGTGCTCCCTGATGGGGTTCGATTTAAACCGGCACTGGGCAAATCCATCTCCTTGGGCTCATCCCACACTGCACGGAGTGAAACAGCTCATCATCGACATGTACAACAATCCGGTGAGTGGGGAAAGGGGATGCCAGAGCAACCCCTTGCTGAGGTACCAACTCCTCCTCGCTGCAGGGTTGTGTGAGGTGCAAGTAACTCTGACGTGGTTTAATCCAGTGGTAAACCAAAATAAGGGAGAAGTCAGCAAGCACACACACACCGCGTGAGATCGGGCAGCATTTGTGTCTTTTGTCACAGGAAGCATCAGAAGTGGAGAGAGCAAGTGAAATGAAGTTCAGCTCGGATTAAATATGAAATAATTCTGCAAGCAGGGTCTAAATTCAATCGAGCTGCTCTCATGCTCTGAGCCGGATTCAAAACAGCAGGTCCCCCAAATTGAATTATGGAATGGCATTGATGCTTAATCCGGAGCTCTGGCAGGGGTTGCTGTGTAACATGCAGTGCAGGAGGGGGAGAATATTTGCAAATATTATATAAACACGCACGCACACAGTCATGCTCACTCGGAGAAGCAGAGGTGTTCTTGAAGGTGAAATCTTAGCTAATCAGAGGAGATGGATTGCGGAGAATATGGAGAAGAGGAGTGGGAGGGAGGCAGACAGCTATTGAATGTTTGACATCAAAGCGCAGAAGGATTATTGAACGTGGCACCTAAGAAAAACTGCTGAAAAAAAAAAGGAGATGGGTAGGAAAAAATCACTACCAAAAAATAAGAGGAGATTTTATAGATTATGATTTTTTTTCCTTGTAGAATTCCTGGTATTTGTCCTTTCTTTTTGCTTCCCACTACGGAGAGGGAATTTGGATCTTTAATGCCCTAAAGCTTTGCTAATTTTTCCTTTTATTTTTTTTTCTTTTCCTTTTTGTTACTTTGAAAAAGGACCTGGTTTGCCTTGCTAATAAAGAAAGAGGATTCTTACCCCTGGCTACATCATGTATAGGATAAGTCCTTCTTTAATTTAACTCCTGGTTTTCCCAATACATCTTAATTGGACTTTTTATCTTCCACCTAGTAGTAATACCTGTACAGAAGAGGTTTTAGGTACAAGGAAGATAGGTTAATAGATAAGATCCTTACATATAGAGTGGAATCCAATTGCATGAAAAATATTTTCTTAGACTGCTAATTGTTTGGCAGAGAATTTGTCTTTCTAGTCAGTTCCTGCAGCACTTAGCATTGTGTCTCTGACCAAGGCTCCAAAGCTGTATCAGATTGATGATGATGATGATGATGGAAGGCACAGAAAGGAGCTTTAGAGCCAGCCTGGTCCTTCCTCTGTTTTCTACCCCAAATAGCAAGACAATTTGCCTTCTAAGAAGATGGAGAGAGCATACAGACTGCTTTGAGAAGAAAGCTTTCTTTCAAAAATAAAGAGATGCTTAAATATTACAAGGAGTTCAGGTGTAGGGAAATGCTTGTAGCAAGTAAGGCAACAAATCCTGGTGCTATTAAAAGTCACTGTCAGTAAAATAAAGCTATTCTTGGAGGCAGGGGGAAATTGTTTTCAGCGTCATCCCCTTCTAGGGCAGCTTTGAAAATTCTGGTAGTTTCCAGCTGCCCTGTGTGTGAAGAATGAATTAATTTGCTGTGGTGGGTAAAATGAAAAATCAAAAGAAATGTTTGGTCAGAATTGGTCTGAAATGGAAATCTTTTTTTTCCTCAATCTCTCTGTCTCCCACCCCTCCCCAGTGATCAACCTGAGATGAACCAGTTCCAGTTCATTTCTTTTGGAGGAAAAGAAAAAGGAGCCTTTCAAACACAAGTGTAACATTTCATTTTCAGGGTTATTTATTTTTTTAAAAATACTATTTAGAAATTATATTTTTTTGGATTGAAGTACCAGCAAAGTTCAGGTTGCTTTCCAGAATTCCATTTCCCAGTGAATTAGCTACTCACTAAAAAACCTTCTTGTCTGGTTTTATCATCTCTTAGTCAACACCAGCCTTTCTGACAGTTCCAGGGATGCTCAGCAATATAATGCAGTATATGGGATAACTGTTGTTTTCAGGCAATACCAGGGTCTTAGTCCCTCTGATACCAGTAATATTTGTATGGAAAGACCATATCCAAAGTGCTGGGACAAAAATGCCAGCTTCCTCACTGAGAGGGCATGGGACTGTGCATGCACCATCCTGCTTTAGCAGTGATTGTTTTTATTAAGTTCTGACAGTGCCAGAATAAAACCTGCTTTGAATTCTTTCAGGCAGCTAAAAATGTTAAGTACTTTTCAGGTGTAGAATGTTACTTTCAGATGAGTAATACATGATAGATGGTTGGCTGCATGCAGAGGTGACCAGCTGCAGGAGGACTGGTGTCAAACTGCATCAGATCAGGGATTATGCATTTAAACATATCTGTCCTGCCACCTTCTCCTCACCTGAGGTCTTCCCACACTTGGGAAAATGAAATGAAGTAAAATGCAAGGTCCAGTTCCCTGAAAAATAGTGTAATAGAAAAATAACCTTCATCCCTCCCATTCCAGACAAGATCTGCCATGAGAGGCTGCCCACAGAAGACTGGACTGTTTAAAGCAGAGGAAGTTTAACTTCATGTTGGCATTGCAGAACAGCTCAGTGCAACACTTTTAGATGTATTCATTCCCTTAAATCACTTAAGGAAAATTAGCTGCCATAAGACCATAAAACCATGTTTTAAATATTGCTGTATAGGAGGATTTTTCTTCTGCTCTGCAGTATGGAAGATAAGCTGCTTCCTTTGAAAAAAAGTTCATTTTGGAGCAGGGAGGATGACTGACTCAGAAATAAGTGAAGTGGGTATGAGGCACACACACAACTACAGTGATTCCAGCACTGAGTGTTCCAAGGCTGAGTGTTTGCTGTAGTTACTGTATAAAAATAAACCAAAGCACCTGTGGTTCACTGTTCTTCTGGCTTTTACAGTGTGCTTATTTTATTTTTAAAGTGTTTTGAATTTCATAATGACCCTATCATCCTTAGGAAGGAGTAGATGGGTCAAAAAATGCGAGAACAATAGGAAGCTTTTGATCTCCACATCACTGATTTTGACAGAATCACTCTGATGATCACTGTCATTGTGTTGGCATACACGAAGTGAAGGGATGTTCTCAGCTCTTTCTAGTGGTATCAGTCTTGCAGATGACACTGAAGTGACAGACTTACTACTCTTGATCATGTGCTGTTGGCTGGAGATGTTTCTGTTCATAAGCACCTTTCCCTGCCCATATAGAGAGCAATGTCTTCCCCCGTTCCACCAGATGACACATGTTGATGGTTTCCCTGTCTGTGCTGGAGCAGGTTAGCAGAATTAGCTCTGAACATGAATGTATTGTTTAAAACAACTCAGCTGACTTTTAAGTATGTTAAAGCATGTTATATGAGCCATTCCAACAGCTGAACTGTGGATCCAAAAGTTTGTGCTTGGGCCTGGTAACACACTTCACGCCGAGAGGTATTTGGAGTATGAATGTCTATATCCTAGGCAAGGAATCCAATAAAGCAGGTAATCACAGCTAGATCGAAACACATGAACAATCTGATTGAATTCAGCAATGTTCCTTTTGTGCTTATGGTTAAACAGGTGCTTTAATGTTTTGGAGTGGGGATCAAGTGGTCAGTACTGGCAAGGTCAAGACTGGGGTGGTCAACAGGGATCAGTCCTTACCTCTGGGTTAACATGAAGCCTCAGACACAGAGAGAGCAGCATAACTGCTTGGTTGTCAGACAGGTTCCATGTGACCATCCAGCACTTCTCCCAACAAGCAAATGCACTCTTTAAAACAGATTTAATGAGTGAACTCAGGTAGTGTGCTCAGTGCCAGCTCAGTCCCCTCGACTGTGTGCATTGTGATGTGGCCTTTAATCACAGGGGCTCATGTTATTCTCCCAGCTAGACCCCTGCCTCACCTAGTTCTCCAAATGGAAAACTTCCACGTGATAAGCAGCTATTCAGCATTTTGGTTTAGCTTCAGTGTTCATTGTGCTGCCTTGTCCTGTATTTACTGTGAGCTATTGAGATCCTGCTCTGAGGATAGAATTATTTTTTTTGGGGGGACCTCTACGAGAGATAAATGTGTTATCCTTGTGTGGATAGAAAACAAACAGACAGTTATGATCAGAAGTACCTACTCGTTTGTGATAGATGATTTAAGATGCCTGGAATCAGATTTGTTTCATGTCATTCAGCAAAGATTGATAAGTTCATTGTCTTGTTTCTACCTCTTCCTTCTGTAAGGAGGATTGGGATAGACTGTTTCTGTCATTTGGAGTTCTTAGGACATAGAAGAAAAAGAATAGGTAGCTACTGATTCCTTGGAATGAATCTATTTCTAGTAATTTGCCCCTCCCAAATGAAAATGCAGAAATGGGATTCAGTGCTCCCAGGAACTCACACTGCAACACTAGAGTTTGTCTTCTTTCTTCCATCTTTCTTCTATTCTGCCTGTTTTCCATGTCCTGTTGTCATTGAGACTGAAGTCCTACATGCAAATGATTCCTTTGCTAGATGCTATTCACCTTGTGACCTGAGTGAACTAGAGAAAACAAAATGATGACCAAAAAGAAAACAAAAAAACCACTCACCTGGGATGTGCTTTTTAATTATCATCTCCTTTGTCATGCACACATGTACTAAAATTTAAATTATTTCTGCTTAAGTAACTTTTCTGTATCCATTCCTGACTTCGGAGTGCTTGATGTTGCAGCCTTTGCATACTTTTAATACTATTCTGGGTGAAAGTTTTCATCGATTCGAAGCAAAACATAGAGCTGAAATGAAGCCCCAGCATGCTAAACTCTGAGCCATCTGCTGGACTGGAACATTTAGGTCCACCACACAGACGTCTGCCACCAGGACTGATGAATTAGCTGATGGAGGATGGCAATCTGCTGTTGCTGTGGACAGGCATGAGGGAGGGAAAGAGCCCGTGGGCTTTGGGGGTATCTGCTCACAGCAGAATTAGTAATAAGAAAGGATGAGTAAACATAATACTGCAGGCATCAGGGGTGTTATTTAAGGGTCAATGACACCTTTTATGTTTTTGAGAAGGCTTTTTTAATATCCCATGTGCCTGCTTGGACTTGAACAAAAGTATATGTTTCCAATCTTCCTGTCTCTCGGGAGGCCTTGCTTTTCCAGGTAGGCTTGAGTGGGCAAGCAGTAAGAGTACGGGGGAATTAACATTTGTCTGGTTAGTCAATGTGACTGGATTCTTCAGCAGATGACTATGCTCCTCTTCATAGAGAGAATATAACCAACTTTCTCAGACTATAGCCAACTCACAGACCTTCTCTTTCTCTCATTCTGGTGCTGAGCTCATCCCTGTCAGGAGGTTGCACGTGTTCTTACCACTCTGGACCACTTCCCAATTCTTTCAAAGATGCAATTCAGCTCTTAATGCCCTCAGTCCCTGCCCCTCTGCCTACTGTTGTGTTTCAGAACTGTTTAGGCTACTCACTGTCAATGCTGCTGTTCCACCTACTTCTTTTCTAGGCCTCCAGTAGCAGCATCTAGAGTGAACTATCAAGAAGAGGACTGTGCAGGAGCCATGTTCAAAGTATGGTGTTGTGGGAGTGATCCGCATGTAGCACATCCAACCCCCCAGTTTCTTCATTATCCTGAACTTTTGCAGAGATGGAAATCAGGCTCTTTGTCTTTAGTATCCCTTGTTGCACAGGCAGTACCCTATTTTGAGGGAAGCATTCCACTTTTATGGAAAACTAGGTCACAAAATATAGACTTAGAATCCTGTAACTGATACTTTGCAGGTTGCAACTATTCCTAACAGCAGCTTTAGTGACTTGAGTTGCTTTAGTGACCTCCTGTCCCCTCTGCCTTGGGCAGTGCCACATGCTTTACCAGACAACTCCACATTTAGAAAAATGCAGCTGGTCTCCAGTGTGATTTGCTGGAGAGTGTCATAAATTTTATTTTTGTCAGTCCTGCAAATGTGTCAGTCTTAGAGGCTCTACTTCCACTCATCTCCTGAAACGACGTTGTTAGTATTATCATCAATGTGATATTGGGTAGTTGACAAGTAAAGTATAACAACAATTTTTGCAAGGGTTTCACATCAAAATTGTACACTTAGGCTCCTAATGCTATAAGCCCACAAGCAGTATTATTCAATATAACATTTGAATGACTGGAAGCAATTGTTTTCTTTTCAAAAATTCTTCTTTTCTCTCATCATCTCCCCTGCTCCTGTTATAAACTGGAGCAACAAAATTGAATATATTTCACTGGAAAAATTATGAGCCAATTCTCATTCTAGCTGAAGCCAGTTTGGATGTTAATAAATGTTTGGAAAGACTGTTGATTGGGGTTTGATATTGCTCAAAAATCACTCAGAGCCAAACAGATCAGCTGAGGTCTGCTTCATCTGGTAGAAGGAGTCATAACAGATTAACATAGGGTAATGAGATCTGTAGCATAACATACCTGGCTCCATTTTGCTGTTAGCAGAGCTCTTGGACTTCCTCCCCCAGCTGAAACACACAATAGTAATGAATAATCATTTTTAACTCAATACTGAATTTTAACAACCTACTAGAGAGTGATGTTCACATAGTCCCTTAGATATTCCGAGTTGTCATTTGCACCTGATGGTTTTCACTCTGACATCAAAACAGCTGTCATGAGACATCATCTTTGCCAGTAATTCTCAGTGTAATGTAGTATATGTTATTCTGAGTTCTTCTCTGGCAAAATGGCCAACATGCTGCCTCTTATTTCTCTCCTCCTGAAATTAGAAGAGAGATTACCTCTGCTGATGCAGTATGTGTTCAGCTATGATAGCCCTGTGGCTACTTTCTATGGTAATGTTCATGCTTCTGCTGCTTTGTTGACATTGTAGAAATACCCTGTACCACTTCTGTCTTGCAAGTCCCTGTTGACTGAAGTGTAACTTTTTCATAGTTTGCAAATATCATTCTTGTTTCAGTTCTCTGCTGAAGGAAACAGTAGTGAGAATAACCTTTCACCACTGGTTTAATTTAGTAGAGTAATATACCCATCATTGTCTGATTCTTCTGCTTGTGCTTAGGATTTTGACTTTATTTCACACTTTCCTTTTGGACTAGCATAATAGGAGCTACTAATGCTCTAGATAATGTTATACTTCATATAGGCTGCGTAAAAGTATTCCCCTTAAACTCATCCCATTGTAAAATATGGACATATTGGGTAACTGCTGACAGGAGAAAATGCGATGTGCATGATCAGTTTGTGAGCTATGGCATTTTTTGATAAGCAATTTTGTGAGGGTAGCAGTTCAGAACTCCTCAGTTTCTTTCATGTAATTTTAAAAATTCTTCCAGTTTGTTCTGGAATAAACATTCTCTTGTGATCTACCACTGTGTTCTGTTTTTATGCTGGGTAAAGCAGCTTCTGATCTTAGCAACCTTCTCACAGTCCTTTTAACACGAACTGTATTATAAGAAATTTACTAGTAGCAGAGCTGTTTTTTTGCACTGGAATGGATTATTTGCAGGAGATGCTGAATCTTTGCCACTGGAGGGTTTTATGACAGGTATTTATTGAAAAAAAGTTTAGATAGAGTTAATTCTCTTTTGAGGCAATTGAATACACTCAATAACCTCTACAGATTTCCTTCTCATCTCCAATTAATCTATGATTTTTTTGTCCCTTCTCTTTGATTAGTTTTCAACATGTAAATCTTCATATATAAAAATGTATATATAAAAGTGAATATGTAATTTCTCTGGGTAAATCTTCATATGTATAAGTGTATATATGAAAGTGAATATATAATTTCTCTAGTAATGTTTTAGGAATCATGGACACCATTAGATGAAGTTCCACCTGAAACTGTGATCTCCTTGTTAAAGTGATAGTCAAGGAAGGGATGTGCTGTTGAGGCGACTCTCTGCTAAACCCCTTATTTTTTGCTAAGCAAAATTTATAATTTGAGAATTATAAACCACATTTCATCTAAACTAGACAGGCTTTTTGGCTGATTTTGTTTTGTTTTGATCACACCGACACGCTCACAATCTAGCTCTGGATGATGCTCCACTGTACTTTTGTCAAATACTCCTTACTCTCCAGGAAATGTGTCTGAAATGTGTCTACAGCTCCCAAATTTCTCTCTGTTTGTACTTAACGTGCTAATTATATCACCATAGTTGTAATCTCTGACACAGTTGATGGGTTGATGGGGTTTTCTTGCTATCCCCATTTGGTAATATTTTTATCTAGAATAGGAACAGTGTCAGGTAAAATTAATAACCCAAAGAAGAATGGAATGTTTTAATCCCAGAGACTACAATTTCCTTTGTTTCAACACAATGTTGGCCAGTTTTCATTTGTACCTGAAACTTCCAAGCTGTTGTTCTCTATGATACTCAGACTCCTCCATGAAACACTGTAGAAAGATTAGCGTGGTTTACTATCATATTTATAGATAAGTAGAAAATATTAAAGTTAACTCTTTAATATTCTCACGTTGTATTAATATTTGCATCCTGTGACTTAGGTTATCTGCGTGCAGTAACATGCACATTGCTGCTCTAAACATCTAAATCAGGCATGTGTTTTGTTTTTCTTTTTCCAGTAGTTTGCCATTCCGAGAAATCTTTGTGCTGCTGTTTTTAGTTTGGGGCAAACATGTTAGTTATGACCTCCACTTTGCAGTGATCTACTGTACACCTTATCTTTTCTTCCAGGTGTTTTATTGCTATTACATGGAACTTCTGTTGTTGCTTTCTTAGTTTCAGCTCAGCATCTCTGTCTCTTTCCACAGCTCTTTAGGGCCTTTAGTCAAACTCCTCTCTTTTACCTTGGATCAAAATATTATCCATCAAAGCTTTAGTATCCTCTCTACCATCAAAACATGGTTGTATTTTCCTGGGATGTGCCTAGAGGGCTGAACACAACTCAAATATCCCTCTGAGGAAATAGTGTCTCCTAAAATAGTTTTTTGAAGATATACAGCCATGTTCTCTATTTTTCTAGGGGCATCTGCCAGCACCCTGCTGATGAATCAGAGCCGTCTCTTCAAAGAATTTACCCCTTGCCAATGGAAGAAAATATTCCCTTTATGTAATACTCACATTTTTGTCTTGGACTGAGTGTACAAGAGGGGCTCAGTATGGATTCTTTTCCCACTCTTTTGCATCTTCTTCCTGCTTCTACATTCTGTAGTTCTTACAGATGTGATGTTATCAAGTTCTTCTTGATATCTGCATTGGGGAGAGAGGGTTTGTTGTTGTTTGCTTTTTTAAATTGTAAGTAGCATTAATCAGGGAGTGGCTGATATGTTCAGTGCTGCGTTGAGAGTTTCCTTGAGTCTGGAAGACATGATTAAACTCCTCCTCAGTAATTCTGGTTTCATGTTTCTCCTCCTCTTCTCTGCTTTTCAGTGAGAAACAGAGTTTGAGATTTTCTTTTAGCCACTTATGAAAAACTCCCCCTTCGCTTCTGCTCCTTCCCCAAGTGCTTCTATAAACTGGGTCAGAGTCAAGGTCACTGACAAGTCTGCTTCAGTCAGTGGTTGCATTTGAAGTGATGAGCACTGAGGAGAATGAGCTCCGGCACGATGCAGCAGGCATTTCCAGCTGGCTCTTGCCAGAGCTTCTTAGAGAAGGGGCTTCTCACAGGATGCAAGTGGGAATGCCTGGAATGAGCTGATCCATTTTATTTTTCCTCCTTCAGAAGGCATCGGGACCATGCCCTTTGTTCATGTGGCTCAGTTTTCCACCTGGGATTGCATTTGCCTTTTAAGACACAGGGGCAAAGTCACTGCCAGGGCTTTTTTATTTAATACAAAAGAGCTCTTAGTATTCAAAAATGATTTACAGACAGCTGGCCAAGTGTTTGACCTAACTATGTCTGTTCATGCTATTCTACTGGTGCAAGATAGCAGTAATAGAGCCAGTGGACAATTAGCCCAGTGTATGCAGTGAAGATGGGTAAAGTGAAATGCTGATTTTAAATGAGGATATTTGACATAATAGCATCTCAATCAGGGAGCAGTGGAATAGCAGTATAAAATTATACACGAATAGCAGAGGAAACCAAGCCAGGGGAGGAATGACATTATAGTTAAAAGAAAGCTCAGAAGCAAAAAAGGGAAAATAAAAGTAAAAAAAGGCAGGGAGTGGAATTGTATCAACAAGTACTGAACAATCTCACAGTCCTGTGCATTAAAATTTCATGCCAAAATGGGATGGTGGCACTAAGCAACTTTATGGTATCATGCTCAGAATTACCAAAGAGGTAGTGAGGACTCAAAGAAAGTAATGGCAGAGCCTGATTAAGTGTCACGGTTAAAGTTGATGTAGAAACTGCATTTATACCCTTTAAAAATGATATCTTCTTGATGCAAGAAATCAGAGCCTGAAAGAGAAGAGCAAATTTTTTTTATTTATCCCTGAGCAAGGATTAAGTCTTGATTGAAGATGTACCTGTCAAAGAAACGTTCTGTAATAATAAATATAAACATGCTCAAATTCATCATTCCTGGTGGAGTACAAAAGCCAAAAAGACCTTAGATTGGCACATACTTCTGAAAGGGGACCAACATAAAATGGAAAAGAAAACTAAAAGCGGTAGCTAAGAGGGCAAAACAGAACAAAATAACACTTTGGGGTGACATGGCAGCTATATAAAATCACCATTGTAGAAATGCATTTTTGCAGCTTTACCATTAGAGAGTAAGTGTCTTACCCCTATTTGAAAAACTCCACAACTTTATAAAAGGTTGCATGAGAAGTTAGCAAAGGGGATTATTAGACTGAAGAAGGTCATTAGCATTAAAGGATACCCTTTGAAGTCTTGCCCAAATGAACTAAGGAAAAAAACCCCAGTATACTCTGGCAAGTTAAATGCAAACCCATAATAATAGAGGACAAAAACAATTTTGAAGAATAACTTGCTAAAGGCATAAAAACTAATAATAAAAACTTTTTCAAACACATCAGAGGCAAGAAGCCTGCCTGAAGGTCTATAAGGTTGATAGATGATCAAGATGTAAAAGAAGTGCTCAAGGAAAATAAGGTCTTTGCAGAAAAGCTAAATGAGTTATTTGCTTTGGTGTTCACAGTGAGGAGCCTAGAGGGAATTCCCAAATTAGAGCTGCTCTTTATAGGGGACAAGTCAGATAACATGGATAACAGTGGCTTAATGGTAGTTTTCATTTTGGAAGAGGAATTTATTCCTCATACATCTGCTAGCCTTTTTTGGATGAATTGACAGGCATGAAGATCAAGGCAATCCACCACCTATTGCGTATTTTGAATTTCTGAAAAGCTTTGGTAAAGTTTCTAACCAAATGATTTTAAAGAAGTTAAGAATCCAAGTTGTCACTGGATGACATGAGCCTTTTGTGCTTATTTTTGACATATGTGGGCTTTTGCTTGCATTGTTTTCTCAAACACCCTGTGCTGCCCACGTTCAGGGACCTCTGGGTGGCTGTTCTTTCAGGAGCTTATGCATGGCAAAGAAAACACAGCTCCTGCTGCTGCTCTCTGACAGTCTCTTGTACTCTTCCAAGAATAAAGTAGAAGGGTGGCTGTATGATGGCTGGATTGGCACTATCAGGTTTATGGACAAACAATAGTAGTTTGTTCTGCCTAAAAGAGAGCTCTGTTCTATCCTGCATTCCTCTACCTCCTGCATTCCTGTGATTCTGGTGTTTGGGGCTACCTGAACCTTACTGGAGTTACTGTTCAGTGCCATAAAGCATTGCTAAATCGAAAAAAAAAAAAAAAGTGAAAGTGTATTTTGAGTGGGAAAAACCTACAGACAATATGATTTCCCTACATAAAAGATCATTATCCTCAGTGAAGGCCATTATACTGTCTTTGTGACAATACACAGAGGTATAGGATAGGTCCCTTGATTTCTTGGCATGTGTCATTCCAAAACAGTAATCCCAAATAATCCTGTAGATAGGATTCTCCACTGCTTATTTTCGTCTTGTGCCTGGTTTACTGTGCCATCCAGAGCCTGGGCCGGAGAACAGGAATCCTGTGAAAAGAATACAGTGGCTGCCTGACAGCTTAAAGGAAAGGAAACTAATGGATCCAATTGGGATATTTTAGGCAGATAGGCTTTAGTTGCAGAGTGGATGGCTAGAGCTGAATGAATAATACTGCTGCTCTTTTGAAAAGTATAATAGATATCCTTTATGATTTCAGGTTGCCAGGATCTTTGCCTTCTGCAAACTCATCCTATGAGGATTATAATGTAGCAGAGCTGCTTCCAGAGTTGTTATTTTTCTTAAACTTGAAAAACTGCACTTTTAGATTCATAGGCATCAAAAATAGCTTAATGCCGGTAGCATTACTAGCTGGCTTTTGCAGGCAGCAACCCTGCAGTTTTGCATACGTTTTCTTGATCTAGAGCCCAGTTTAAGCTGTTGAATGGGGTCTGTGTCTATAATGTTCCCTAAGTGCAATTATGCAAAGAGATTGCTTATTTGAATCATTAATCAGTCTCTGGATGGCTGCAAGTTCTTATATTTCATGGCTGGTTTTCATGATGTATGTGACCTATTCATAGTGTTGCTCAAGCTGCACTGGAACAAGACTTAATTCCTACTCTTGTTAAAGCTTTTCTGCTGACTACCTTCCCTAGTATATGCTTAGAAACTCTCCCAAGCCCAGAGGACCACTATATGCAAAACTGCTGAAAAGGCTCTTCAGACAAGAAAACTGTATTGGTAGCTTAAATCTTTCAAGTTGGAGTTAACACGATAGATCGATGTTTCCTGTGTGGATGCATTCAGTCATCTTTTCAGAATCTGGTTACTCTATGCCTTGTGAAAAATCCAATTAAAATTAATGTATTAATTAGCAGGAGTTTAATTTTCTTCTTGTCAGGAGATACATCACGATGTTGGAATTTTACCGCATCAAAGTTAGCAATAGCCCCCTTCTTGTAAGAATTTTGAAAGCTTCTACTTGCTGTCTTCTGCAGTGCTGACACCAGTGGATCAATAGGTTTTTAAAAGCAGACAGGAATCACCGTGATAATCTAGTCTGAGTTACAAAGTACTAAATATCATCCATCATGGTTTTCCTAAATGGGCATCAAAGTCTGAGCTTCCCCAACTTCTGGTGGCTTAGCTGTTAGAGAAAATGACTGATCTAAAAGAGCTTAGAGGGTTTATCTCACAAGAGCATCTGGAATATCAAATCTTTCACCAAATATCTTCAAAACTCCATCCCTGTGCTGGTAAGGTGGTTTTCTTGAAATGATTTTTTTTTTTCCTCAAAAAATAAATTTATTTTTTTCTCTTCAGTATATCTACCTTCTGGGAACTGACATATAGGAAACTTTAGTGTAGAGCAAGATTACTGAGTTGGGTCATTTTGATGGCCTGAGCTGCAGAATCTGACCATACTTTATGTGATAAATCTGCCTGAGTGTGCTGAAAGCCAGGGGCACTCTGACATGTGAGCTGCCTCCTTCATTTCTGCAGGGTTTGCTCGTGTTCCAGGGTGACTCCTTTAGAGACAATGCTGGTAATCATTTCACTATTTCTCAAAATATGGTAAGAATAGGAGGAAGGATCACATTATGAGGACTGTTAACCATTGGTTCACATAAATGTACATCTGGGAGAAACAGAGGGTTGCCTGAGCATAAACAGCAAAATCTAAGTTACGATGAACGCACACCGTGGAGTATGTGCAGCAGGGAGGAGGAATCAACAATTCTTGATATTGCTGAAAGGGGAGCTCTGCAAAATAATTTGCATGCAAAGTTTGCAAAACCAATGCAGCTTTGCTCCCTCCTTCCTCACGGTGTTTGTGTCTTGTTTAAAGAATCACAGAATTGTTAGGTTTGGAAGGGAACTCTGGAGATCATCTAGTCCCATCCCTTTGCCAAGGCAGGGTCACCTAGAGCAGGTGACACAGAAATGCATCCAGCTGGGTTTTGAATGTCTCTAGAGAGGGGAGAGTCTGTGTCCTCCCTGGGCAGCCTATTCCAGTGCTCTGCCACCCGCAAGGTAAAGTTCTTATGTTGAGGTTGAACTTCATTCATCTAATCTGAACAATTTCCTAAACTTATCTATGAGAATGTTGGGGGAGACAGTGTCAAAAGCCTTGCTGAAGTCAAGGTAGACAACAACACTTTTTACGTGTTGATGTATAGAATTTGATGGGGGTTTTTTGGTGTTATCGGTGCTTTTGCCTGATTAATAACATTGCATAAAAAGTAATGCTACTACTACTGCCATTTTATTTTGTTGAATAGGTTGTTGTTTTCAATGTTTTTATTTATGAACTGAAAGATCAGTTTTTAACTGTAGAATATCTCGCATTTAGGTTTGGATTTTAATAGCACCTTCTGAAATAGTATCCTGTCCTGTCTCATTATATACTGAGTTCCAAAGTTTAAATGCAAGTTAGGAACCAGTTTATGCCCTGCTGAAATGCAGTCACCTCTGGAAAAGACCCCATCAGTGGAGTGCTATTTGAAGGCTGTTTACTTAGATGTACATCAAGAAAAATCTATTTCGGTTCTGAGTCCAGCTAATCTATTGTTTTGTATTTTTTGAAAATAAACTGCCTTCATCTCAGTATTGGCCTTCTGCTAGGGAATTTGTGGTGGTTTATGACTTCCCCCAAAAAGGGTACTCACTGTAGAATTAAATCTCAGCAGGCGTAGATTTAATCCTCCCTGATGACTTGTAGTCTATGGAAACATTATTGCCTGTGCTTGGTTGGTGAGTCTGCCCTTCAGGAACTGGATGTTCTCCTCTTGCTGCAGTTAACTCATGCAATAGAGACAGCTTTTTATTCTGTTTATGTCCCTTGATAATGGCTGTATTGATCTGGCCTGATGTAAGCAAAGGTTCACAGTTCGCCAAATGTTGCTAAGGGTACCAGACTATTACTGCCATCAGCAGACACATTCCATCATCCCTCAGCCTCGGTGTGCGAAAGCTAGAGCAGCAGGATGCCACATGTTGGTAACTAAGGAAAATGGCATGTGTCAGAATCTGGCATATGTCAGACTTGGATGCTTCTAAAATTAGAAGGAGTATATTTTTTGTCATGTTTGTTTTGACTGCCGAGCAATGCAGGAACATTTAAAGGTTAGACTAATTTTCGGCTGTTTGGAAACAAAAGTCACAATGACAGTGCTGTGCAAAACCACCTATGAATTTCATTTTCAAATAACTGAGAACTCCATTCCTTTAAAACATTATCGAAGTGACTAAGGCTACCCTGAGCCAGGAGCAAGAAGAGTGAGGAAGGTGAGATGTTGTCCAGCCTGATAGCTCTGAACAAATGACTTCATCGTCTCCTTGCCTGTTCAGTTCAACAAGGAATTTTCACTAGAAAGCAAAAGCCAGGAGAAAAGCTTTTGAGCCTGACTCTTACTTGCGACAACTCCAAGTAGAGCTGTAGAAGTGAGAACTGCTGAATCTCCTAATACTGCTTGGGGGATTTGGCTCGTTGTTTAGAAAACAGTTTAAATCTGTGTACTTGATTTTCCTAGCACAAAACCCCAGTTGTCCCTTGAAACAAGAATTATTTTTCTAGCTCTGCAATGATGAATATGTCTCACCATGACAGGATACTTCGATGAGTTTTAGAATATTTTTAAAAGCAAGAGGCCTGAGACTATAGCTGGGTAGGGGTGGTGGTGAGGAAACAGCTAATCTATTTGTAGATTATCTATTAGATTAATAGGTTGGGGGTTTTTCCCCACAGAGTCTGAGGGTGGAGGATGGAATAGCTGATTCAAATGGAAAACTGTTTTCTTTTTTTTTTTTCCTGCTCCTTGAGAGCTGGAAAATGCTGATTGCTTGTTCCCATCTCGTCCTTGTTCTAGTCTGTTAATTCCAAAGATCATTCTCCAAGTGGCATGGCTACCTTCTAACAAGATTAGAGGGAGAGAGGCAGTGAACTGCTCGGTTGCCCTCTAGAAACCCTTGGAAAGTGTGATTTGGAGTGTGTTACCTGGAGAAGTAGTGAAAGGAGCCCTGTCCAATCTTGCCCATTATTGCAAGGGTTTTACAGCTGTCATAGTAGTGGATTATTCTCTGGAAAACCAAATATTTAGCAGCTATTGTCTGTGTTAGTCAAACTGATATATACCACTGTTGTATAACAAGGTGAGATTCTGTACAGAGTGTTTGTAAATGACTTTGTTGATTTCAGCAGTACTGTAATAGCAAAGGGCAATGAAAATTTATATTATAACAGACATTGTGATTTTATGTTATTAGCAAAAATAACTTCAAATGCAGTTTGCTAGAACCGGAACAGAGAAATTCATCCAAGTAAAACATTATTTTAGTTTTCAGTCATGTTTTGAGAATGCCAGTATCTTCTGATGAAGTCAGTGGAAGCTGTAAATGATTGCTGTGACTGCTTTTAGCCCTGCAGATTGATTTATCACCTGAACCCATTAGTATCTGTGCACTGAGAGCAGTAGGAAAAGTGTATGTGTATGTGCCTATACATATATTATACCTATAGTAGGTTTTATGCATTGTTTTCCTGTTGATTATGTATTTTGCAAAGGAATTTATCTGCATCTCTTCCCTGTGGAGTTCAGATGTATGATTGGATCTAGTTATGCTGCAGTTCAGGGAGAGACTGGAGCATTTGAAATAAAGCTTGGGAGCCATTTACCAGGCTATTACAAAAGCTGTGGTCTGCACCGGGTACCCGGGCCCAAAATGCCAAGGAGAAGCTGCCATCTGGCTTTGCAGGCTGGCCAGCATCAAAAGGGTCTGTGCTAATTGGAGCACAGCCCCTGAGTTAGCTGTAGGGAGCCATCCTGCAGGAACTTGGAGAGTGACTGGAAGACCTGATAGGAATTTTCCTTCTCTAACTTGTGTGATGGAGAGTTGGCTGGAGTGCACTGCCAGCTGCCACCCTCTTTCAGGAACCTGTAGAGAGAATAAAGCTGCACTTTGGCTAACTGGCTCTGTACCCCAGCTAATTTTGTTAATAACAAAGTCAATGCCCTCTTGAACCACGCTGGGACTTGATGGGGTGGTTTAGGATTTTTATCCTTTGGACTGGAATTGATAGAACAGACTGCAGACAGAACAGATTGGACTCTCAATTCCTAAGTACAGTTTCCCCCCTCACCATAGTTTTCTTCAGCCTAGTGGAGTAGTTGTAGTAATGCACAGGTGAAGCTTGAAAAGTTTGCTTAGGGAGCTGTGACCTTTCACCAAGAGTGGGCAGAGTGATCTGACTTTGGGTATGCAAATGTTTACAGTCATTCTGAAATCAGTGCTCAGTCCCCACGTACTGTGAAACCCCCAAAATTAGTGCTTGGCATCTCTTTAGGCTGAGCATGAGAGTTCTCCTCAACATCACATTTTGAGTTTAACCAAGCCTCTATTTAGGCCCCAGCCTTGCAGTTCACCCACTTTCCCCCAGTTTTCAAGGCAGGGACTTATGTGGAATGTCAGTCCCTCAGATCCAGGAGGCTTCAATCCCTTTGTCCCCAGATAGGGGAGGAGCGCATGTGGGATCTTCCAGTGCACACTGTAGTCTCCTCATTCCTGGAAATGGCCTTCTTGTGCCATCTTCAACCAAATTCCTGACCGTGGAATGACCATGGAAGCAGTTAAACTCCCTAGAAATGTTCCTGGGAGAAGTCTGAGGAAAACTGGAATGTGTGGTTGGCTTTTGTTGTAGCCTCTAAAATGAAATGTAAATGGGGAAACACAGGTTTTGGGGGAAAATTATTTCCAAAGCCAACCCTAAATGCTAACCTGCTTATTTTTGTATGTTTGGGTCAAATATCTCTGATCTGGCTTCCTAGAAAGCATCTCAACATCAATACTGAAGTTTTGAAAGACAAACAGCATGATTTCCATCAGTCCTGGGCATGGGAAGGTGCACTTGGTTTCTGAACATCTGTAAATTAGGCTACTTTGACTGTCACTTTTGTAAACAAAATAAATAGTTCTGGTAAGCAAGCATGTGAATGTTGTTTAAATTTCTCTGAGCTTTATTATTTCAGTACCAGTAAAATTCAACTTATTTTAAGTTTCCACTGCTCATCTGAACCAATATTGTAGTCCAAACTTTTCCCACAGTGCTACTCAGTCCTTGTGCATTAAAGTTAAAGGAGAGCAGGAGGATAAGATACAAAAATCAAAGGGTAAAGTGACTTATGTTTAAAAACTGAGAATATGGAAAGAGCCAATTTGGTTGTAACAGTTTGACATCAGAAATTGTATTTGCAAAGGGAGGATATTTTTAAGATGAGCTACTTCTTTTTCCCCCTCTCACAGTATCTTTAAAAATGTATCTGGTAATGGCCTTGAGGATTGTAGCTTTCGGAAACAACTCTCCGACAGGTTATGGATGAAAAACCTTGCTGAAATTTCAGTGAAGGTACAAGAGGACAAAAAGCCAGCCAGAGAAATGGAGACAGAAGGGCACAGAGAGGATGTTAGCATTCCCCTGAACTTCTTGTAGCAGTAAGCATTTTAAAGTAATTTTGAATAACCTCATGGAATATGAGGGGAAAAAAGCTTTACTGTACATTGGGCAATAACTGAGTAGGCTTGACATATTTTGTGAGGTGACACCCTTGGAGGTAATAAAGTGGATGGATTGAATTTAGTAGCAAAATAAATAACACACAGGTTATTAAACTCTCTGTGTTATTCATGACCATCTTGCATTTAGCAAAACTTTCCATTTTTAAGTCTGCTGCAAGCTGCTATGGAAAATCTAATCTGTCCCAGGGGACAATGCAGGAGTCCAGGGAATGCCACAGCAGGCACACGACCAGTTTAGAGAGTACAGAGCCTTGCTAATGCATTAAGGTGGTGTGCTAAGAGCAGAAAATCTTCTAACAAACAGTTCATTAGACTTCTCAGGGGAGCTCCTGACTATTCTTATAGTATTATAGTAGAGGGTGTCCGACTTGTCTCCTTGAAGACTTTTCTTCCAATCCAGTGTCCAGCCAAATGAGGAATCTTGAAACAAAAAACTCTACCTGTCTGTGTTTAAAGGTGTGTCAGAAAGGAAAATAAGTTACAAATTTTGCCTGAGGGGCTGCCTGGTGCCAAGTGGCCTTCAGGTATTCAGTCACCTGGCAGCGGCACTTCCCTGCTTGAAGGGATCTTAGAGGTATGTGTGAGGGATAGATAAGGCTGCTTGGGAAGAAATGTCATTTATTCTGAATAAAGATGGATCTGCAGCCTCCCTACTGGAATATAATCCTTGCAGTTCTGGGGTTATTTCAACCAGTCTTAGAATATCTCCTCTTAAATCTGCCTGTCATTCAAGTGGATTTGCCCACTGCAGCAGTACCATGGCCACAACCAACTGTGGAACATGCTGCTGTCCCCACCACAGCACGAGACCTCAATTTCCATGTTAAGCTGTACCTATGGAGCCAAAGGGAACAGGAAGGTGAACCTAATTTGATGGAAGGGGAGCAGTCAGGAATCAAATGAAGCATATTCTTTTGCTAGAAATTATTGGGCCATAAGCAGGTCATGGTTGAGTCCATGCAAGGAAAACTGATTACTGTTGTTACCAAACCTGCCTGTTTTGTAATCTGGCCAAATTCTATCCCCTTGTAACTGTATTTAAAATTCAAAACTTATAGTTGACATGTTTGGGCAGATAAACCATTTCGGTTTCCCACTTTTTCCTTTCTAAGCAACTAGTGTTTTAAAAGTTAATCTGAAGTTTCCTGTCCATGTCACACTGGACAGGTTCACCCACCCAAGGGCAGTTTCTAAGCCCTAACAGCAGGAAGAAGAAGATGGAAGTGCTTTTATTTTCCTGCCTGTAGGGAGCATCCCTTGGCAAAGGAAGCAGCTGAGTTCTTTTGCTGTAGGTGGTTCACAGGTTTGAAAAGGACTTTTCGCTGGTGCAACCGATGTTTCACTTTGTGCCAGGAACTGGCCTGTCCCTTTGGACATTGAATGAGCAGATGCCTAATTAGCCTATTATTTACCATGGTTGAGATAGCTGATTTTTGATGAAAGAGACTCTACTTTAATCATTGATTCATGACAGAGGTGCTCATATCTTGCATTAGGCTGTTTAACCTTCTGCAAATATAGTTGTCCCATGCACCCTTTCATAAATATCCTGGCAACTGCTCTGTCTTCCTGCATTCTCTGTGAGGGGGAAGCTTGGGAGCTCCCAGATTGGTCCTTAGTGCTGATAATCTGTGTACTGAATGCAAGCAGAGGACACTGAGTGGCACTGGGGCACTGTGTGGCTTAGGCATATACTGCTAGCTTTTAGGGAAGGAAGAGATCCCTACGCTGAGCTGAAGGGGGCTTGCTCTGAATCCTGCCATGCACTGCCCAGGCCTGGAAAGCTTGGCTGGAGCATCCCAGAGAACAGATCTCTCAGGGGATATCTCTATTTTTGGGGCAGGAGTGTAGCTGTGAACCCGGGAGGTCAGTTAGATGGAAATGAGGATGTTCCAGGCTTCCTTTCCGCCACTTCCAGCGTGGTTGTGTTAGACCCCATCACCCTCACTTGTTTATTTTCTTCTCTTGAATGAGTATTGAAGAGTCCTGGAGGAGGGGCAGTGCTAGTTTGATCACTGGAACTCATGTTTGATCACATGGCAATAGCTCCTCCCCATATTCTCTTTCTTCTTTTGGTCTCCACTCCTGGACTGACCATACTTTGCTTTAAGAAGGGTTAAGAATAAACTGAGAGATTTCTGTGTCAGAGAGAAATTCAGCTGTGGTGATGAGCAAGGCTCTGTACTGAGGGTCTGGGCTGCTCCATCCAGCTTGCAGCAGCCCATTCCATGATGGTTTCACAGCTGGAGGGATCCTTAAAAACTAGCAAAATCTGGTGTATGCAGGTGCCAAATTTCTGTAAAAGTGTAGCAGAATAATTCCCTAATGCTATCTAAAGGCCTGAAACTTCCAAAGCATCTTCTTCCTTGGTAATACAGGCTTCCCTGTATATGATCCTGAATTCAGGAGAGGATTGTCCCAAATATCATTCAACTGAGCTAGGTGTCAGTAGGAAAGCAAACCATTTTTAAAAGGTCTTTTCAAATGCATTTTTAATCCATCCCTTTACACCCACCTCCCCAAGACACATTGGTTTTCATATGCCCCCTGCTTCATTAGATGCCTGCTGTACATCCAGAGGTTGGAAGTGGAGCCCAAAGAGGCAGAGCTGTAGAAAGGAGCTGGATAAACATCGATTGTATTTTAAAATCTGAATAATTGTTGGGTCTGTACTGTTGGGAAGAGAAAAGGAGTTAAAGATTTGCTCTCTGTTTGGTGTGATAAATGGCACGTTCTGTGTAATACCAATGATGGATGCAGCCTGAAAGGTCAGGGGAATTCCCAGCACAGGGTCTGACCTTTATTTTACTCAGTTCTCTGCTCTGAGTTTAGAATAAATTCACCAGTTAGAAGGAATCTACCACTGGAGGTTTTATCTTTGTGTTTTATTTTTGAATGAGCTCTTTTATTTTAAATTCCTCTCAGGGATTTTTTTTCTTCTTTGTGTGTGTGTGTGTGTGGATTTTTTGTTGTTGTTTGCGGTTTGTGGTTTCTGTGGGTTTTTCTAGTAGCAGGAGGAGGTGAAGAGAACATTTTTTTTAAAATATTTGGAAGATTTCAGAGGCCAAACAAAGAAGAGACACTTTCTTTTTTGGAGCTTTGAGATTAGTCATGCTGCTGTCTGTTTTGGAAAAGTGTTGATATAATAGAGAGCCCAATCTTGTGTTAATATGTATGGACTGATATAGCTTTCTCTATGCAGCACAAATCCTTCCAACTGTAATAAATTGGAAACGCTTTATTCTGAGAAGAGCAATTATCAGAATCCAGCATATTTCTCCCCCTCCCTGTCACCTAACTCTGTGCTCTCTTCTAGATCTTTTTTGACTTGCATAAGCCCCAAAGAGAAAAGGATTTATTTAGTGTTGACCAAAGGTTTAGCAGTATAACTTTACAGAAATAAGTTAAGGGGAAAACTTTCCTCAGTATGGGATTTTTTTAGACTGCCTGAGTAGCCTTCCAATTAAAAGAGAAAAGGGAATTAATTTTCTAAGTGATTGAAAACTGGCACAGAGAAATTCTTTGGATATTTGCTCTGTCATGGCCCGCTATTTAGTAGTTCTGTGGAAATCATTACGAGGGTACTTGTAGTACATGATCCTAAATGACATGCTCTGCAGTGGTGGAGGATGTGTTATTGGAGCAACTCAGATACTTCTGGAGGCACTGGTGTGCCTGTGCCTCCAGTGGAATCCATTGTGAGCTGGATGTCAGTGTTTGTAATTCAGCTTCCTAATTAGAAAGAGACTTGGAAACTGCACTGGGTTCTCTGGAAGTTGATACAGCAGCAGGTGAAGTCACCAAGAGAGGACAGAAAGGTAGCATGAGGCTGAAAATGTTTCTTATCCAGGAAAATGACTGTAATTGTTTGGGTTAAATTAAGAGCAACCCTTTCTCAGGCCAATAAGTGATGCAGTAGGGCACAGAAACCAACTATCTCATGCCTTGCACACTGTTGCACAGAGATGACTGTGCTCAGCACCTGCAGGGCCTGTGAAATTGCCTTAAAAATGTAGAAATGATTTTCTGGATTACACAGTGAAGGCTTCTGGGAAACGTTAAGGTCTTCTCATGGAATGAGGTATAGTGTTACTGTGGCTGCCATGGTTTCAGAATAGAAAAAAAACCCCAAGGTTTTAGGAGAAGAGGTAATAATTTTCCTTAGCCCAGCTGGTATTGTTGGAGGAGCAAGACAAGTTTGTCACTGTTTTGTGACGCAGACACTCTGCCAGCAAATTGCATCTTATGAGTCACATCTGGTCTCCAGAGGGCAAGGCTGGATTTTCATGTGGGAAATACAGACTCCCAAAATTCTATTTAAATTATGTGTGTGCTGGTTTTATAACCAGGTGTTCATAATAATTTGTTCAACACTTTTGGGGCCTACTGAGTATAACTGATATCTTTCCCACATGGTTTGGTGTTTGCAAAACAGGATGGAGGGACCATTTTTCTTTTCCAAAGAAGTCCCATAGGTGGGAAAGATATGTTATGGGAAGAGCCCATAACATCTGCTGGACTTTGTTGGCTATTGCCCTTGGACAGGTCCTTGAATCACCTGAGAGAACTGTGGTTTTTCTCACCCCAAGGAGTTTCTAACAATTCAAGCCTCTGAACATACTAAATATACCCAGAAGAGCAACCCAGCTCTAGAGATAAGCCTGCCTTTACCACTTTGGAAGCAGTCATAATGAAGAACTTCCTTTTTTTGATTCAAATTTTGGGATTCTGTAACTGGATGTTAAATAGTTGCATACTCAGGAGAGTGGGTCTTTCAGGAGAAACCCCCACCATAATCCCACTGAAAAGCAAGTATCTGAAAACCAGTAAGAACTGGAAAACATCTTTCCTTTTCTTTTGAATAATTTTCCATTATGTCTCAAATTAGTTAAAATATACCTGCATTTCAAAGCTGAAATTTAGGAAAACACTTGCAATAGAGAAGCTTTTGTGTTTCCTGAATTTGAGCCTAAATTTGAGACTGTTTCATAAATGGGAGGACATTTTTTAAATGTTCTTTTAACTTGTTCAGCAGTTGAAGTAGATTTGCATCTGAGCACTGCTGAAGATACCATCTTCAGTTTGTAGCATCTAACAGACATCATTCACAGAAAACACCTGGTAGGCCTATTTCCAAGAAAACTTTTGAAAACATGATAAAATAAATATTTAAAACAAAAAAAAGAATTCTTACCTTTTGAATATGGCAATTCCTGAAAAGAATTAACTTTGACCAGTTAATCAGTACTAACATTTATTACTCAAAATGTTATCCCTTTTGATCTGACAGGCTTGTTTTGGATAATTTGTCAAAGATGACAAAAAGGCTCATATGCCTCTCGTTCATTTTGACCTTTCTTACTATTAGAAAATTAATTTCAGAACTGAAACAAATGTATTAGTGTTGTCATTTAAAAAAAAAAAAAGATGAATACCTTGCCTTCAAGCTGTTTCTTCATATTAATCCATCACACTGTAACATGATCGCTTTTTGACACATAACATCTTACCAAGATACTTTCGACATTCTCACCAGCTCTTATTAAACACTGCACATAAATTCCAAGTGCTGGAAGTTATTGATAGAAAAGGGTGAATAATAGAAAGTGTACATACGGGAAACACAGGGAGGAGAGGAGGCTTTTCTTTAGTTAAAAGGCTTATCTGAACATGTGGTTTTATGATTGTCAAGGGTAAAAACAAGCAAATGCTCAGTTTTCCCTTGATAATGTTTTATTTTGTAACTCACAAAGAAGGAATCAATAAATGCTTCAGTAGTTTTTTTTACTGAGAATTTTTAAGTTTTCTTTTAGTTTTGCTTAGTGGAAACAAGTTTTGATCCAGTCGGGTTTCAAAGCTTGGAACTGCGTTTTCCTTGTTGTTGTTGCTGTGGTTGTAATGTTTCCCTCTATTTCATTTTAATATTTGCTGCTGTTTACCCATAATTCCCACCACATCCTCCTCCTAAATTGCCTGTAGCTCTTGGAAACGTGTTGGTAGGTACCTTGCTGAATAACAGTCACAAACGATTCCTTTCATCCTTTCAGTTATATATCAAAGCAAGCATTTGAGCTATATGGACAAAATTAAATGATGCACTACTCCAAGACATAAAGAACTACAGAATTCCTAAGCACTGGTGGCTGTCAAGCACAGTCACTGGGTAATACTGAATTGGAGTAATGGTTGTTAATGAAGGCTTAAGCCTGGCAGGGGTTGAAGTTCAGGTGGAATCCGAATAAAGTCTCGAACATTTGGATGCGTGATCAGAAGAAATTTTATTCAGTCATACTCTTTGTATTGATATGTCTGTAAATCTGGGCTTCACACCTTTGGAAAACTTCAGGAAGGGTCATGACACAGGAAAGAATGAGGATCACACTAAGATACTGTTGAGATGCCCTTTCATCCAACGCACTTAGCATGCAATGGGCTCTGGCTGTACAGAGTTACACTCATCATGTAACCATACTGTTGAACCTTAGCAGCCTCTTTGATTTGGGAATTCCAGCTTTCCAAGAAATCCACGTAAAACGTGGATTTTAAGTCTATGGGTTGTGGGTAGACTGGAGCAGGAGGGTCACATCAGCTGCCTTTTAAATACCATGTGGATAAATCCATCAAGTATTATCACATCAGAACAGCAACATCTATTATTTGCAGAGATAAGTACAGCGGAGTGCTGGTTATGCACTGTGGACAGTTATGTTTATACAGCTATCACAGCTGCTGCTTCCCATTTCCATAGCTTTTAAGTGGAAGGCAGACTTCTGAAACTAAAGGACACGTTTTATTACTGTTGGTGCTGCTGTTTTCTTGCACCATGAGGTCAGGGTAAGGAAAACGTTGTGAATGATTTTTAGTGAAGGGTGATACGCAACCTTGATAAAGGGAAGAGAGTTGCACAGGAGTGGAGCATTCCATGGACACCACCATATCCCTGTCATGTATGTGTCCCCCACCAACCCTATTACCTCATAATTGGGTGTTGGTCTTGATTATGATATTGTCCATGGTCGTGCAGATGACCTCGAATTCCACATCCAGTCCCCTAGAAAGGGCATAAAGAGATGTATATGGGTAAAGGAAAACATTTTGAGTGACTCACTGTTTTCTGGCTGCTTGAAAACATGTCAAATAAAAGCAGTTTTGCTAAGGTTAAGGGGAAAAATGGACCTTGTTCCCCCCATTCCATTCCTGTTTCAGATAGTGAATGACATGTAATGATTTTCCTTGAATGTCATTTGAGGAGCAAAGGTAACTTTTCAGAAATGAGAAAGAACTTTGAAAAGAAGAAATCAGAGTCTAAATTGATGTTTGGAAGCCTTTGTGCAGGGGAAAGGCACGATGTCTACTAGGAAGGAAGGAAAGACCATGTGCCATGAAGAACTGATCAGTTATCTCTCCACATGAATCAGCCAAAGGCATGTCTTGGATATACGTAGGCCACTGCAGCAAGGAATCATCTCCTGGCTGAGCCCCTCTGTTTCCTGAGGATATATTGTTGAAAAATTTGGTGGTGGTTTCCTGTGTATCTGCAAGACCAAAGGCACTGTGCTCCGTGTATTTTCTGGAAGATAAAGTCAATGTGAGTTGTGGGTACACATTGCTCTCTGAAACTCGACCCCAGCTGATCTTCAATCACATCATCACAATCAGGGGGCACAATTGGGAAATGCAGATAATTGTGAGTCACCTGCACTGGGTAGATTTGTCATTTCTGTAGCAGCTTGGAAGACAGAGACAGGAACAGTCTGTTAGATGAGCCAGTCCACCCCCACAGTCAGACAAGTTGTTTCTTACCCTGCTGTGTTTTTTAAAAAAACCACTTTGCTCTGTTCTAACAGTTATTTTCTGCACTCTTATGAAGAAACTCACTGTCACATTGAAGTTGCATTTACTCGAATATTCAATGGTCACAAAGGGACAATTCTGTGCAGCATATATAATCTTTGTACCACAACTACATACATAAAAATAGGCATGTTAAAACAATATTAGGGGAGATCTGGTCTGAAGGTTTTTCTTCTTTGTAAAGCTTGTGACACACATGCTTTAATTTTTATTAAAATAAATTCTCCGTGTGATATTTAGCTTAAGTGCAGTTTAAGGATTTATTTTGGTGCAGTATAAGAAAATAATTTTTTTTTTTTTGCATAAAGTATTCCCTTCTAGGCAGAAAGATTTTCTTTTTTTTTTTTTTTTTTTTTCCCCCTGAAAAACTATGTGTTTTGTCATAGTCCTTTCTTATCTGGAAAGGATCAGGCCTTTCCACAGTAACACTTCACCCAGCTCTCCTTTAGGAGAATTTGGGCTGCTTGCACCTACTCCCTCTGTCGGAGGCAGAATTCCAGTTGTTTCCAGTCAAACTGAGATGAACATCTTGTTTTCTGTTGGCTGGGTTGGCTGAGGCACTCACGTTCTATTAACCACACCGTGGAAGTGTCAGCTGGGCCTGACTCCCCATCCAGGGAACTGGTGAGCCACCAGTTCAGTGAGTCAGAATAAAGAACCCATCGAGAAAAATCAATGATTTTGCAACGTGATCAGAGCACTGCTGAGTTCCATGAAAGGCATGTGATCATTACAGCCAGTGGCTTGGTTTTATGGATCGCTCTATGCTATTTCTTGGGATCTCAGTTTTCTGCCTCCATCACTGAGAATACTGAGGGATAGTCCATAGTTTCTTTTCTGGAATGTAAGACCATTCAAGCCCAGCAGGTTGTCCCTTTCTCACAGATCCATTGCAGCAGAAAATAAGTGGGGGTTCAACTTGAAATTAACCTCTTTTTCATCACGTCTTCACAGGACATTCACAATTTTTGGAGGATCTTTGATTAAAGGAATGGAAAAGGATGACAGCTCTCAGGTTTCAGGAAAGAGTTTGTTGGTAGGGGAAGGTAAAGTTGGTAGAAGAGATTTGCAAATCAAACAAACCATTTGAGTCCAGTTTAGCTAATGGCCTGCAGGTGGATTTGTTCAGCAGGTTCCTTCCATCTTCTCTGCTCTCATCCTCTAGGGCATAGGTAACATCCCAGGAGACTAATCCCACCTCTTGGACCTGTGCTTACAGTTGGGGTTTGCTGCTTCCACAGAGATGGAAGAAGTGGGAGTAGTATAAGGACCTCTGATATTCAAGATAAGGAAGAAGAGGCAGCCCAACCCCAGACATGCCTCTGGCTGGGGAACCTTTCCCTCCTTACCTTGAATATCAGCGGTCCTTGTGCTGCTGGTGGCACTGCAGGAGTGTAGTGGGGGACGAGGAGCAGCTGCCATGTCGATGACCCTCTGAAATCTGCTCTCTGCAGCTCTTATGGGGGAATTGCCTGGGCATTTATTTTTCTTATCGTGGGCTTTTCATCCAGCTGCACTCAAGAAGCATGTGGGTGTGTATTATTCCTTGAGGTTTCCTGGACAGGGCCTGTGACTCTCTCCCCATTGCCTCCTTAAGCCACTTCTGACTGTCCTGGAGAGGTAAAGCCAGATTCAACCTCAAAAATAATACCCTTACTTCCTGTTCCCCAACAGCTCAAAGCTGGGGAGACTTGAGGTTGGAGTCTCGATCCAAACTCCTTGCTCAGGCCCTCATCTCACCCTACAGAAATAGGAGGTATTATTTAATTATTTCCCCAGCTATGCACACATCCTACATGCAGGTGGTTTCTGTACTTGCACTGAGGAGGCAGCTGCAGTGTTCAGCCCCCCAAGCCACAGAAAATGCTAGCTGTTCCTTTAAAACATCTGTACAGTGACTTTCCTTTTCCCTTGATCCTGCTTCTCGCTGCCATCTTCCTAACAAGGGAGTTGTTACCCAAAGACTTGTTATCCCTCTCTCTGCTGACGACTCGCCTGACAGCTCTCTCTGTATGTAAATTAACTTTTTTTTTTTCTTTATTTTTTATCTAGAGGCATCTCGGTTTTGGCAGTCTCATCAAAAAAGCATATTCTGCTTTAAATTACCCCCAGTTCTCCAAAATGCCTCCCACACCGCACTTAAAAATCATTCTTTCTTCTTCTGATTGGGAATTTCAGCAACACTTCAGTCTTAAAATAAATGGCTTGTTTGTGGTTGAATGCTTCCCTCACGCGACACCTTTTGTTATTAATATCTGCACATCTGTTTGTTTAATTATTCGATCCCCTGCATGAAACCGAAAGTCATAATTTTTTTAGAAGTTTGTGTGAGCTGATCAAAGCAAATCTTCTCATTTGGGGTCACAGCAACTTTCATTCCTTTGCCTTTTGGGCAGCAGTCCGTCAGTCACTTATCATAAATAATCAGCTTCATCAGGTTGCTGCAGAGATTCAGCCCATTGCAGACACACAGAGGGTAAATCTGGCCTTAACTCCAGGCTGAAAGTGGCCTTTCAAAACTAATTTGGGGATTTACAAAACGACAGACAGGCTCTCCTCATGCGCCGAGTTGCTGCTCCTTGTTGTTGCTGGTTGGGTGTGTTTTTTTAATTGCCTAGTTAATATAATCTGACATACTTCTAATGGCCCGCTGGTGAGTTCAATAGGGTAGTGGTTTTCATCAGGTGCTGGTAATAGGGTAAAGGAGCTTGGTTTAAAACCTGTTAAAGACACAGCAATCTTTTTAAAAAGCTCACTGTTAGCAGCTCTTCTGGAGCCTGTGCCAAAGGATATTAATGTCAGGAGCTGCTTTGCTACCAGAGGCTCAAGATGAGTCCTGCCTGCTCTTGTGTACATTTGGTAAGTAGGAAACAGCCAGCCTTGAGAAAAATTCTAGAGTGGGTCTTTGGGATGCGGAATTTCCAGCTGAGGCTGGGGCAGAATAAACTGGGCTTCAGGAGAAAAACCCTGCAGTGTGTTGTAGAAGCACCAGAGGGCTTAGTGTGTGAAGACCAGGTCCCAGCCTGGGAGCAGGGATGGATCTGCTCCAGGCTATTTGTCCTTGGGGAGAGGCTGTTCAGGGCAGAAAGTCTCCAGTTCTAGAGAGCATGCAAGAGGTCAGAGAACCTATTAGAAACCCACAGGTTGTATGTTTGGAAGGCCAGGTAGGAACTAATGAAGTGTAATATGTCCTTCTGAACCTGAGTATGATGACCATGACTATTTAATGTATTGAAATGTTTGCTGCTTCTCTTGGTAGAGTATGATGTATTTAAACACTGCTGCAAAGAAATGACCACTTTTAAATTCCCCAAATGCCCCTGCAACCACTCTTGGCTCTATTTCTCATCAAAGAGGAGCTTGTAATGATGGGGTGAAAAGTATAAAGACCCAGTGCATGGCCAGGTTTTCTTAGGCTACTGTTTCTTGCAGAAATATGTTGCTTCTTCCAAAATACTAGTCAGATTGCTAGACCTGGGGGGGTCTCCCATTTGTGCACACTTTTAATTCCTCAATTCATGTGGTGGTTTTGCTTAAGAAATTTAAGCATTTGTTGAAATTTCTTCTGCTTGACAGTCCTGTTTTAGAGTGAGAACCTGCAATAATTCTGCCTTTCCCTATGCTGTGAACTTGCCTTCTCACATACCTGGAGGAAGGCAAATGTCGGTAGCTGTCAGCCCTTCTTTGCCTTTACAAATAGGGATGGATCAAAGGTGTGGGTTAATTTAGTTTCAAAATATAACAGTTTGGATGCAGACTGGTTCTCCAACTTTGAAGCACAAGCTCACTTCTAATTGCTCTCCAGCTTTATTGAGGTGGTCAGCGTTATTTCATCAGAGCCTTTTGATTTTCATGGTTTCTTGGCACACATATTAATAACTAATGAACTACCACAAGTGCTCTGACCCCTGCTGTGCCTTTGTTCCACGGTCTCTCCTTTTTCTGCCTGAGGGTCTTTGATTGACATCATGAGCTAAGGGACCCATGGCATGAGGTGTGATGTGGAGTTTAGCCCTCTGTATTTTCATTGCAGGTTGACAACACACACTGAACGTGAAGTTTTACCCACATAACAACCTTGGGGGCAAAAAAAAGCCAAAAACAAACAAACAAACCAAAAAGAAAAAAAAAATCTCTAGTTTCCAAATGAACTGGCTGTTTCATAAGATTTTCTGCATGGGTGTGGGTATCTTCGTGCCTCTGTCACTGCAACAAGTATGCTGTGAAGGGCACCAAATGGATTGCAGAATGATGTTTTCATTTTGGGAGGGCTCTGGGCAGTGGGGAACCCCTGAAGATGCTTGTGCACACAGTGAGCTGTAGGACTATCCCACCTGTTCTGGGACAGTCGAGGTCCAAGGACAAAGACACCAATTTTCCTTAGTATCGGGAATGCAGCGCTTTCCTCTCCTGTTTTGTATTGTGGCTGAGCCAGGAAAGCCTTGCTGGTGCCCTCCTATCACACCGCTATCCCTTTTATTTTCTTTGTGATCACCGCTGGAAATTTTGTCCGATTAGAAGAAACTTTTACCTCTATTAAGCCCCCGAATCTCCATCAAGCATCTGATAGACTGGGCCCTAACGGCAGCCGCTTTACTTCTTTTCAGGCGCCATCCATCAGGCTGACAGTGACTGCCGATGGGCCAGTCATATTGTCTATATTTCATACACAAACATCAGGCCTGCTGACAGCACTTTGCACACTCGGAAATTGCTTTTGCTGTGAGCTGAATTTCAACTAGAGCTTTTTTGCTGGCTCCATCTCTCAGTGTTTATGACCCTCAGGAGCAGAGGAACTGCTGTGAATAGATAATGCTGAAAGCACTCTTGTAGCACAGAAGGTTTCATGTCTGAAGTATTTAATGTTTACAGCAAATTTGCTGTTTGTTAATTTGCATTTTTATTCTTTCCTTAAAGAACTGTCACCTTTTTCTTCCGCTTGTCCTTTGTACAGATGTGTGGCAATTTGTGCTGGGGGAGCAGCGCTGATGGAGTGGGGGGAAAGAGGAGAGGAGGTGTTAAGGGATGGGAAGAGGGCTGGGTAGAGTTACAAAATGCTCCATGGTTTAGGCAGCAATCCTGATTAATGCTGCTTTGGAGGATGGTGAAGGAAGGGCTTCCAAGCAGTGTAAAGCTACCCCTTTGGTCTACATTGAAATAATTTTGACAGACAACCCATCATCAGCTTAAAAATCAAATACATTAGCATATAGGAAAAAGGCTGTAACCTGGAATGAACGGTATTGGCTTGTCCTTTCCTCTTAGAGAACAGAGAAATTATTTTCATTACTGAAAAGGACAGATCCCTGCTAATAAAACACCCCTCCCAGCAGCTGAATTGTATTTCTTGGGGGTATAGGAATACTTCTACTGGAGCCTAATCATTACGTTTGCACATATATGTGGTTTTGCACTTGGACTGATATGCAAGAGACCCTGTGTGGTACTGGGCAGGCCTGAGTCTTTATCTATACCACTGCAAATGTTCTCATAGGAAGAAATGTGTTTACCTTCACCTCTGTGATTGTTTCCAGCTATCCTTGAGAAAGTGTGTGCTGGGAGTCACTCAGAAACTGAAGAGAGGATGAGGAGGAAATAAAGATGGCTGTTTAGAAAGTTGTGCAGCAGTTTCAGATGAACTATGGAGGTCACATAGATTAACCTACCCCTACCAAATGTTCCCCAGGCAATCAGTGCTCTGGCTGGCCAGGCGGTTTTATAAGGACTGTAAAGAATGTACAGAGATATATCCCTGTAAAACTATCTCTTACCTAAAAGCTCAATGAGCCATCAAATTCAGGAGAACAGCCATTTCTTGGGAAAATGTAATGTTAAGTGTCTCCAAATTAAACTCTAAGCCAGTATATTTTGGTGTGCAGCTAGACCTATGTTCAAGTAACATTAAAGATAAATTGTCAGAGTAAAATATCCATGTTAAAAAGAAAAAAAATGCCAACCCTCAGACTTTACCCGGTATCAGGAACGAGGTTGAAACAGAAAGATTTTTGAAGTGTTATTTATTCTTTCAGTTGTCCTAATGCTTGGTTGTTTCTTTTTTCTTTGTTTATTTTTTTTCAGCCTGGGGAGAGCTGGAGACTTGACTGGTTAGTTTGCATATTTGCGATAGATTTTATTGTCATGCTCTAGCTCAGTGATCTTCTGTTTGGGTTGCAAACTATAAAGGGTAACATTTAATCTCTGTGTTCTTTTTTGCCTGGCCCGACTGACATTTGTGTTAGTGATTTTTTGGTGGTTTTTTTTTCCCCCTACCCTTTTACACTTTGATTTTTAAATGGAAACTGAATGTTGTGCCTCTAACTTCCTGACAGGGTTAAAGAATGACACTTCTATTTCAAAAATAATTTGACTATATGGAAACTGATTTTCAAGTGACAGTATTTTATTGATGATATGTTGTATGACCTTTTGCATCATTATTGTTGAGACACAAGAATAGAAGGAGAATTTCCTGCATTGATTGGACCTTAGGTACAAAATATTAAATACAAAGTAAGAGCAGTTTCTTAACTAAACAGCACCTTTTCAAATAACCTGTTATCTGGATGTTCCTGTTACAGTAACTCTTGTACTTCCCTCCTGGAGCACAGCAAAAGGGTTTGTTTAGGTCTGTGTAATGGCTACATATGGTTATTTATGGTACAGCAGTTCCTGGGAGCTCCTATTTTGATCAGCATCCCATCAAATTTGCACTACTGTGCACTAGGAAAAAGTGTCTTCCACGAGGAGGTGGTGATTTCTGGAGATCATAAAACTGGCATTCTGGAGTCCTCTTTATGAAAGTGAGAGCTGAGAGGAATGAAGGACTTGTTGAAGGTCAAATGCAAAGCCCATGTCAGAACTGAGAAATCAATGCACATGTCACTTCATGCTATGGAGGCTTCCTGCCCCTGTTCTTTCTACTGGCTTGGGAACAGTGGAGGCAGGGCCTCCTGAAGCCACTGCTGTAGCAGAAGTATTATGAAATGAATATCTTCAACATGTGATAAATGAGCACAGTGACTTGGGAACCAGCCACAGAAATCCAAAAACTATCAGAGCACTGGGAGTTATGTTCCCAGGCAGCTGACACTGCATCCTTATCTCCACTTGAGTGGAACAGAGCCAAAATTATGTGTTCATATTGGAGTACTTCTTTATATCTCTACCCCAAAATGAAGGAAGCAAGATTCCCAGTGTAAAAGTGCAGAAAATAGCAAGGTTGTTTTTGAATAAAAGCTGAAAAACAGCTTTTTTCTATTTCCTTTTCCCACATTCATTAGTGGTAGAAGCTGGACTTGACTATGAAGACTTCCTGCCTCCCCTACATGAAGTACTTATCCAGAAGAAGTAGAAGAGAAAGAGATTAGCAACCTCCCATCTCCGTGTCATTTTTGTTAGTTACAGCCTCCACCTTCTCTCTGCTTGAAAATGGAGTCTAACATGAAAAAGGTTTCAGTTCAGTTCCTAGAGCCTCCACCTACCCCCTCAAAACAAGTAAGAGCAGCAGAATAAGGGACAGAAATTGAAAGCATTGGTTGACTTTTTAACTAACATCCTGCATGACCTTGGGCAAGTTGGTTTACCCTGGGCTTTGTTCTGCCAACCTGCACTGTGATACCAACCACTAAGTTAATTGGTAAAGTGTTTTAAGACCTGCCAGAGATTAAAAGTTCCACAGGGAGCACAGGCATATTGAACAGCAGCCACAGTTATCTGTGATGCTTATTGAGGCTTGTTCTGTTCAGGATACGGTGGTGGTGGCTGTAGTGCATGAAACTGTAGATTAATAGATTGGGAACCTATCGTGGGACCATCTCTATGATTTGACTGCAGGAAATTTGACAGTGTTCCTGAGCTTTATCTAGCTGCAGTGTGAAGGAACAGGAAGGATGCACAGTGATTACACCATGTAAGTTATGATGGGCTTGAGTAAGGAAAAGAAAGATGCAAACACTTTTCTCTTTGATAAATCTGCACACAGCTGTTAGAATATAAACAGTTGTGAAGCAGTGAAGTAAGTGTTCGATTATGAGTTTTATCAGCTTCCAAGCTGCTCGTAGAGCAATAGGTGACTTTTGGGGACTTTCAGCTGTGACTATCTACCATTCTAGGCAGCATGTTAGTCAAAGGCAATAGAACATCCTCCAGATGCCCTTTGATGTACAGGATGTGTGGCAGGTTCCACCTTGGCAGGGAATCTCATTAGCTGTTGCTGGAAGGAAGCAACACAGTCAAGAAGCTACTCAACCTCCCTTTTTTCTCTCTCATCATGTTAGCCATTGGGAAGCAATTTTCTTTTGTTGTTTTATGATCCTTAGAGATGAGCAGATGATCGCAGCCTTATTCTCTGAGTAAGGAGAAAAAAGGTTTTGAGGGGTGGTTTTTCCTTGCTTTCCTGGTGTTTGAAAACTATTTTCCCAGGCCTTGTTTTGATAATACCAATATCTATAATATTTATTTGAAATATGGTGAAGCCCCAAATAAACTGTGCTCTGTTCACGAACACTGAAACTTCATGTCTCCCCTTCCCCCCTAAACATTTATGTGCATACAGTTTATTTTTAGCATTAAAAATAACATCTTAAATCTCTTGAGAAAACTTCAGTGATCCTTTCAGGTCATTCACTGCAATGCTTCCATTTTAATTCAATAGTTTCTAGTTAGTTGCTAGTCAACTTAGCAAATATGTGTGGCAAACTTTTTTCCCCATAAATAAAGTAAGAATTTATTTCCATGTCAACGGGTTAAGTAAATTTTTCCGCATCATTACTAGTCTTTGTATTTTCTTGATGATTCTACAACATATAACAATAAGTTTGCTATGGAAGGGAGATCTAAAAGGTATGTAGTTCCCATGATTTGTTCCCCTGGAGCATTCCTTATTTATTGATACATTCATATAGTTGAGATTTACATCATTGATTAGTGTGATTTAGAGTGTCATGGCTTTGCATTCTTTCAGCCTTTCTAGCAAAGCAAGCAATTTAAAGTCATGGCATGTGATACAAGATTTCAAAGCAGCAATTCAGCTGCAGCATTGTTTGATCCAGCCTTTAGTGCCTACCTGCCATAACAATTGGCAGTTTATAAACTTAGATATTAAAATGATGAGAGATTTAGAAATTCACACAACGCTAATGAAGTAGTGTGTGAACACCTGTGATTGTTTTGTGCCATTTATTCCAGCATGCTCAGGTTTTTGGGGGTGTGCACGGATGTGAACCCAGTCCGTGAAGTGCAGATCAGGTGTCATAATCAAGCCAGAGAGAGTTCAGAGTTGGAGGGTTTGTTCATGCCTGTCTCCCAGATAATTTATGCAATCTGAGTATCTGTCTATCTGCAGTACATCTCTGCTCAAAGTGTGAAAGTGAACTGCAGTTTTTATTTCCTCCAAGCCTGATAGTTATTTAGATTATCACTGGGTGTCGTATCATGTAGGGCTTAACAGTGCCACAAAACATCACCATCAGAAACAAGACACGGACTCTAGGTCAGACTGTGTCAAACAGTCTTTACATTCCTAACCATGTCCATGCTGTTCAGGAACTGGACTGGACCTTTATGATTCTGCCACTGGACTCTGATTTTTCATAGCCCTGAATTTTCGTAGTAGAAGTTGTTTAAAGTTTGTCTCAGCTGGAGCTATTCCATGGCTTATCAGATATTACATTACTGCTGTTCTCAGAGAACTAAAATTTCCCCAGGTCCTTCCATGCAGCCTATCCGTAACATACCTGTTGACATGAAAACAGAAGTTTAAAAAAATGTAATTCATAAGAAAAGTCTAATTATTTGTGACATTTCATCCATCATGTCCTAAGCTTCTCCAGAGGAAAGTAGTAACATTTCGTCTCCTTGACAGCAAACAACACAGTGACGAACTGAAAAATGTTCTGCTATATTTCAAACTGCAGTAAACTGAGTAAAGAACAAGTGCAAAATAAATAGCAAGAGTAAAGAGCAGGAACCCACATAAGTAGGGGGCAGAAGCTTGGAGAGCTTTCTACAATATTTCTCTTGGGTTAAAATACAAAAGAATCCTTCAAAAATAACTGGAACATTTCAGGGTAAGCTATAGCAATGCCACTCAGCCCAATTTGCATTGACTTTCCCAACATCTCCTGGGAGGAGATGCCTTGGGCAGATGCGGCAGCATAGCTCAGTTCATGGAGAGCTGCAGGACCTGACTGAAGACAGGATGAAAAAGGCTTTTACCATTTCCCCCAACTCCCCACCCCCAACACTTCAGGGCTGCAAAAAGAGGGCTTATGTTACTTAAAGGGAAGAGAAGCACAGCAAGTCTATGAAGCCTGCCCTCCTAATTTCTTCATTTTGAAGATGATGCCTAAGCTTCTGAAGCGCTGCTGTCAGGTCATACCCAAACTGGCTTTGCAGGCTTTCTTTGGGATGTGCCAAGTTCCCCACTTTGGAATTCTCTCTCTCTCTCTCCCCCATGTCAGACTTTGATCGAGTTTTGGTGACCATCTCTTTGTTCGCGGTTCTTGTAGTCTTGCTTATGTAGCTATATGCCTCTGCTCCAGAACATTGAGGGCTCTCCTGCTTCAGCAAAAATAGAATCTCTGTCAGTAACCCAGATTCCTACACATTTGAATATTTAATTCCCACTGTTTTCCTGAGTACTCGGAGATCTCATGTCTGTGAAACATGCAGGTTCCATCCACTGGTGGAGTGGGAAGGTCATCTGTCTTGACATCCACATACAGCTCTTCAGCTGGTTTTCAGACCCTTATTGGTAACCTGTTGGCAGATCTCATGCTCTCCAAACTTCATCATTCAAACAAAGAAACATGCAACACCCCAAAGTAGGATATCAATCAAATCTTCCATCTGGGAAGTCTAATGAAGAATAATAATGAGTTGGAGAATTTTGAAGTCGTTTGGGTGTTCTTTCTTTTCTGATCTCTGATTTTAGAGGAAATCCTTACATGCAGAAGCTACAATAGAATGCTCTTTTTAACTCTGAAAGGCTGTGATTGTTCTTTAAGGAAAATACAAGTTTCTGCAGCCATTCCTAGTCTTTTACAGCATGGAGGCTCTTTCATTCCCATTCTTTTTCTTCCTTTTCCTTTTCTGTTATGCACACACACACAAAAACTCAGGAGTACATCATGAGCTGAGCTGTATTTTCTGTTTATTGCCACCAGGTTAATAACAGTAATGGTGCGAGGAGAAAATGAAGTGTTATGTAAAATCCTGCATTGCAGATTTTGGTGCTGATGCAAAGAGCTCAATAAAGTGTAACACTTTAATCATGGAGATAAAAATCACACAGCAGCTTCACAGTCTTCCAAGATGCAGAGCCTTAAGACAAAATAGAAGCAGGAGAGAAAGAGAACCTGACAATATTATTGAGTCCCAAAAAACTTGGGGAAGAAAACAGCCCACTTTCTTTTTCTTGTGATGCTTTGATTCTGTCTTTGTATTCACAAGATAAACAACTGAAAAATGTGTGCCTATTAATTTCCTGGTATTAGAGAGCAAAATGTCACAGCTTTATACACAACTTGGTGTCATTTACAGGAACCTGGAAACCCTTTAAAAACAAAGCCAAACAACTCCCTCCCCACAAAAATACCAAGCTCTCCCCAAAAAACTCAAACAAAAAACTAACTCTACAACATGGTAGGATGATATGTATTTTTTTTCAAGTAGACAAGCAGCCCAGTACAGTTTTAGCTATGGTGGTTTGAGTACAAATTTAGCATTCTAGCACAGAAGAGGACTCCGTTTTTGATGGTACTTTGCATGTACTCTTCATTGTTACAGACCTTGGTGTCTCTGCTTCTCAACTGCTGAAGATTAAGATTATAGAGTTGTCAAATGACTGGACATAAAGTTGTAGGTTGTTGGCTTGTGGAGTTATTTTGGAATTGGGGGAGGAAAAGGAAGAGTTATGAGAAGATCTCTCCTGTACAGGGAAATTTGTGGATGTAATGACATGGAGCACTGTGCTAAAAAATTGGAACAGTGCTAAGGTGTGTATATTTTTAGGTTGGACAAGTTCTTGTGAGGGACCTGACTGCAGTTGTGTGCCAAGTGTATTCTTTCGTGAATAATATTTCCAAGAAAGTAATTTTCCCTTCAATTTGGTTATTGAGAAGAATACAAGAATATTATTTGTTGGAACAAACACAAAAAAATTGGAAATACCTAGTTTATGGCCCAGAAAAATACCTCAGGTAACTCAGAAAAGTCTCATGTAGCTTTGCTCCTAGCATCTGAAAAGAAAGTAGTTTAAAATATAAAGGGAATCTCTATGCCAGAGCCCAGTGGCCACCCAGCCACTCCAGAAGGAGCTTCTTCACAGAGGCCAGAGCAGAGAAGTTACATATTCAGCATGAAATGGAATTCAGTTTTAGTTGATGCCTGGCCCTTTGGAGACCAGTTGCACAGCTTTGAGGAGCACAGCAGCCTGCTGAGCCAGCCTGTCTAGTCTTCAGCAGGATAAGAAGGAGGAAGGGATCAGTGCTTTAGCTTTATTGCAGGGTTTCCATTGGCCCTGTTCTGTCCCAAATCTTGCATGTCTGCAGACAGTTAGCACTGCCTCTTTCAATCTGTTGCATAGCTATGCCCTTGGGTAAGATTCAAGGTTAATTCAAGGGCGTGCTAAAACTTGCTGGGGCTTGAAGGTAACCCAGAAGGTTTAATGTTTCCACCAGCTGCGATAACCACGAGCTGAAGTTTGGGTCTGCTGATTGAAAAGCTCCTACAGAGACAGAATCAGGCACATGTATTAGTGGCCTTTGGTATCTGATAAACTCTGTCATCACTGCTTACCTGTGATATGCCCATCATAAAGAGTGCCTGATTACATGGCTGGCTTAATCCATATAGCATGAAAGCTGACATTTTATATTACTTTATATGCTCTCGTCCAGCTGAGTTCACTTGTGTGGAATTAACAGATGTCAGATTTGGACGTCGTGGGCATGGATGCCACAAGAAATGTGTAAATAAACCAACCCTTGTGTAGTATTGTTAGAACAGGTCACGGTAAGAAATGGCAAAGAAAGGGAATGTTTCGTGGAACCCTGTAATATTTTCAGGAGAACTCAGGGGGTGAATTAAGCTGATATCACTCGGAAGCTAAAATCTTATCCTAAGGGTTACCTGAAGTAAAAGCCTCCTACTTTTTTCTGAGATAAGTCTGTGTCCATGAACACCATCTGTTTCCTCATGGTGTATTAAAACATTCACTACAGCAACTGTAGTAGTGGCATAGCGATCTCAACACCAGCTTAGTGGGGTACTTCCTATTTGGGGTAAAGGACCAGGTAGGCTTTAATTACTGACATGTCTTGGAACAGAGTGTGTCTCACAGCCTTGAGCTCATCCATAAAATTGAAGGGATAGTGATTCCAGGAAACCTGCTACATCATATCGACAGTCCTTGTTCGCTTTTGAAGTTTGAAGGCAATTAGATGGATTTGAAGAGCTGCCTTTTTAAGGGTGGAAACAAATTAAGGCGCTGCGAGTGTTAAGAAACAAAACCTCTCTGCAGGCTGTGCTTTGCAGGGCAGACCTGTGTCCCGATGGGGGGTTCATTTGGATGCTGGGGAGCATGGGAGGAAACCACCCACCATCTCGGCTTCACATGCTGGATTTGTGACTGGAGAGTGTTACAGAGCAGAGCTGGCAAACAGGGATGGACACAACTGTAGAGATGTGAGTTTGGGAAAAGGGGCATTGACCATCTCTTTCTTGCACAGACTCCTCAGACCCATTCTGGATACTACCAGATGGATACTAGGCAAGCCACTGCTCCAGATACAACCAGATGCTCCTGGTTGTTTGAGGAGAAAACTGAGACACAAGTTCTTCATATGTTGCGATGTCTGTCCTGCTGGCTCAGTTAAAATGCTTTTAACCTCAGGATAAGGCTTAAATCCAGAATCAATTGCTTTAAGATATTCCATCCTCTTGTATTTTTTCTTTCCTTTGCCCCCCACCCCTGTGCATGTTCTATATGAATCATGGAGGGGACACACACACACACAATATACAAACAGCCCTAGAAGCTGATTGGGCTGGAAAAAGACAAACCTCCAAATATTTAGAGGTTTTTTGCCTTTTGCCTACATGTATTAGCTCCCTAGGTCATGATGTGGATTTCCAAACTGCCAGCTGATGGTGTTGCACGGTCCTGGTGCAACACCAGTGGTGACCCATCTGTGGGGGGTGTGGGGAGGATGGAGTTTTTGAGGCTGTCCTTGTTGCCAGAAACATGAATGTGAAAATAAAGGGTCAGTCTACCATGGGGCTGTGACACCTTCTGAGTGGAAGGGCTGGAAGCGGAGATGAATGCATTGGAATAAATTAATACAGGTAATGCTTATAATTTGGGAAGTGCTAGAAAATCCAGCAGCATTTGTTGCCAAAACAGTGGGTTCTTTTGCAGGGTAACAGAGAGTAAAACTCTGGGAATGGACCAGTGACATGATGGGTAAACACTGGAATACATTCTGATAGCAATGTGGTGATTTGGGTAGCTTCTGGTTCTGACAGACTAGAAACAGTCTGTTTGCAACTTTAAAAAGAGCAAGTCAGTGATTTCCTAGTGCCGGGTACGGAGCGATAGCGCTTTTCCCTCCCAGGCATTTAGATTTTGTGTCTGTGCCTTTTCCAAACAAGTTATTACTATTTCCTCTGCTTTTAAGAAGCAAACAAGCTATTTTTACTGGGGTGGGGGTGTGTGTGGAGGTTGGTTTGGGGGGGTTTTGTTTGTGGGGCTTTTTTGTTTGTTTTGTTGGTGGGTTTTTTGTGTATGTGTTTCACTCAATATAAGACATGAGAAGCCATTAAAGGCAATCAAAATAAAACCCTACGAAGTGCTGGTTGGATCTGTGGTTAACCCTTGTTTTAAAAAACATGAGCTTAGTTTTTGCCTGTGTGTCCTTTTAACACTATGAATCAGCTCTTTCAGAAAGAGCCAAAGAGAGAGGAAATCCAGCCCAGAATTGAATGGTTGCTGTGGTACATCATCTGTTACACCTGGTGTGCTCCAGTGAGACAAAGTGGTTAAAAATATTGCTACTACACCTTTCCATGGGTTAAGATGGCATTCTCTGAGCACGTTGCAAGTGTACTTGTTTGATAGACTCCCTGGTTAGAATGAGTACTTATTTTCCTTGTCAGGAAGAAAACAAAAAAAAAAAATGAAAGGAAGGTAATTGACAGCAATCTTTAAGGGTCATCACAGTATTTGCCTCCACTTTGATTTTTTTACAATGGCTTTAATGCTGTGAAATTATGGACTTCTTTTAAGTCTTCTCATTTTCTCTTACAAGCAGACCACCTCACATTTTAAACATCTGCAGTAGTTCCAGCAATGAAACCAGGGCTATTGTAGCACTGAAATCTCTAAAATTGCAGTGATTCTCAGTTGGATAGTGATCCACTGTACATCTGGAATTGTAGGTGTTGCTCTCAGGAAGCTGTATTTGGCATAATTTCCTCCTTGGGAACAGGGCACAATGGGATCACAGCTTCTCCTGGTCTCAGCTGTTGAGCAAATCCGTGTCAGGCCTAATAGCCAGTGCTCTTTCCCCCTTGATCAGCTGGGCTTTGGTCTTTGCTGAGTTGAACATTGTTCACTAAATGAATAGCTCTCAGAATGCAAACTTCGCCTGTTATCCTTCCATTTAGGAAAATTGAGAGTTTTTAATCTTTTGTACTCTGCATTCAAGAGATGAGAGGAAAAAAAAAAAACCACCTAAATGCCTCCATTTAAATGTAAATTTTGACTTTTCAAGTCTGACAAAGTAGGGTGTTTGTTTTTATAAACAATATATATATATAAATAAAAGCCATGGAATTGAAAGAACAAACCCCTGCTCTTGCTGATATTTTTTCCACATAGTAATCTTTGCTCTCATCATGTTACATATTTTTTTTGTTTCTTTTTACTTTAAAACTAATTTTGCTGTGAGAACAAGAGCAGAAGATGGTTAGAAGGAAATACCCTGGCACGGGCTTGTGCAGAGAAAACATGCCATCTGCCTAATGTGCTTCATCTGGTGTCAGTCTAAGATGTGTTGTTTGGGTTTAACATGCCAGTCACCAGCCTAGAAAGAGTGCAGGCAGCAGCTCTGCCACCGGCTGCCCCAGCTAGGGTCCAAATCCTTCCTGCTTTTCAGAGACTGTGCTCACTCTTACACAGGCCACAAAATTTTGGGCAGGAGATACATCACCTACAGTGTCCTTGAATTAGAGCACAAGAGGCATTTGTGCAAGGAACAGAAGTGGTTTGGGATATATTTTTACCCTTCACCATATCATAGTTAAGAAGCAAAAGCAAAGATCCAGCCTCAAAGTGGGTTTTTTTCAGAGCTTTGACTGGTGAGTTGAAGGGCTGGTGGTGAAGATGTGATGGTGTCTGCAAAGCTTCAACCTTCTCTGCTTCATTAGGAAAGAGCTGGAGAAGCCACTTGGCACAGCATCACACAGAGACGTGCACTTGAGCCCCCAAAGCAGAAGAACCATGCAGTGAAGCCCTCCTTGCTCAGGACTGACAGGTCTCTTCTGTCTGTCTGTCTGTCTGGAGATGGGTCACAGTGAGCTCAGTGTCTGTCCCTGCCCCACTGTGTAGTGTGGACTCAGCTTCCTGTGGGGGACAGGGCATGTTTTGGGGCTCAGAGCTGTGGTCAGAACACATCAGTGGCCAGGTTTCAGAAATAGGGCCACCTTCTTTAGCAGAAGTTTCCTCTTTCAGTCGCAGAAATCCTGCCTGATAAATGGATGGCGCACATCTCAGCTGGGTGAATGTAGCTGGTCACATTTTGTTACACAGTGTGTAATAAAGACTTTAGCTTATTTTTTTATTAAGAAAAGACGTTGGTAGACAGCTTTAAATGTCTGCCTGAGGACAAAACGAACTGAGTTTTGTAGATAGCTGGGATTTTTTTCTTAATAAATAAATAAATGGAAAGATTTTTATGTTGATAATAAAAATAACTAATGCAGAGCTCCTTCCACTAGTGCCTGGAGACATGGACAGATGTGGGATTTTGAAGGGATAAAGAATTGAAATCTTTTGGCAGGTAGTTGCTATAAAAATGACTATCCTTCCTGCTTCTTATTACAGACCAATATTCAACAAATGAAGAGTCCCTGAGAAAGCTAATGATGACAGGATCAGGTTCCAACCATCAGAGATAGCAGAAACCTCCTCCCTTCAGAGAAATCTGAAGTTAAAGTTTACCTTGGGACTTTCTCAGACTCACAATGTAGTGTGTGGGAGTCTAAAGAGGAGGAAACTGCCAGGGAAACTATGAAAAAGCAGAGTGAGTTGACCAAAAGTTTGGTTTGCTCATGAGTTTTCTACCAAAGTTTTGTGCAATCACTTTCTGCCTGCGGAGAGCTTTGAGTGTGTTGATGTGTATGGTTGGTTCCTGCCTTGCTGTGTGGTCTGTTGTTGGAATAAGAGGGTAAGCCTTGTTTTCTCACTTTTACCCTTCTGATTCTTTCTTCCATTCCGCTGCAGAGGGGAGAGAGCAAGTGTCTGTCTGGGGCTTATCTGCCTACCAGGCTTAAATCACGATATTGCTTCACAATGCAATGCTGTTGTAGGGTCAGTCTTCTGCAGCCTCCTGGAGAAGTCAGTAACATGTATCCTAGAAGTGGCCAGTCCCTCCAGTGTTTTCAACCTGAAAACCATCAGTGACAATGCAACATTTAGGAGAGCAAAGATGAAATGTTGATCTGATGTATTTACCATTCAGAGCAAATTGCTTTGTTGTCCATTACAAACAGCTGTAACAGATACAGAGGAGAAGAAGGATGAAAACGAGTTTAAAATATTTCTTTGTATTTAAAGATGCATTTTTACACACACATATACTTAGAAAGCTGTATATATACACACATAGAAGAAAAAGCATGGAGAAACTGCCTAAATCTCTGAGTCAACCTCTGATCATGTGGGACAGCTACTGCTGTCTAGGGTGGGAAATATCCTTGAGTCCTACTATACCTTTGTTTAGTTATGTCCTGCTGGGTCCTCTTGAGACTGTCATTCTGATTATTTCTTACAGCACTGTGCTGAATCTCGAGTCCCTGATCTTGTGCAAGAACTGAATATGCTTTCTGTAGGAAATGGTAAAAAACAACATAAAAAATCCCCAATATGTGCTTGCAGGGGAGACATTGTCTTTGAGATGTTGTGGCTCTACTTATAGGCACAGTTAGCTGACCTGCTGTTTGGCCTGACAGGGAGAATACAAGGTGGTATCACCTGCAGCAATATCATAGAACCACAGAATGGTTTGGGTTGGAAGGCACCTTAGAGATCATTTAGTTCCAGCACCCTGCCATGGGCAGGGACACCTTCCACTAGGCCAGGTTGCTCAAAGCCCCATCCAACGTGGCTTTGAGCAACTCCAGAGATGGGGCATTCACAACTTCTGTGGACAACCTGTGCCACCTCCTCACCACTCACACAGTGAAGAATTTCTTCCTATGTCTAAACTTGCCCTCTGTCAGTCTGATTCCATTCCCCCTTGTCCTATCACTACACGATCTTGTTAAAAGTCCCTCTCCATCTCTCTTGTCACCCCCTTCAGGTATTGGAAGTACTATAAGGCTTCCCTGGAGCCTTCTCTTCTCCAGGCTGAAAAATCCCATCTCTCTCAGCCTGTCTCCACAGGAGAGGTGCTCCAGCCCTTGGAGCATCTTCATGGTCTCCTCTGGATTTGCTCCTGCAGGTCCACAGCCTTCTTATGGTGGGGGGCCCAGAACTGGATGCAATGCACCAGGTGGGGTCTCACAAGAGCAGAGGGGGAGAATCACCTTACATAACCTGCTGGCCACACAGCTTTTGATGCAGCCCAGGGCACCTTTGGCCACTGTGAGTGGTGGAGTATTGCAGGAAGAAAGTTTCAGATACAACTGGTGCTGATAAATGCCTTTCAAAAGGCATGTTGTGCTTTTAGTTGTGAAAGGAGATCCTTCCAAAATGTCCATTACATTTTAACTTTTATAGCACTGTGCAGATAATAAATACTGCTAGATGTAAAGCTCAAAGAAAACATCCCACAGTTTGGTGCTAAATGTGATGCTGAACTCTCTCTGAGTAGGACAAACTAAAGAAACCCTGTTCTTCCTGTTGTGAATGAATTCTGGGACAGCAAGAGAGTATCAGGGATAATTCTATTTTGTATTTGCATGCTGTCCCTCCCCTCAGCATGTATGTCTGATGTATAGTCCCTAATCTCTTTCAGTGTCCTTGTGTTCCTGTTTATCAGCTTTCACTTTTATCTCTTACTTGGATGTGCTCGTTGCTTGCCCCGAGTACAAGAAAGGAAAAGAAAGACACAACTTGGAAAGGAACAGAGTAAGACTAATGACCATGGATAGCTTCTGCCTGTGGCAAGGCTGTGCCAGGAAGACAAAGAGAGTGAGTTAGTTTAGTGAGTTAGTTTGGTTTTCAGCTGTCAGTCACTAGTAAGGCATTTGCACAATGTCCATCCAAGCCTTCTTGTCTTCTCAAGGAAGTAGGATGGCCATATAACCCTTGAATGACACATTTAGTGTTGTGTCCTTCCACCTGACTGGAAGGCCAAGTTTGCAGTTTGCATCCAGGTATGGGGTTTTTTTTGTTTCTTACTCCTCGCTGATCTGTGTAAAATGAGAGCAACCCTTACAGGTCCTCTAATAGGTCCCACTAATCCAGTTTTCTGGGTGTGTTCTTAGTAGGTGGGAAAAGCCACTCAAGGACCTGTTTAAAAAATTTTGCATGTGTAAAATGGGCCTTTACCTTTGATGTCTAGCTTGTAGTTATCAGTGGTTTGGGGGGTTGTTGAGCTGAAAGCTTTATATAGAGCAGGACCTACCTTACAGTACTTTGTTTAATCTCTTTTCAGAGTAGACAGTTTACACTGTAGAAATATACATACTTTTCACCACCAATCAACACCTTAACTTTTAGGAACTACAGAAGTCTCATTCTGCAGCATAAATTAAGGTCTAATTGGAAAATAAAACCAGTGATGCTACATCAAACCCAAGGTCTATTTGGCTCAGTATCCCATGACTTATTGCAGATACTAAGGGGTAGACTAGAGAAAGGCTTCTGACAATGTGTAATTTGGGGATTTTCTGATTGAGAAATTATGTTCACTGCTTTGAGTGAAATCACATAATGGAATCTTTTTCTTTGAATTTATCTAATTGATCTTTGAGTTTACCTGTGTTTTGGCCAAAATCTGGTGGCAGTGAGTTCTGCAGTATAAGTTAATTTAAAAAACACTTAATTATGTTTGCCTTAGGTCTACTGCCTGATGACTTTATATTCTGCCAGCTGTTACTTATTTAGTCAGAAATAGTGAATAATGATATATATTATTTGAGAGACTAGAGAAACTGGTTGTTATAGAGTTTGATTTGCATACACATAGTTTGTCCAACTGCAAGAGTTCCTAGGAAATTAGGGGACAGGGAGCCATAACTCCTAGCCATTGTTTTTATTCTACCACTCTTTGCCTTTGTAATTAGAGGAGAGGCAGGCAATGTCTTTGGGCCTTATTTATGTAGTTGTAAAGACTGTGTTCCTTGGTCAGAAGATTCTGCAGAGGTATAATTAAAAGTTAGTGGTAAAACACAAAGGTATTAATACTGCTATGAAGTGGATAGTTGAACAGGAATTCTTGACCTTAATATAGTTGCAGGTGTATAAGCAGCAATTAATGATGCCTGAAGACTTTAAATGACTTGTGTATTGTCACACAGCAAGCAAGTGGCTGTCTAAGGAGCAGCACCAAGGAGTGCTAAAACCTTCAATACAGCTACTGGGAGCATTTCGACTGAGAGAACTTCAGAACCAGACCAGAGACAAATTTTATTATCTGGTGAAACAATGGTCATTTAGATATTTCTATTTCATAACCTAATTTTCTTGCTTTAATTATGAGTGTAAATAACAGTTACTGCCTTGGCTTCTCTCTCCCTTGCTCTCCTTAACTGTCCCTTTCCCTCTTGCTCTCTCTTATGTTCATTCTTTGCTTATAGTAGGGTTTCTTCCCACTTCCAAAAAGCTGTTGAGTCTTTTGTCACAAATCTCCTCTCTCTTTTCTGAAGAGCCCTCTTTCTGTGGAGCCAATGCTGTTCAGTACCAGAGAAGTGAGCAAGGTAGGAATTATAGAGCTTGTTCTGTGGGGCACATGGTGGGGACACACAAGTGATGTTTGAGATGGGCAGAGCCACATGAGATCATCAAAGCTTGGGGTGAGCTAATGCCCCAAGACCCAGTTCAGTTCCACTGCTTTATTCTAGTATTTTGGGCAACTAAAATACCTCAGAACTTGTGAAGGTCAAAAACCATGGTGCTGAGTGTTTGTGCATGTTTGCTTCTATATGAGGGACAGAGAAAGGATGAAACAGAGCAAGGACTGTCCTTCTTCAGGCTCACACTTCCAGTTTTGGCTAGGGGTCAGACCCAAAATCCAGAAGAGTGTATTTTCTGGTTCATAATCATTTAGCATAAAAATTATACAAGAATTGTCCATGCAGCTGAGCCAAAAGTCTTGTCTAAACTTGATCTGGGTCTTAACATTGTCTCTTTGGCACCTCTCTAATTTAACATGCATTTGAACAGAAGTGGCTTCTTGATAGAGCCTTTCACCTCCAGGTCACCCTTTCAAATCCAATTCAGGCCTGTCATGACCAAATGTTTCTACCATCTGACGGCTCTTCTGTGTCCTGTGTGAATTGCTGGCTTCAGTCCAGGAGCTGGTGGACAGGTGCCTGAATTGCAAAAACTGCCAGAGCTGACACTAACTGGACATCTCTGCAGAGGGGTCAAAGAGTGAATCAGCCTGGCAGATGAATTAATACTTAACTTGTACGCATTGTGAGGCTTTATATCTTCAAAGTGCTTTACAAACGTCAGCTAATCCTCAGGAGGTGTTGTTATCTGCACTGGCAGGTGAGAGGAGCAAGCAGATAAAGAGCCAGCACCAGAATATGCATGTTGCTGACCTCCCACTCTGAGGCCAAAACTCTGAGTTTAGCTCCTTTCAGGGCGACTGATGGGCACACCAGAGTAAGGTTTAAGCTCCTTGAAGGAAGTTCCATGTTCTTCTGGGGATAAAAGCATCCCTTACTTTTTAAGACAGGCAGGAAAGCAGTATTTATGGCCATGCCATCCTTTTCCTGTATGAACCATGGACCAGCAGAAGTCTCTTCTCCATTCACCTTGAGGTACTGGGGAGTCATGTCAGATTATGCCAATCATTAAGAGGTATCTTTATTTAGACTGAGAGCCTGCCATGTAACCAGACTGGTAAATGTTTCTGAAGAGCAATTGGGTTGGAGTGGTTCACTCTGAAAGACAACAGCTCATGGAACATTGTTGAAATGCTCAGAAAAAAAATGCTTGAAGTGCTATGAAGAATTGCTGGAAGATCATGCAGAGTCAGTGGTACTTCAGTGTTTGCAAGCTGCTTCTGCAGGGACACTTAAAAGACATTTTCAGACTGTGTAAAGGAAAACTGAAAAATTGGCTTTTGTGCCTCATATCACTGAGAATAAGGGTGGTTCTAAGCTGGCATTTTCCTTTCTCCGGAAGCAAGATGAGGAAACTTTTTTTTTAAGGTTTTTAACCTTTAGAAGGTTTTTAAAAATAGTAACCCCCTTTCCTACTATTAATTTCTTGTGTAAATAATTGCTGTTGTTGCCATGGTGTTTACAAGGATGAATGGAGCAGGTAGTCTGTGAGATGATGAATGGAAAGAGAAAGATGTTGTCCCTATGGTTACAAAGAGATAGTGGCATACCTCTGAAATAGTGCCTCTAATAAGGTGTGCATTTTCTGCAAAACTGGAGATGACACTGTAGGACTAACTTGTCAAAGGTTATAAAGAATGGCAGGAGAAAATGTTCTTGGGAGTATTTATTTTTATTTATTTTTTGATGAGGACTTACGCTGACCCTTTCAAATTTTGGGGAAAATATATGGGGAGAAAGTAGATGTAAGGAAAGTGATTTGGGTAAAATTCATCTTACCAGGCATCCAAACCCAGGTGTTTCAAGGGAGACTTGAAAATGTGTACCACATCCAGACAGTTTGAATTCCACCTCATGTTCGCTTGGATAGTCAGGAGACAAGTGCCACACATACCTAAAGAGTGATCCAAGGCACTGGACAGAATTCTCTGCAGCTGAAAGGGGAAGGACTGGTCCTTTCTAGCTGAATATTGACTGTTGACCACGTGATGCTGAATGGCCAGTTTTCCTTTATTTTGCTTAGGGGCACATTGTGCTTGTGTTCTCCGGTGTCCCCACTGTGAGCATTGCCAAAACAACTAATGGTGAGAGAAGGCATGCGTGTCAAAATGGATGTCTTTGAGACCTCTGAAAAATTTTCTTCTGAGAGATCCTGTACCTGAGGAAGCATCAAAGAGTCAGTCTTTTTGGTATTTCTGGATCTCTTCTGAATGACAAGGGGCAAACTCCTTATGCTGTGCCAGCTGTTTTATGCCCGTTTGCTCCCCGCAGCCGTTCAGCAGTAAGAACACAAAGTCTGCCTGGAGGCTGTTACATTCTCTACAGCTAATGACAAGCCATGGTTTCAGCAGCCTGTGTAAAACATGGCAAGGAGTTCAACCCACCCCCTGTATGAAATATTAGAGTGAAGAAGGCTTTTGGACGCTCTCTCGCTAAACCAATTGCTATGCCCAAGAATTAATAAAATCCATATTGAAGTGACAGCTGGCGGACAGAGCTGGCTTCTTCCTGCATCACTTGGCTCTCTAGTGGCTCATGTTCTGGGTTCAATGCACATTTATCCTTTTATTATGGCATTTATTGATTTTTATTTATTTATGTATTAAATCTCTGTTTCCTAAAGAATCATAATTGCACTGTTCAAAATCTAAGTTTCATCATATCAGCACTAGCTATTAACATACTTCTTCCCTTTTTCTCTTTAATGACTGACCTTCCAAAGGCATTCAGTGAATGAAATAAAAATGCAGACAAGTGAGAATATATTTTCTCATCGTGAACCGGTTTCTGTACTGCTTTGACTATTTCCTCTCTTGTCAGTATATGTGAGTTCTTTTCCTTAATCCATGATTTCTTTCATTTTCCTCACCTCCTAATTTATATGTATATTTCTCAAGCTGACAGAAACTTCAGACTGACTCAGTAGAACAGTGGAAAGTGAGTGTCACAAAGGTAGGGATTCAAATGAACTTTAGAGCAGAAATTCGTTTGCTTATTTATTTATGTTGGTTTTATATGGTAAGTGGCAAGAAGAGATAAAGACCATTCTTTTCAAGGGAGAAAATGTTAACTGTTGTTTTCTAAGGAAGTGGGGTTCAATCATTGTCTCTGTCAGTCTAGTAAATGATTTCTGTTCTGAGATACGGAGAAAAGACAGACCAAGCCTGCCTTTGTTTTCTGGAACTGTGTAACCTGGGTCATCCAGGTAATTATAGCTTTACTTAAGAAACAGAGAATGTGGGAGAAAAACTCTGCTACTGCTTGTAAGCACAAAGAAAAGACACTTGAGAGAATTAAATTTCATTATGATTTGTATAGGGCTTATGAATCATTTTGCATTCCACCTCTAAAGCAGAAAATGATGACTTTAATATCATATTGTAGGACGACACTGGTAAGCCTCTCAGAAGGCAGCTATGGCATCCAGAGATATTGGAACCTGGTTATTCATTACCTTCTGCTTAAAAGCCAGAGCAAATGCCACTATGAGACTTTGACACCTCCCTGTTTATTCCCATTCCTACTTGTAGGTGGTACTGCAATAGAAGCCCTAATGGGGGTGGGTTCTGCTGTGTACATACTGACAGATACCCCTGGAGTATAACAGCAGATAGCACTGGGTTAAGTGTGTTTGTATGTGCACCTGAAAATGCACACGTACATTTATTTACTTCGTTCTCCCATTAAAGTTGTCCCTATCTCAAAGACAAACAATTTCAGAAGGTCATCCCTCTGCTGACTGTCCTGAAATTGCCATCAGTAGGTGACATTATATATTTAATAAAATGTTAATTCTGTGATCCTACCTAAATTGCAGGAGATCAGTAATTATGTCAAAATCTTCCAGAGAACCTCAACTGAAATATGAAATTTATTTCCCAGCTTAAATTTGCAGAATGGCAGTGGGTGAAACAGTTTCTACACGTAAAGTGCCTATGAATATGTATGACTGTAAAGAGAGAGAAGAAATACCATTATTGTTCAGGAACATATCATAATTCTTGAGAAGCTTGTGTGCAAACAAATTGTCTGCTACTTGGTCTACTAGTTGAGGCACAAGGTAGCAAACTTCTAATGTGCCAGTGACTGGACTGTTATTGTCCATTTTAAGGCCACAATATCTTTGAGTCTGAGAATAAAGGGATTTTTTTTTTCCATTAGGAACTCACGTGTTATATTAACAATGCACTGGATTATTTTGTTTTGTAATGGAGAATGCTCAACATGTTTTCCTTTGATAAAGTAATGAATGTGAGGAGAAGAAATGTGAAACACTGAAATACTGTTCTGCTCGCACATAGCAGTGTCTGGAAGTGTTACATCTAACTCGAAATTACTCTAGCAATGTTTAAAAACTTTCTGAATAGGATGGACAATTGCAAATTTGGACTATATTTAGTGTGCAGGAAGATGTGAAATAGGGTGGTTTATAGGTTCTGTAGGAGGGTAAGGAACAAAGACCAGAAAAAACAGTTAAATAGTTATTGTGAACCGACTTAAGAAATTACTTTTTAAATACTTAGAAATTAATGACTGGATAAATGTTTTTAAACACCTGTCTTGGTGATGAGCTATCTGTGGAATGTCATGGTTTCCAAATAAGAGACCTGGAAGCTTAATCTTTAGATGAGGGTGATATGTGTGAAGGACGCCGTTCCCTCACAAACAACCGTTGTAACCAGATTATTTGAAAATGGTTTTGATGAACAAAAAAGATCTTCAAAGAAATTTCACCACACCAGGTGACTTTCTAATATTCTCTGTGGCACTTTTATCAACAATTTTTTTTTTTTTTGAGTGAGAGTCCTGGAAGAGTTTAGAAAATAATACTCCAGTGATACTGTGTTAGACTGGATAACCTGATAATTGAATGCTAAACTGAGGCTCAGGTCACCCATGTTCTGCAGGTGAATTTCTTGCTGGATAGCCTATGGAAAGTTATTTTAGTTATCTATGCCTCTGCATCTCTGTTCGCATCTCACCTTCTTTTGGAAACAGCTTGAAAACTATAGATGAACTAAGTATACTATGACACACCAAAAATCATACAGTTTATACCAGCACTTTTATTTGTCCTAAGACACAAATTGTTCTAGTCTATTGTTAAATATCTCACTGTGCTTGTTGATTACTTTATGTTAGTAACTATGTTCCTATAAAGAATTCTGCCTTGTTCTAAAATAAGTATGACTTAGGTCACTGACTTCTGTGTGAAGGACATTCATGCCTTACAAATACCCAGTTTAACTAGATTATCTGCTCACTTCATCAAATCACTGTTTTGAGACTCCACAGCATGTTCTGTTTTATGGTGATATGCCAGTGTGCATCTGATCTCATCAAATTCTGTTTGTGATGGGGAAATTATCTCATGAAAATAGTATTACTTAATCTTGGTTTTAATTTCTGTATGCTTGGAGAGGAAGAAAATTCTATGTGGTGTTTCATCCTGTCAGTGCTAATCTTTCTCCTCAGTGCTGTATCTCCAAATAGCAGATGTGTGCTTTATTGCAGTGTTGGTCCTCTATAGCACAGCATAAAGTTTTGGCAGGAGCAAACAATTTATTGTATTAGAGTCAAACACAATCAAATGTTCCTTTTCCTATGAAGCATGGTCAGATATTGATATTGCATTAGCTAACATTTTAACATAGCAGAGGCTTAATAAGATACATTATTACTCTCTCTAGGCTGTTTAATTAAGCTAAACAGTCGCTGTGTATTGTACATTGGTTTTCTGCCAAGGGAAAGTAAATCTGTATTATATTAGTTTCACATACCAAATTATATTCTCCCCCCATCAGAGACTCTTTAGAAGAGCTGACACTGCTGTCACATGAACTGCACAATACAAACTGCCTTCCTATGTCATGGGACTGTCCTTGTAGCTCAGTATTCTCCAGTAGCCTGAGCAAGTTGTGTGTGCAGGGAAGACTTGTGTCTGCAGAGCTACATGTTGTATTCCATTGGCCAGGGTCCCTGTTGGCTGCCAGGGAGTACTGGGATAAGCATCATAACGCCTGTCCTGCCAAAAGAACTCTTCTCCATCCCTCTGTTGAGGCAGAAAGATCTGAACTCTGGTCACCGGGATGGCTCTTACTGGCCCCGTGGTTGTCAGGTGGCAGGAGTGAGTTTGTCACTGTCACATCACATTATTTCTTCAGGTCCAGAAGTTTTAAGAGTTTGGGGAAACTGGGTAATCCAGTGGCGTCTGCTCTGGTATTGCTCTTTAGTGCTGGGCATTGCTATCTCTGCTGCCAATGGCACTTGATCACATCACAGTGACCAAGGTGAACATTCACTGCTTCCCGCTGAGGACATGGGAAGGGTATGGGCAGAGCAGGCACTTCTGTGCCAGGGGGTCCTACTGTTTTCTTTTAAAGCAGAAGCTGATGCAGAATCACAGAGAGAGCTGCAAGCAGAGAGGCATTCAAGGCACTGGCTTTTGGGAGTTGCTCTGTTGAATTACTACTACAAAGCAGAGTAAGACAAAACATTTGCAGTTATTTCTCCTTATAAGCAAAAGTAAATTGCACAGGAAATACTGAAGTCTTTTTTACACAATTTTGAGCCTGTTTTACCTGGTAGAAGTGTATATCTGCATATTGTGATGTGGAGCTGTGCAGAGAGGGCAAAGCTGTGCCCAAATAATCGTGCTGTAGAACTGGAAGGTGCATATTTTTATCAGTGGCAGTAAGCCCTGTATTACAGTGGAGGATGATGCTTTGGCTCTATTTTGCACAGTGTCATGTGCAAAATGTTCCAACATTTTCAAGAACAGTGAAGAAATGTCTGTCATGGTCCTGTGTTGTGTTTCACATGCCCCCACAGAGAGGCATGAATGGTTGGATGCATCACAGCAGTGTCTTTAGCATGGCTCTGGCACCATGGTTAGATTCAAGAATGGCTGTATTGGATTTATGGGAGGCTTCATAACACAGTTATGATTTATCTCATGCTGAATGTTTTGTTGTTGTTTTGTTTCCCTCAACAGAAGATTAACCTGGAGTTCTATATTGACATCCATGCCCACTCCACCATGATGAATGGCTTCATGTATGGGAACATCTTTGAAGATGAGGAAAGATTTCAGCGACAGGCTGTTTTTCCCAAGCTACTCTGTCAGAATGCTGAAGACTTCTCTTATGTAAGCAATGTTTTTCTTAACTATATTTTCTTAAGGTTTTTTCTTTTCATGATAAATTTCTGGCTTTACTGGATTGAGTAAATTTTATTTCAGTATTAACAGAAGGCTACTTAAAAATGTTGTTATTATTAGCTACCACTTTTCCTCTTATACTTACCTTATCCAGAAGTGGTAAGTTGTGATCTTATGTATGTCATCAGACACATGAACAAAAGCAGGTTCTTCATCTTCCATATTTTAACCTTAGGTTCTGAATTATTGGAGTACTTTGTTTTTGTCAGATCTTTTGTCTTTTGATCAACTGGATCGGCTTTATTGTTCCATTGCTTTTTATTATTTTGTCAGTTATTTTGCTTTTACACTCTAAATAATAATTTAATAACAAATAGAAAGAAAAATAACTAGCTTGAAAGAAAAGGTTAGGTAATCTTCTGTTAAAAGTTGTGGCAAAGGCAATGTATGCTTTTGAAATTCTTTGATATTACCATGGAAAACTGTTCTGGAAATAAATGGTGAGCTCTTCTAAATGAGTTGAAAAGGGGCACATGTTTTTTGAACATATTTCAAATAGAGTAGAAGAGCTCCTTAGCAAACAGTCATTGCAGTTGCTGTGCAGAAATCAGTAGATTTAAGACTGGTCCAGTGTGTCCAAGTATGACATCCTGGCCCTTTCCATGGGCTCTTTTGTGCACCAGTTTTCCCTGAAAGCTGCGCAAGTAGAGCACACAATGCCCAAGACTTCCTGCAACAGCTTGATTGCTTCTCCTGGCACATCTGTGGAGCTCCCAGCAAAGCTGCTTCTACACAGCTCTCCCTTGCTCAGTCTCTGACATCCCCTTTTTGCTTATACTTCATCCTCCTGGTACTGAGAAGTGAGTCTGTGTCTCCTGTCAGGGTCTGGGACAGCTGGGTCATGGTGCCTGCCTCTGCTGCAGTGCCACCCCAGCCAGCTTGTGGCAGAGGTGGTGGTGAGGGAGGATAGGGACCCTGCACCGTTCCAGGTGTTTAGCTCTAGAGAAACAAAATTTAAAACAAATACAAAACCAGACAAGTTCACAAGCAAACCAAAATGTAATTGAAAGAAAAGGCTGTTTTCATCATGGCAAGAACGCTGGCCTAAAGCTTTTTCATCACTATGCAGGAGATAATTTTTTTTGTCTTCTTTTTGTGCATCTTGCACTGTGGAGTTTGGATGGGAACTGAATGTAGAAATAGAGCTCTGCCATTGTTTTCTTGACAGATGTGATCGAGCAAAATGAAGGAAGGACCTTAAACCTCCCAATTCCCATTCATTTCTATATTCTATGGTAGTTTGTTTTACACAAGAGTGGGAAAAAGATTGGATCAGTCTCTGACTTCTCTAAGGCTAGGCAGAAGATATCCTTTCCTCTGTCTTTTCTGCTCTGAGGAAGAGGGGCCTCTAGTAGACCAAACATTTCCCTTTTCTCCTTGGCATCAGCAACGGCAGCTGTCTGGGTAATGCATGGGAGGGTGTGTGGCTTCTGTTGCTTCCTCTATTGTCTCAAAGTATTGTTTAACCGTTGTCAGATTTGTTTAACAATTGTCTGTATGTTTTGGGGGTTCAGGGGACTGCTGCATTGTGAAGCTTTCTGCAGTCAACCATTGCAAGGGTTTCTCAGAGAACTGTCCAGAGTGCAGAAGACCAAATCTAAATGAGGAGGGACAGCAGCTGTATCTGTTCCCAGCTGTTTGGAATCTGGGGAAGAGGGAGTGGGGTCCAAGAATCAGGCTCTTCTTATCCGAGGAGACCTCAGTGATTGAGTTTCTTATCTGCATCTGATTGTTTCAAAAACACATAAGGGGCATTCACAGATCACAGCAATGAAAACCTGCAACTGATAGGAGTTGAGAAATTTTGTGCTCAAGTGTGGGGATTTCTCTCTGCTACTGTGGGAGATAAAGTGTTCCTCTTAGCACAAGCCTTGGTTGACAAAGGGAAAATCTTTGAGAAAATGATGTAGGGAAATGGAAGCCAATAGCTAAATAAACAGCACAGTCTCTCCCTTTTGACTTTCAATCTCCTTCCTATAGGAGCTGGCAGTCAGATATATATGTTGGCATCCAGTGCACCAGAGTTCAACCTCAGTGCTACTGGCACTCAGTACCATTGTCTTCCAGCTAACATCCCACTGGTCTCTTGAGGCTGGAAGCTTTTCCCCACCATCCATCCAGGCCATTCTTCCCAGGGCAGCTGAGTGGATATAAGTGTTGGAAAAGGAGACAGCCACCAGCTGTCTGATGTGTGAAGTGACTACTCCTGCTGTCTCCAAGTAGGAAAATCTGTTTTCTTCTTTTCAGCTCTAACCATGTGGGCTATGTGACCAGTTGGAAATATCAGGTGAAGAGAGGAAAGGAATCCAGAACTTCCTGCATTTAAATTGAGGGGAGGGGGGAAATACACTTAAAATAGTGTATGTAAATATGCCCTATTGCCTGCTCAAAGGGAAGGGGGGGAAGTGCATCGTTAACGTTACCAGGCTGGTGTTTGAAAGTGTGGGAATGGACCACTGTTGTTACTAATTAATTTTCCAAAGCTTCAGGAGGTCTCATTTACATTGTATGCTGCTGCGGCCATTTGTTGGGATTATAATACTTCAACAGCAGCACTTCAAGTGAAAACTGGCGGCTGCATGAAGTGTTGTCCATAATTGACTAGCTCCATGTCTTCACACAGCACAGAGACAATGTTCCATTATGCTATCCATTGACAGTATCATTGAAAAGATTACTCTCCTTAAAGCATCTGTCAACCTTGATTGATTTACAAGGGACAAAGAACTGAAAAGGTTTGAAGTGCGGGTACAATTTTTGCCACCATTTAGCATACATAATGGTTCTCCTTTGATGTCAAAAGCTCATCTTCTATTAATAATGCAGAGGGCTTTTGAATGCAGGCTACTTGTATGGAGTTCCACACTAATAACCTACTTGCTGTGAAATGGGATTCACTTTGGAGAAGCAGTCATTTGGGTTTTACATGTTCGGAATGAATCCCAACTCAAAGGGATTTATTTCAGTGCTCTGCATGATTGCAGCTGAGCCCGGCACGGGTTAGGGAAAGCAGGCAAATCCTAGCCTGCTCCTCCAGCCGAGAATCTGGCAGAAATCACGCAGCCAGATGCAAAGGAGCATGAACAACAAGCCTAAGATGATGCGATCAAATGCCTTGTGCCGTTTTGTCTGGCAACCTTCTATTAATATACTTTAGAGTGCATTTCATGCCTGGGCTGCTTCCTTCACCTGTCATTTCCAATAGGCCTTTTTATGTAAATGACAGCATCTAAGGGAGATTGGTGATTTAGAGTAGGGGATGGATAGGGGATTTGTACCCACATGGTTGTTGCGGGACCAAATCAGAGTCACCCAATGTCTCTGGACTCTACCTGTTGGGCAAAACACTTGACCTCACAGCACTCTGGAAGGCTGACTGTGGTTTACAGGCATAAGCTGTGAAAGGGACCAGAAATTCCTCATTTGTACATGACTTCAGACACAAAGGCCTGCCTTTGGTTTAGATATGAGCATGTGAATGGGAAAGTGAAAGAAAGGCTATTTATCTGCTCCCAGATAAATAAATGAGACATTCTTGGGCAGCTGCCTGAGCAAAGGGGACAAAATCTGTAAGGAAAACATTTTATATTTTCAATGTTTAAGAAGGATATTTTTAAACACTGGGGAGTAAATATAATCTGTATGAAAGCTCTAACAGTGAGAGCTGACAAGCTCTTTTGAAAGGCTGACTCATTGGGTTTTAGGAGCAGCTGTTGACACCATGTCTGAGTGCATTACACATCAGCCATGGCTAGGAGTAGTTGCAGTATTTGGAGGGGTGTTCTTCATTTGACCTTTCTTGTTCTGGAGAGTGGATTAGTCATAACGACCAGACACAAGCACTTGAGCATTTCAAGAACCTGCTAGTCTTAGGGGTGGCTAATTTTGACCTCTGTGACAGTATGAGAGGAGACCATCTGTTCGCTCTGGTTCATTTAAAAGAAACAACTGCAGCCATTCTTGAATGGCTTTATCACTTCATAAAGATTGCTTTTCTTTGCAGTTAAAGGAAAAAGGCTTGGCCTGATCTTATTAGTTTTTTTTTTCCCTTTGGACTCTGAACTGGTGGCACTTGGGATACCTTCGAGTTCTCATTTACTTTTCTTGTATTCGATCTCCCAGCAGAGCACCTTCCTTAGAAATACTGTTTGTCCTTTGTGTGCCATGGTTAGCCAAAGATCCTGATAAAAACTTGGGGTCTTGTTATGTTGGGCATTGGGTAACAGCTGAGGAAGTCCACAACCCCAAGAACTTCCAACCATGCTGGGAAAGAGATAGAGAGTTGCTGGGAAGTTATTTGCTCGGAGAAACTGGAGAATAAAATTTGAATCTCCCAAGTGCTAGACTGGTTTCTTTGTCAGCACTTCCCTATGTTTTATACCGTGCTCACACTCAGCAGTGAAGTCTCTGGACAACAACCCATCCAGTTTCCTTTAGGGAAACATGTTGTTAACCCCAGTGCCATAATGCATTTAACTAAAACATATTTTGGAGTGTATCATTGTCTCAGCAATATGAGAAAATTCAGATATGGAATTATTTGCATTAGTACTTTTTGTTGTGGTTTTTTGTTCCATTGGTTTGTTTTGGCTTTTTTGGTCTGGATATCAAACACAGAGCAACAAAGAAAAATATTTTAATCTGTCTATATATTTTACCTATTGCCTTTGACCCACACATTCTGGGTCTGTTGTTTTCATTTCAACACCACCCCCTTCATCCAAGCTCTCTTAGAGAAGACGTGTTCATTCCAGAAAACCTCCTCCCACAGCAGCCTCGCTGGGCTCTTGTGATTTCCCCTGGCTGGACATCTCTCTCTAAGTCTTGGGATCCCTTTGATTAATCCCAGTGTGTTTTGGGCCATGTGTGAAGGAAGTGCTGGCACAAATGCTTGAGAGAGTAATATCAACTCCTGAACACTAAATGACCAAATCCCAATAATCTGTTCTGAAATAATGAAGAACAAGTTGGTGTTGCATATGGCTGGGCAAGAAGCAATCAGAAAGTTGCTCAGTCCTAGCATTTATCCTGAAGTAAATTCCATACTGACTTGCACCATCGTCTCCTAAGCGCCTCTCTTCTGTTTTGGTAAAAAGACTCTTGCCCCAAAAAGGCCAAAGCTGTTGTATTCAGGTAGGTTTTGTTAACATCATGCAAGCTTAACAGATCTACTCAGAAATCTCTTAAAACCTCAGCACAACAAATGATCCTACCTCCTTTTTTGTTGCCTTGTACCGAGGCATATCCAGGAAGACAAATACAGCTATTATGTGCTTTAGCACCCCTCTGGGATGTATTTCTGCTCGATGCTTCTTGGCCGTGTTGCTCCATAAGTTCATTTATTTATTTATTTTTCCTAGAGGCTGGGTGAGGCGAGAGAGGAAAAGTGTTTCTGGTGGCACAGGGAACAGATTGTAAAGCCTGTGTTCCTAAGTGTTATAGGCTTTGGTCTCACAAGAATTGTGCCCTCTGGAGAGTCTCAGCAAAGTGAAACTGCTCCATTAGGTTGTGCTGCAACAGTCCACCCCTCTTTGTATACAGAGGGTTTAATTTGTATTGCAAAGAGAAGGAAAAGTGGCAGGGGGGGGGGGGGGGGAAGAAGTTTTTGAGCAAAACAGGGTTTTTTAGTACCTTCTTGACTTGTTGTTTGTGTACATAGCAGTTGCCAGTCCCTTCTCCATCCTCACACGGGTAGAAATTTAGAAAATCCACAGAAGAAACAAGTTTTCATAGCAATTTTATGGTGTATTTTCAAAGACCCTCATTACTCTAACCTAATCTCAACATGCTGGGAGCAGGTGACAGCCTCCCAGAGCAGCAAAAATGAAAGGAGCTCCTATAGATTTCCCATGCAAGCTACTTCTCCTGCAGAGCATTGTGAATTCCCTCAGCTGGGACAAACTGTGCTGTGAAGGAGGAGTAGGAAGCTGATTAAGAACTGGACACCTGTTCCCCTCCCAGGATTTTTTTGTTTTTTGGTATTACCTCTTTAACTCTGTGATATTTTAACATATGTGGAACACAACTCTGGTTCAGAGAACTGTTCTGGAGCAGTGAGAGATCCTAGAAGGAGTTTGAGCAATAGGCTCTATTAGGTTGTCCTGGGAGCAATGTACAATATGCTGTCCCTCCTTAGGAAGGTTGTAACCTCCTGATTTAGGCCTACAAGTGAGCAGAACATCTATTTTCCACAGAGCAAACCACTTTTTCAGACTATTGACAGCAACTATATGCATGATGGGTGTATTTTCCTTTCTGCTTTGCATTGTCCTAAGTTTTTGTCATTTGTATAAATGATTATGAAAGCACTCCCAGGAGACCACACACACACACTCATAAAACTATTGTAAAGAGAAGCATTGCAGGCTATTGCTAGAGGCTATTTTATTGTATATTTTGAGGAAACGTCTCATTTTCTCCTGACAAATGGGGAAAGTGAGAACTCCAGAGATTCGAATTATTTTCTAAACAGTGTGATTATTCTGCAGAGCTTAGACTAGGAAATGCCACCATCGGCATCTTTGGGGAAGGATGTGTTCTGAGAAGCAGAGGCTGCTATCAGTAAAAAAACAGGAGGAAAAGCACATATTTTCTTAGAATAGAATCATAGAATCAACCAGGTTGGAAAAGACCTCTGAGATCATCAAATCCAACCCTTGATCCAACCCTGCCGTGGTTCCCAGACCATGGCACTCAGTGCCACATCCAATCTCACCTTAAACACCTCCAGGGATGGTGAATCCACCACCTCCCTAGGCAACCCATTCCATTGTCTGATTGCTCTCTCTGTAAAAAATTTCTTCCTGATATCCAACCTAACCCTCCCCTGGCAGAGCTTAAGACTTGAAGCATTTTGAGATCCCCGATTTGTGTCTATTACTGGTTGCAGCTTGAGTTGTCTTTTTAAAGGGAGAAAAGTTCCAGACTAACTCTGGTTAACGGGTGACAGGTTGGGCATAGGTTAATGTTTGAGTAGGTGACATTGTCACATGTGGTTAAGTGCACTTCTGGTGACAGGGAGCTGCAGACTCACTGAAGGAGGAGCTGAGAAGAGCTGAGGAGGGATGTTTTGGGAGACAGTACACTCTGTGTGTGCATGTTTGGGATGGCAAAATCCAGCAGCAAGAGGAACTCTGACTTTTGCTTATAGGATGGAGTGAAATCTGCCTCCTCCTCTTTTTTTTTTTTTCCCCAAGTGGGCTGTGATGGGCTGCTCAGCTCTGTAGGGAAACCTTTGTCTGACTTTGTGAAGGTGCTGCAGGTGTTGTTTAAGAAGCTCTCTCAAAAGAACTGCTGTTTTGATTTGGATTCCACCTGCTGTGGCAAGGCCAGTGGACTCAATAAGCGTCTTCAGTGCTGCAGCACTGGGGGAGGTGGGAGCTGTAAGTACAGGCAGCTTCAGTGCATGTGAGGATGGACTCTGGTGAATGTGGATTGCAGGCCAAGCCCCTGCACTGGTGCTGCCAGTGTGACTGGTACAAGGTGCAGAGACAGGCAGCAGGCTGTGGAGACCTGCTTCAGTCCTGGAGCTGTACAGCAGAGCACAGATATTAATGAGCAGTAAAATGAACAGCTACTGTAGTTCTTGCAGGTGGACAGCTGAAACCCCGAAGCATGAAGCCCAGTTACTTTTCTGATTACAGATCTTCCAAAAAAAGAGAACTCATTTGGTAGTTTTGGTCTTGAGGCATAAACTGAGAGCTTATGAAGCTCCCTCCTTCCAACCTCTCTGCTAATGACCATGCAAATATGTGTTTTTATCAGCAAACTTAAGCAGGCATGACTGAAAGACACTTGGGAGGGATGGGGAGCTGGAAAGTTCTGGTATTCCTTAACTGCACATTACAGGGATAACGAAGCCCCTTAGGGAGCAGATGTGTGTGTGGTGACAATGTACCTTTAAACTGTTGTTTCTCTGAGGAGAATTGCTCTTTAAAGCCTGAGAATGTGATGCTAGGCAGGTTGTGTTGATGGTACTCCTACAGAGAGGGTCATTGCTCTCTGCTTTCCTCTGAGCAGGAGGAAGAAGGGAAAAAGAGACAGCTAGTGGAATGGTGAAAATCTCCTAGGATTTGAGGCTATTTAGTCTTCAAATTTCAGTTTTAGGCATTCTCACACTCTTGGAACGGTTCAAACTGTTTAAGTTCTCCTCTGCATGCCTTTTCTCAGATTTCTGCAAATCAAATTCTAGATCAGAGAATATTCCCCAGTTAAACCCAAACTTTGCTGCCCACCTCAGTGTTTCCTACCAGGCATAGAATTTACGAAACAAAATGCTGTCAACTGCAGAACCATCTGTGAGAGTGACTGAGCCCTACTTGCAGGAATATAAGTCCAATCTGGCTGTTCCTAAGGGAACTGGAAAAACTTCAAGAAATGGGATTCCTCTTTGAAATGGCCCTCAACTTTTCAAAACCTCCTCTTCCCAAATTTCAGTAGTCACAATTGATTTTGAGATAAGTTTTCCTCCTGTGCACCAGAAACATGGCAAAGCTGCAAGAGGAGATGAATTGTGGAGTAATTTTGACTTTGCTCCCATTTCATCACATCTCTGCTTCCAGAATCCTTATCTTTGCCTGCTACCTCCTTCAGATCAGCTGTCTGCTTTGGGGATCTTTTTTTCTTTTTATTTTCTTTGCTATCTTTTTTGTTGTTGTTGTTAAATAATTCCATCTACATTTTAGATGCTGACTTAGTAGCTTGTTTGTCAAATAAATTGAAAGAAGGCCGCCTGATAGCAGCCTCCCAAATGCCATGATTTCCAAGTCTCCAGACCCAGTTGGCATGGAGCTGATAGTCTATCACCAAAAAAACCCAAAACACTAACACATATGTTTTCCAGTCTATTAAAAGAGTTAATGGAGCTGGTGAGAGATGGGTGTGATGAGAGAGCTAAGTTGGCTTTTGAAGTGAGAAGTTTCCTCCGTGCTTCTAGAGAAGTAAGGAGATAAGTTTTGCTTGTAAGATAGCTCAGTGGGCTACCAGCTGCAAGAATGGCAGGGTGAAAGCAGTGAATGCTGGACACATCCCGGTAGGAATTGGCTCTGTCCATATGAGGAAAGAGTGAGATGTCAGTGGCACCCCTCTTATAGCTCCCTGAGGAGGGGCAAACAGAAGGGTCACAGTTTGTAACATTGCTATTTGCAAACTTCTCTGGCAAAGATTCCAAAGCCAGTGCCTTTCTGTGCTCTCTTTCTAACTTTTGCAGACTTCAATAAAGCATTCTAGAAAATGAGAGTGAGTGAGTTATAGCTGATACTGTAAAACTCTGCACTGAGATGGATTTGACATTGTCTGGGCTCCAGTCCATTTCCCAATGGCACCTCTATTCTTCCTTGATGACAAGTGTGTCATTCCTTTTTTCTAGAGCACTAACTACTAACTTTTTATTATCACTTTTTTTTTTTTGCTACACTGGGGCAGTGAGTTGAGGGTTCATAGAGGTCAGACCTGCTTTGGATAAAAAGCTTGTTCTTTGTCCATGAGAGCAGCCTCAGTGGATAGCTCTGGTGAGGTTGTAATTGAGTCCTGATTACACTTGGCCATTGCTGGTATTGATAAATGGAGAACATGAAACAATTTGTATGCATAATCCCACTTTACACCAGTAGGTAAAGCGTTTATTGCTGTGTAGTAGTGTCCTTACCAGCCAAGAGACAACACTGCCCTGGGGACAGGGGTTCTGGCACACTGAGAGGTCTGACCAAGGACCAAGATTTTTTTTCTGCTTTGAAACCACTCCAGAAAGAATTTACGTGTTTTTGTTTTTTTTTTTCTCCCTTATTTCCCTCCAAGCATCTTAGTCTGCTGCAATGTCTGAATACGGTCCAATTGGTTCACAAATGTCTTTGTACTGCCTGGCTGCTCATTCCCTGTCATTCCCAGTGGGGAAACTGGCCACTCAGAAGCTATTCAGCACAGAATGGGAAGGAGGAATGAAATCTAGTAGGAAGGCCTGAGGAAGCTGCCACTAATTCCTCAGATGTAGAGAGAGGGTCAACACACCTTCTGGCTCCCAAATGTGTTTGAAATCCAAGGGTGGTTTTCTAGTGGGTGTCTTGCCACCAGAAGGTAAGGGAATCCTTCACCCTTTCTTCTCTGCTCCTTTAAAACTGGATTGCTTGGCAGCTCCTAATCCTGTAGATAGCTATTTGTTCACTGAGTTTTCTCACACCAGCCGGGAAGCAAAGTCCTTCTGTGAGCTTTAATGTATCTGTGTGTTTTAATAATGTATTATTGTTGATTTTATACAAATATCACTATTTAGGAACTTCAAAGTCTTTGGTTTTCCCCCACCCTCCAGACTTTACTTCTTGCTGCTGCTGTTGTTGACACTTCCATGTGTTTCAGCCTTGGAGAAATAAATATTTGTTTAGCTCTTCTCCTGCTGTGCCAGCTCAGTGCATTTGTTTAATGATGAGTTCAGTTCAGCTTTGCTTTAGGGAAATATATCATCCCAGAAAAGCAAGAGACTCATTTGCAGACAAGCTGACCTGTGTTCTTGCCCCTCTCTTGCCACCCCATCCCGCTTTTCCCCAGATTTGAGTTTGATTAAATAAATGTGCATGCAAAACTCCAAGTCAGTTGTGGGGAGGAGTCAAAGTTTTGCCTGTTTATTTCTCCACTCCATTTACCCTGACCTGAAATAGTGAGTAGAAGGTTGGACTCCAGCAAGTAGCTGCTGTCATTACCTAAATTTTCTTTAATCTGTAATTTTCTTCTTATCATCTAAAATATCAAATCACATTTTGTCTTATAATATTTGCTTTAGAGCCAAGCCCAAGCCTCTGTTTCAAAACACGTATGTGTTATGTTCTCTCTACCCCAACCTTCTTGAGTCAAATGAGAGATTATACTTTTCACTCAAGACATCAAATTGGTCTATGCCATCAGATTTTTTTTTAAAAATGAGGACAATTTTAACCTCCAAAATCTACATTTGTGCACCTAAATGAAGGTTCAGCTTCTTTTTATTCCTGGAAATGCAGCACTACTTGGCAAAGAAATGAACATGGGATTTTATTAATGCCATTGCCATTTCAAGTAATTTTGCACAGCTGAAAGTGGAAGTTTTCTATTAAACAAACAAAACACCAACCAAAAGGAAAAAAAGGGGGAGAGAGAGAAATATCCCCAAAACAAAACAAAAACCCTCAAACCCCACAAAATAGCATTATAAAAATACAAACTCTGGAAAGATCCAAATTTTCTTTTTTTTTTTGGCCTTTTACAAAACCTTCTTCAAATTATTTAAGCTACTTATGCTTCACTTCTGAAATACGGCAAGTATAATTTTGCCAATAACTACATTCAATTTCTGCCAGAAAGCAAAAATCACTTCAGTGAAGTAACACATCAGACTCTCTCTTCATCTGTTTCCAGCTGATGAGGTTTCAGCCTATAGCAGAGATTGTTTGTTATTATATTTCAGTGCATGACCTGGCACTTGTGTGGCTGAGTTTCATCTGACTACAATCACTCTGGCCCTCAAAGTCATCCCACTGTTTTTTTATTTGTATGATATTCAGAACCTCCTCCATAATGATGATTCATTCCAAAGTGTGTCATCACCAAATTTTGTTGGCATGGTTGTCCTTAACCATGCCAAGAACTGTGATGAAAATATTATGTAAGATTTATCCCAAGAATCATCTATGAGGAATTCTACTCATAACCTTCTAGCCTGATTAAAATTATAGAAAAAAAGAAAAGGACCTTATGTGCAAACTGTACCCCAAAGACATGAACTGTACTCAGGAAATACTTGTACAATTTTTTTTTAAACATAGTTGATGAGATTCCATAATCTTCATAGATACTCTGTATCAGTAAGTCTCCTACTCACTGAAGTACTTCTATCCCTAATGTCTTCACTGAGTCACTTCTCCCACATTTTCTTTGTTTTCCCTGTGCCAAACACAGACAGAGAATTAGCTCGTTCCCTTGTGAGTGATGCTTCTGCACACAAACCCCAATATCGTGTCCTGACACATTAGTTGTCTCCTTACTTTGAGCTGACTCCATCCAGCTGATGCTGTCATGCATTAAAAGTTCCACCTCAGGCATTTGTTTGAACACAAAGCCCTATCCTCTGAAGGCAGTGTTCACTTGACTTAGGAAGCAATCCCCAGAGCATGATCATCTTCCTTTATGTTTCTGAAATTTAACTGAAGACAAAGCTTTCCTCAGTTTCAGGGTCTCAGCAGACTTTTGAAGGCTTCTTTTGCAGGAAGCCAGAGAACATTCCCTCTTGTAGACCTCTTCAAGTATTTTATTGCATGTATCAGATTAACAGTTAAGTTCCCCAGCATTCCTTATGAGTGCCTTACCTCCCTGTCCCATAGGTATTCAGAATATCCTGAAGGCTTCTGTCATGTAATTTGGTGGAAATTATATTATATGTACGTAGCAGAATGAATTCTGTGTACCAGTTACCACAAAGCTAAATATTATGTTACCACAAAGACAAGTTGCATTTGGAAACAACTATATGTAATGCTAATAAGAAACCCAATTCCATCTTATTCTAATTAACCTGGAAAACCTTCCATTTTCCAAATGAGAGAAACTTCAAGACATTCAGAATGTTAATAAACCCACAGGTATTTCCACTCTTTATATCTCCTGGCATACACTATTCATCAAGAATTGTTGCTCATTTCAGTCTGAGTCTGATTTTTCTCAGCCTAGAGGAGTTTAACATTTTGAACCACTGCATCTAATTTTTTAAATGAAAAGGAAATCTTCTTTTCCCTGGTTTTGGTAAGAGGTGGAATTCCTAAATATTGACAATGTGTTAGCAAGAAAAGATACCAGCCTTAAGGCTCCTTAGGAGGACACAGCATAGCTCAGAGAATTCATCATGGGCACAATGACTGAACAGTAAGCTATGTTAAGGGTCCTTTGTGTTCACTGGCAACATAAAATTCTTACAGCAGGAGATATTATGACCTTTTATACAACAGATCCAAGTTGGATCTTTTTTTTTGTGTGGTTGTCACTAGTTTGTGCTGAGCCTAGACTGGCTCAGTCTAATGGTTATAAGGTTTGTGAATAGAGTCTGAAAATCAAAATGAAATCAGAATCCATTTTTCTGTCTAGCTGGTAGGAACAAGCTCTGAGACTTCAAACAACCTGAAGATGAGCTGCCCTTTAGTGTCCAGATGTCATGCCTTCAAAGGAGAGCTAAAACTCATTTATGGAAATACTTGGAGTCCTTCCCTCCACCCCTCAAATGAATAGTCATAAAGCTGTAGGGTTCTTAAAGCCAGATCTTCAGTAATAGCACAAAATACTGCCTTTTATAGTGTGCTGATAATGCTGTAGAATAGTGCAGTATATTTTTCCACCCAGAGAGCAACACCCAGTTAACATTTAAGTTAGTGAAGTGGAAATTTCTGTGACCTAATTTAAGAACCAGTCAAATGTCTTAGGTGAGAAAGTTTCACCAAAACGTAAATGCCACTGTATTTCTGCTTTGATTAAGAGAGTCCAGGTTAAGGGGTGGGGAAAAATGGTTATGATACAGGGGAATGCAGTAGAGAAGAAGGAATCCAATATCCAAGTAAGAGTACAGCTTAACTTCTGACCATGGGGCATCTGGAAGGCTCGCTTTCAATTCATGCATATGACAGACTTGCTTTGTGTTATCCAAAAAGGGAAGGAGAAAACCTGATATAACTAGGGAACTGAGATCAATTTTGTGGAAGTCTGTGAGGCATTATTTACAGTCTGTGTGCCAGAACCATGCTTCCTCTCCAGGCCATAATCAGAAAACAGTTCAGTCTCCTGTAGCGTAAATGAGATTGGGCAATGTGAATGAAGCTGTTTTCTCTTTTAACAGACTCCTTCCACTGTTCCACTCCTGAACTCTCTTCATGTCCCTGTGTTTTTCCTCCTGCAGTCCAGTACATCATTCAACAGAGATGCTGTGAAAGCAGGGACAGGCCGGCGTTTCCTTGGCGGGCTGTTAAATGATACATCCTACTGCTACACTCTGGAGGTCTCGTTCTACAGCTACATATTGGGTGGACCTGCTTCTGCTGTCCCCTACACAGAAGAAGCCTGTATCCTTTTGAAATCCATCCTCCCCTTGCAGCACATACGAACTGGGCACTTAAGGTAAATACTTCTATCTCACTAAAGAGTTTGCTGAGATGGGAACACACAAGTGGAAATGTGAGTCTGCTCCTGATGCTTTAATTTCCCTCATATTGATTCCCCATACTGTGGAAATTCAAGAAGAAAAAGACATTAGATCAAATAAGCCATTTCCCTCTTGTAGGAGATTGTCTCACGCACTTATTATAGAAACTAGTCCTGGAGAGCCTGTGATCCATTCCCTTCCACAGTCTTCCATTTCTTTCTTCATTTCTCTCCTTATTCTCTCATTATCCCTGTGTTTGGAGTATTGTTTTAATAGCAAGTTGAAAGTGCATCCTTGGTACTGAGTTAAAACATCTTCTCTGCCTTTGAACTGCAGCCAAAAGGCTCTAAAGGATCCATTAGGTTCTGCAGCTGCCTTGGGGACAGATCTTTAATGCCAGTTGACAAAGAAATGGAAAGCGAATTCCGAAAACAAAACCGACAAAGTTGTTGGCATTTTTGAGTGCTCAAATAGAAGCAATGTTTCATTCCTCAAAAAACACATATCCATCTGGCTATCTCAATGTATCAGCCATTTGTAGAATTGTTCTGACTGGTCTCATGATCTGCTTTTATGTGTTTCTTTTTCTTTTTGTCACTATGCTCAATCAAATAGCCACTGACCATACTTCAAGCTTGGGTGTTTTATTTCATTTTGTCATTCTATCTTGGCAGCTTTTGAAATTTCCACAGGTTTAGAAACACTGCAGAGGGAGAAAGATTAGTTGTGATTGCCTATTTACCTCTCCACTGCATTTTGGAAGTCGGGGAAGCTTTAGTGTAGCAAGGGGGAAATTTTCATATGAGGCATAATTCTTCACCATCCATGTATATGTAGAAACTGTGAGGCAATAAGATTGAGAAACAGGGAGCAGGGAAAGTAACTGTTATTTATTTGGGGTTTCTGGTTTGACTTCTCCACTGAAAGAGAAATTTGGGGGCAGGAGGGGGATAAATATATTAAAGTGAATTATCAGGCTTGAGCATTTGGAATACAAGCTCTTTTTTGCCCGTAAGGTTAACTGTTTCCAAGGAACAGCTTTGTGCCAAAAACACCTATGTAGTATATCTTGCCACTGAGGAAAAAACTTTCATTGCTGTAAGGTTTAGCTATTTATTTTCTTGAGTTGGCATTTTGGTATTTCAAGAACCCATGCCTTGGTTTCACCTTTAATTTTTTTCCTCACTTAGTGCTCATTGTACTGACAGCTGCTTATTTATCTTCCTTATTTATCAAGAACAATTTTTACAGTGAGGAAAGAGCCCCTATACGAATGAGATTACGATTCCCTTGTATATGTTTTTCTTCATGATTTGTAGTTTGTGCTGGCTTAGTTTCCTTTTCCATAAAGATTCTTGGTTTGTGCTCCACAAGACAGAAGTTTCACGTGTGGGTTCTAACATCTCTATTTGCTTGGCTTGCCTTGCCTTCTTCAGGCAGAGCTGCTCCATTCTCAGCTCAGTCATTGTGCCCATCAGCAGCTGGAGCACAGAAAACAGGCCCCAAATCAGAGATCCTTCTTGGAGGTGATGTATGGAAAGCTCAAGCAGCAGCTTGATTTCTACAGTTATAGTTTCACCTGGCTGGCTGGAACAGGAGAAGTTGGTTTTGACTGGCCTGGAAGACAGCAGGCAGAGGATGCCTTTGCCCATGGATTATGCTCCACTGGCATCCTGCCCTGGTAGGTTTTATTATTTCCTTTTCAATGAAGGAATTCTATCAGAGTGCTGCCTATGACAGCTCTTCCTCACATGTGCGGTTTCCTAGTTAGAGAAAGAAATGGAGCTGCTTGAAATAGTCTCTAGACTGGCCTGATCCAACACAGGGGTAGCCACTGCATTTGTGTGCATCCTATCCTGGCAGGGGAAGAAGTTTCACATCACTGAAGTGCCTATGATCAAAAGTAAAACAATTGCAGAGCATTCCAGTTTAGTCTGAACAGCCCTTCCAAGCTATTTGAAAGTCAGGGATTAATTAATGCTCAAATTTTTTAATGGGCCTGAACCAAAGACACAGGCAGTCAGTGCCTATTGGCCTCCAAGGACAGGGCTGCTTCTATTAACTATCCAGCTACATGCAGGCAGCAAGCAAATAAATGAAGAAAATACAATGAGCCCAAGAATGGTGAACTGATAGGGCAAATATTATGGAAATCTACCTTCAAAGATATATTTCTTAGGACTTTTTTCATCCCACTGTGATGCTATTGGGTTCTGTGGGTTGGTGTGTTTGTTTGTTTGTTTTCTTTTCTACAGAAACAGAATCAGGGAGGCTAGGATTGTTCAAAGCTTCTAATGTTGGATTAAGAAGTGGAGACTGAGATTCAGCCTCAAATTCAGGGGACCCTTGGCCTTAAAAAGAGACTACAAAGCAGATCACACTCTTCATTCAGAACTAGTCATACTGGCTCCTTTTAGAGAACAAAGCAAATTAGGATCTCCAGGTCCTATAGAAATATTAATTTAGCCTAATGTTGTTCCTGTTGACAGGTGAGAAAACTGAAAAAACCCTGAATAGTCTTGTATTTGCACTGATGGCATGTAATTATACCTGTCAGCTTCTTTTCTTTACAGCATTTGTGGCAAATAAGATCACTACCCCCTTTCATGCCATTATACAAATGGATTAGGTTTGTTGGTGGGTTTTATACATCTCTTCATGTTTTCCAGGTTTTACATGCTTTCTCTATGATCCATAAAAACCTCTGTATGAGAATGCAATAGATATATTTCTGCAGTTGGTATGATTATGAATTTTGTTCAGACTTGGGGTGACTGAAACGTACTTTGCAATTTTTGAGAGAAGTGGATACCTCACATGCATGAAAATGGGACACAGACTTTGATGACTGTTTGAATTCTGACATTGTTAGTGTGGACAGTAACTTTTTTTTAATAAGAAAAGTAAGAAAATTTTTAAAAAGGATGGGATGGTATCATTAGAAGTGAAAATCAGTTTTAAATTACTCCAGTTAGTATGATTGAAAGTATTGTAAATGAATTGGTTCAGAATTTAGAGGATGACACCTGACATGTTCTATAAAAACAAATTTACCACTGAATCTGCACTATTTAAATGAAATCCAGGAGGGAAGGATCTTCCTTCAGTCTGTGCAGGGGGTGTATGTTTGGGGCATATATGGTGGGATAAAAGTACTGAATTTCTGACCTCTTCCAACACAGAGAATTAACATGATTGCATGGATGTCTCAAACCTCGATTAGCATGATCACTAATGGTTACTGCTGAAGTGTCTCTTGTATTTTCATCTGGCAAGCAAAGCACTGCATCAGGTGTAGCTTCCTAAATGCCCTGTTATACATTCCTTAAGAGGTATGTGTGTGCCTGGTGGGTCTGTGTCTAACTGATATGTACCTGGTGTATGAGAAACATTAGGGATGTGTTCTGTAAGCCTGGCTCTGCAGAATACCCTACGATAACATGTGCTGCAGATAACAGTGAACGGACTCTGTTTCAAAGGCATAATAAGAGGATTGTAGTCTTGTCGGTTACTTGCCTGGAAGTGGACACAGAAATGTTTAAAACCCTTCTCACACATGCACACATTTGGTGGTAACTGATTAAAAAGGCAGCACAGCAACAGTTAGCTGAGCACCAGGTGAAGAAGCTTTAAAATGAGCTGATATGCTTCCATTAAATTCCATGTTTTACTAGGCATTTACAGGGCTTATGACACAGGGCTTGTAAACTGCTCTGTAATGCTCACCACCAGCAGCTCAGCTGCTGAGCTGTCTCGGTGCACACCAGCCTCATGGCTGGGCAAGGAACAAAGGATAAAAGTGGGAGATGAAGGATGAATCCCCAGCTGTAGGACTGAGCACTGCCCTGACAGTGCACCCGGAATTGCTTCCCACTACAGCTGTGAGCAGCAGCCATCACAGCCTGACCTGAGAGCAGCCAGTAAAGGACTCTCACATCGACAGCTTTAAAATCTTCTATTGGATTCCTTTATTAGAGTGTTTGAACTGGATCCTCGCTGCAAAGCAGGCAGCCCATAACAGATAATAAAAGGTTTTACTCTTGCAAAGTCTAGCCACAAGATAGGAACATGGAAACGATGGAGACCTGGCAAGAACTGGTATGCTTGTAGCCTGATAGTTATAGGGGAGAAAAATCATCAAGGTGGGTGAGTGCCAGTGTTGTCAGCATGTCCGTGGCATTTTGTGTATTTTAATCTTAATTTCAAGTTTCCTTCAGATGAGGAAGGCCCCCGTCCAAAGGTGGGCCTTCAGTCATTTATGTGTAGGGCTTTACTCATTGAAATCACTTCTGAGTGGAATAGGAGACTGGAACCCTGGATCAAGGGTTTAGTGGAACAGGTTTACTTTGTACATCTTTTCTAAGCACATCACCTCTTTGATTTAATGGCCTCAATACAGAAAATTAATTTAATGAAACTTCTTTTGTAAAAAAAAAACAAACGAAAAAAACCACCCCATTTTTGAAATCATGGGTGAAGAACACAGAAGAGACCTTACTAATATTATCCCCAGGTAGATCTTTTCACATTACAAACAGCTGAGAGATTATGTCAATACTTAAAACAGTATAGCGAATCAACTTGCTAGGAAATCACTTGGCATTTTCCATTTCTCTGAATGTACTGAATTGGAAGCTTGCATCCCTTAAACAGGCTGTAGTTGCACTGCTGAACCCTCTCCCCTATTGTGGTCATAAAGATGTATTTATGTGGCTACAGCCACAGAATAAAAGCTTGGATTGACTGGAGTCTCTTCAGATGCCCAACAGGATCTCTCATCTTGGACTCCTGACACAGTTGGGACCACTGGGTTCATTCTTATTCTTAACTTCAAGCAGAGCATCTGCCTGCTGCTTGACTGAGGACTTGGGTAGTTAAATCCCCTAGAGGAAACAGTCATTTGCTTACATCCAGATTCCTTTTAAAGAGTACTTGGATCTCAGTAAATGCCTATCCTGGGGAAAAGAAATCTGTATGCAAACTACAATTCCAATAAAAGCATCTATAACTTTTAGAGCTTCATGGACCTGCGAGTCCCTTGGGGCAAATGTACTTGGTTATTTTGGGCTTTTTTTAAATTTCTTTTTTTGGCAACTGCCTGTCCTGATCCTCCTAGCTCTGCTAGTGATATCCTTAAGAGAAGATCCTCATGAGCCAGATTATGGCACTTGCAGCTTCATTCCCACCCAGTAAAGGCAACATTACTACCAAAAGCCAATGAGGTATGAAAGGCTGTGCTGATAAAGCTGAGGGAGCTCTGCAGACGTTATCCAGTGTAGTTTATGTTTGAACTTGAGCTAGAGCTTGTTGCCAAGATGATTTCAAAGTATATCAGGCACATACTTAGGAAAAGACTTCCAGAGGTCTACATGTCCATCCTTCTTCTGCTAAGCTTCTAGAAACAGGGTCCTTTCTGTGTCTTGCAAAAAGTGGTATTGATCCTAATCCTTCAGGTTTTCCTAACAGCGACCTCCTTACACATCTTCTCTCCATTATTTGGTTATTTCTTCGTACCATGTCTAAGGCTGTCTTGGAGGAAAGGAAACAAAATCCTCTGTCAGCTCCCCAGTCTGTGTGAAAGTGTCAAGGTTTACAACCACAATTTCAAATGCTCTTAATATTACTGGAAGCATAGAGTTAAATTATAGAGTTGTAAAGTTACTTTATAGTGATAATGCTGTCAAGCATCAATATCTCTGCCCCAGGGCACCATGGAAACTCAGTTAATGATATAAGAAGCTGATATTTTTCAGGGTTGCAGCTGTTGGCTCATACCCAGAAGGAATCTGTGTGTTTGTTCATATTGGGTATATACAGTGGGACCTGCTCAAAGAAAATTAGGAAACGGTGAAAGTCTGTTTAATGAAGTGCAGTGGAATGAAGGTACAAAGCAGAACATGGTGTTGCAGTCGGCACACCTCTCTCCCTCACAGGATTCAAGAGAGTGGACAATGCTGTACATGAATACTTCTTTACTGTCAGAGAGGGTGTTTGTGGGGGAGAGTTTATATTTATATGTAGATTTGTTTATCTAGTTGCCTGTAGCTCTGACTGCATCAATCTATGCAAATACTGTCCGTGAGTATCAGTAATGAAATGGAAATTAAGGCAAGTGACTACAGTCAACTAAGAGAAATGTATGATTTTTGTAATGGATTTCTTAGGGTCTGTATCTCAAAGTGCTTTGATAGCCTCAGATGAAAGATGCTATAAAAGTGCAAAGTGTTATGAGAAAGGTGGCTTTTTCTTTTAAAGAAAGAAATTTATTTTTTTTTTGCTTAAATATGGAATATCAGTCTTGGAAAGCATCTTCAAAATGCTTCCTGGGGATTTAACCATATGATTCCAGTTACCTTTTGGCTAGGAGCCAGGTATCAAATACCATGCCTGTAGTTGAGGAAATGGTCTTGCATTTAGCTGCTGCAGGAAGAGTGGTCTCGAGTAACTGGCTCATTTCTGTGTGTGCTTTGCATGCTGCCTGCATGGCTTTCTGTGGGGAAGGAGGGAGAGCAGGTCAGACTCACAGGCCTGTTTTAAGTAGAAGTGAGCTTGTAAGCTGAAGATCTAATCTTGAGGGGAATGAAGCATCAGAAGTACTGAAAGCCTATGGGTCCTATCACATTTTAAGGCACAAATTAGACTGAGCACCATGGTTTGCTCCAGGGTCATGTTGTCCTGAGCACTGTAAAGGAGGTCCCCATGAGGATGCAGATTAATGTTCTTCCTCTTGTGTACAATGGTGTCTTTCCCAGGGATACTAAGGCACGTGGAAGAGAACAGATGTGGGATCAGAATGTAAGCAGTGTGCATATCCAGACCTATAGAAATGCTCTCAAGTCAGTTTTAGACATAAATGCAGGAGTTTGTCTTCTTTGAAGAGCAAGAAGACTTCAGTAACTGTGAGCCTGGACTAGGGAATTTGGACAGGTTGACTTGAGAGCCATCAATATTTACAGCTTTAGTTGGGAACAGGGAGCCTGTGGACAGTGGAAGCATAAGCATCTTAGAGACATGTGCAAATATCATCCCTGCATCTCACTAGCTGTCTTCAACTCACTGCTGGTGGAGGATGTGCTCTTTAGCCTAGGTGGGGCTGTATCCAGTGACACAGGAAGACTGATACTCATAAGCCAGACAAGATGAGGAAGCTCAGCCCTAAAAATGTTCTTATGTCCAAAGCAGCCTTTGGGGCCTCTGTTGAGATGCTGCATGCTAACTGGCACCAAACTGTAACTGAGGTTTTACTGACTGAAATCCTCATCAGTGATTTCCATTCAAGCTATCAATGATCCTTGGCCTGCAAGCACAAAGCTCTCTAATTCAAAAGGGTTTTGATAATTGCATTGAAAAAAAAAAAAGTCGCCAGTTAATACTAAAAATTGTTACATTTTTCTGTTAGTATTCCTTCTGTAGACAGGAAAAAAAATAACTTAGACCAAGGACAAGTGATGCTTTTGCTGAATTCTTGGAAGGTGAAGTTGATTACATAAGTGATCACAGAGTTGTGGCTAATAGAAGCAAGGGGGGAAGATCCCTCCAGACACTGCTGCTATCCTTCTTGGAACTGGCTTTCAAGGGTTTAAATGCCTCTCTTATAAACTTGCTTTTCCATAAACTTGTATTTTTCCTTTGTCTTAGAAGCAACTTAGACAAAACTAAGCGTATAGAACTGATTGTGAGGCTCTTGGGTGCTCAGAACACCATACAAATGCTATTAGATTCCTAGTTAGAATAATTCTTTGGTAAATGTTAAATTCCTATTAGTAACACTTGCTAAACTTAAGTGCAAAGGAAAGGGCAAAGCTAATCTGAAAGGCAACGGAGAGCAGGGCTTAAAAGATATTAACAATTTGTTGGAAATGTCTGAGGGGAGTGGTTATTATAACTAAAGACTAATGTCTGTGGGTTGAAGACTTAGGTTAGGAAAGGGCTTTAGCCAGTGCTGTGCTTAGAAACTTTCCCAAATGTCAATGGGAATGAAGAGAAAAAAAGCCATTTAGAATGAGGCATTTTTCAAAAAGCAATAAACAGCAAAATTGCAGTGTCTCTGGGACAGGTCTCTGCTTTTCTGCTGGCCTGGAGTGGTGGTGTTTGTGTGTCTCCATATATGTCTGCTTTTTGCCCTTCTCTGTGTCTCTCCACTTCTGGCTCAGTCTTCTCCCCTGTGCCTGCCTTGTCTGTATCCTCACCATCTTGATGGCAATTTTAGGTCGTTAGCCCTACCCCTGCCTTTCTGGCATCTTATCAAGACTTTTTGCAGGAGTTGTTTGATTAATCAGATACACCAAGTCTCTGCTTTTTTGTTCACTTTTTACTGTCTTTCACCTAAACTATTTTTTCTTTTTTATTTTGCTACCTAAAGGCTCAGTAGAACTTATTGGTGATTAAAGGGAATTCTAGGGTGGGAGAAGTAGTTATTTTTTAACTACTACTTCTTCAGTCCCAAATACTAATATTATGAAAGGGCACCAGAGATGTTTTTTAAGAAACTTGGCAAAGAAACAAGCTTCTTTCTGTCTGTGTGTCTGTCTTTCTCAGCTGCTTGACCAATTGCAACTGAATTTGACAGTGATAAAGGTCTCAGTGATATTACATTCCTATGAGTTTCATGAAAAATAGCTGGCTGAATGAGCAGAGAAACCAAAATTAATCTCTCCAGTAGGGACAGCTGCATCTCTATTGTTAGAAACCAGGGGAGGACAGTAGGCATGAAAGTCACAGGAGGCAGATCCAACATCTCCTTTTCTTTCTGAGCATGTCCCTGGTGAGTTGAGACTTCACTCTCCTTTTCTCTATACGCTTTTACCCCTAACATCCCTGCAAGCCTTAACAAAGGATGTCTCGTGGCATTCTGAAAAACAGACTGCATCTTCCCCATCATACCATTGCTGAGATAAGCCAGAAACCTGTCAGGTGCAGTTCATAGGTGAAGAGAATACCCATTTAAGCCAAGGCCAATACATGCCCACCCCAAACCAGCTATGTTTCTTGTTACCTAGAGGTGAAACTTTGTCCACAGTTCAGATCCACAAAGCCAGAACATGTCTCAGACTGAAACTAAAGATAACCTGCAGCTTTGATCTAGTGTTCAGAAACCTCTGTGTTTTGACAAGAGCAGGATGGGTCTGATTCTCTCATGTCTCATTTCTTAAGAACAGAACAGCCAAGTCAGTTCAGATCAAAACTAGTCCTCTGTAGTGTCTTGTCTCTGACAGAGGCCAAAATAAGGTGCCTGTGAAGAATTTAATAACAGAATAAGCATATAACTCTTTCCCCTGAATATTCTTTGGTTTCCAGCAATTAGTGGTTTGGGGATCCCAGAGCCAGAGATGTTAAAATCATGAACTCATTTAGGTTGGAAAAGACCTCTAAGATCATCAAGTCCACCACTAAACCATGTCTACATGTCTTTTAAATGCCTCCAGGAATGGTGACTCCACCGCTTCCCTGAGCAGCTTGTTCCAGTGCCTGACAACCCTTTCGGTGAAGAAATGTTTTCTAATACCCAGTCTAAACCTCTCCTGGCACAACTTGAGGCTGTTTTCTCGAGTCCTATCACTTGTTATTGGGAGAAGAGAGCGAGACCCACATGTTGATTATGTCTGAGCTAACATTCAATGGATTTGTCTCCCATGAACCTGTGAACATTTTTAACATCCACAACATTCTGTGCTAGGGATTTCCATAGTTTAATAAGATCTTGTTTGTTTTTAGCCTGCCACCTGCAAGCTTTATTTTGTGATTCCTAGCTGTTACACTGGAAGCAGCACTGGCCCCCTCAGCTGCCTTTATTTCACATTTGAAGTCTCATAGCCAACGGAGTTATTTATTGTCTGAGTACTTAGCCTGTACATCATAAGCAGAAAAATATTACCACATCAGGTAACCATGTCTAGAGTTGGTTTGTCATCTTATATTTTCTCTCTCGTTATACACAGCTGTAGGAGTTGCCAAGCAATGGAGAATCAACTCCAGTGACTCTAATGGCAGAATTGGTATTTGCTGTGTGATTTTTATTTGCGTTCAGGATAAATCCCACCCTGGTCGCAGGAGCAGCAGGTATAAGCATCAACTGAAAGATAAAGCTTTCTGTTTCAAAATACACACTGTCAACAATGTGTGTTTGGTTCCTGATGCACTTAACAGTCTGTGCTTGTTCTCCTGTACTCTTCCCAATACTTAGGAGGGATTCAGAACTCGTTAAATTAACTGAATTTCTGTTCAGGATAGGAACCAATGCCTGTTGGAAGAATTACAGTTTTGAAAACTGCAATATCCTAAATACTTTGCTTTCTGTCATTATGATTGGTGTGCATCACTCTTCCCAGCAAACCAACTTCTGGATAACTTGCTCCCACAGTCAGATTGCATTCAGGGTTCTGTCAGGCTGGTTATTTCTTTTTTTAAAACTAAGCAATCCTTATTAAACTAGCATCTGTCATCAGACACCACTAAAGACCAAATGATAGGTGACAATCCATTCTTCTTTTCTCCATTGTCCAGTCCCTCAAGAAATTCAGTATGAATGTTAACTACTGAAGACCTCTCAAGTAGGTCTCTTCGTCTTCCCTTCAAAGAGGGATCTGCAGGGCAGCGGAGTGTCCTGTGTAGCAAAAGCTCACACTGGGCTGGTTTCTGTAGACACTTGGCTGGAGCAATACTGGGGGACATATGCAAAGTGAGATCTCCTCCAAGCACATCAATACATGAAAGATCTCAAGCTTCCTTTCAGTAAATCCTTAAGCAGGCTGTTCAAGTGGAATGTAGCTGGTTTAATCAAGATAGGGGATGGAAATGGCTGGGAGGATCCAGTTGTCTTCCTAATGTCTTTCTAGAGGAGAGAGGCAGCTGGACTGCTAACACTCCTAGGTGAAAGCAGGACTGCATTATTCTGCAAGCCCAAGGGGAGAGACTTTACAGTACTTCAGTCCCATTATTCCTGTTTTCAAGCCTTTTCATTGCTGAGTTTCTGTGGATTTCTTCAAGGTCTGATAAGTGGCTGGTTCTGTTGGCAGAACACAGCTTCAGGCTCCTTGTTTCTTCCTGTGTAGCAGTAATACCTCCACCTGAGAAGATGCCCATGACTGCCTGTTAGCAGTCTGACAATCTCATATTCTTGCTGTGATACTGTGAAGATTTGAGACTGGGCTATTTCTGGGCCAACAGGGTTTTCATCCTAGTGTTCCTCCCTCCTTACTTAATGATTCCTCTTTGCACTGCATCCCTCACATTTCTGCCAAGTAGAATTTGTTGCATTGACTTTCTTTCCAAAGCCTGCCCAGAAGGACAGCTTTCCTTCAGCCAGGACACAGAAAGGGCCTATGTCTCTAGAACCATCAATATTTTTCTTGAGATGATAAATGAACTGCCAATAAACTGAGGCAGCTGCCAGATCCATCTGAGAAACAGATCTTCAGACCCAATTTATCCGTGCTTGGTTTATTTATGTGTCTGAAAACTTCTGGGATGCAAACAGAAGGATAACCACTCTGAGGCAGCCACTTGGATGGTCTAGATGGATGCAGTGGGAGTTTATGGACTGGTTCAGATACTTTAGCTATTACTTTGTGCTCGCCTATCTCAAACAAGAAAATGGCTTCAGATTCGTCATAGGGAACACCACAGAAAAGAAACAAAGCTTCCAAAGCAAGAGCTAAATTCTCATACCTGCTGTATCATTCAGTTTGTTTTTCTTCATCTCTTCTGTTCTTTCTTGCCTATAATTCAGGTTTTTGCATAATCTATGAAATTTGTGTTGTCAGGATTTTTCTAAGGAGATGAGGCATGGCTGATTGCATTGTGCCTGGAGGGGCGGGACCAATTTACGTGCTTCAGTGAGTAAGGTTTGTAGAGAGACCAGTTTGGATTTGAACCAGATGATACAGCTGGGAAAAGCAGGAAGCCTCTGTGTTTAGGATTCTTTGCAGGGCAACAGGGGTGTCTGTGCATTTCATTTACATTCACCCTAAAATTTCTGAGCCCATTTTTTTTGTTTCAACCAGCAAGAGTTCTCAGTGGTATTAAGTCTGGGCAAGTTTGATGAGAACAGGCAGCTGAGCAAAGGAAAGGGACTCAACTAATGCCTCTGCTGGGGGCAAGGCTGGAGCGAGTGTAAATGTTACTGCACACCAGAGGGTCTGTATGGGGGAGTAACTGTAAAATGCTCCAGCACAGAGAGAATTTCAGCTGGCACATGATCGATATCGCTGAAGGAACCTGGGTTACGGACCTGTGTGATCCAAGAGCACCAGCTCCAGCTCTTTGCTGACAGGGGGACTCAGGCAAGCCCAAGGCAGCAAAACCAGCGAGGATGAGCGCTCGGTGTCAGCTCTCGGGAGCAGAGAGGAAGGCCCGGCGTCCCGATGCCTCTTGGCACCTCCCCGTAGCTGTTCCGCAGGGCAAGGCTGGTCCTCCCGGGGCGGTCCCCCCTCCTCGCCCGGGCCAGCAGCGCAGCGCGGCTCCCTCTCGCTGTAGCTCAAGTGCCCTCTTCTGGCACCGACAGCGCCGTTCCTCCACTGCAGCCGACTGAGGAGCAGTGGATGTTTTCCTGATGTTTGCTGAAATCAGGAACAAAGCAGGTTTTTTCTCCCTTTGCTTTCCCTCTCTGTGCGGACTGCCCTGGCAGCGATAGCGGTTGGAGGATACAGGGCATCCCTGTTTTACCAGTCTGTCCAGGTCTAAGTTTTCCTGTGGCACAGAGCTGTGAGGGGATTGTGTTTGCATCTGAGCTCATTAAATAAAGATACTTTTATTCTCTTTTGTCTTTTCCCCCCCTGCCTTATCTGTATCTGTTGTAAATCTGTAGCTATCTCGATTTACAGATTGGGGTGGCCTTTTCCTTCTCATGTTCTCTGCTCTCTGTTGTATAAATCGTCTCTTGGCTATTCTTGACCTGTTGATGTCAATAGTTTTCACCATGAATCCCAATGGGATCTAGATTTGACCTCTATCGATTACCAAGAACTGCTTGGTGATGAAATGAGGGGAGAGGGGAACGTGCAGCTGCTGTAGGAGAAGTTCCCATCCCGCCTGGAAAAGGAAAGTTTGGATCCACTTGCTAATGTCAGTTCAAGGTTAGCAGTACACAGCACAGCAACTGCATGTGTCTGCAGAGGGATTTAAAATCAGCCTTAAGAAAAAGGAGTTTCCTGCACTGCTTTATCGCATCAGTGACCGTCAGAGGCCTTTGCATGTGCTTTGGATTCTCCTCTGTGTTTAAGGAACATTTCAAGCCATAATTGATTATAGCTGAATTTGTGTTACAAAGTAGAGAACAGCAGGTCAGGACATTTACGTTACCAGACGAGACTGAGCCTGATTCCCATTTAGATCCTTTACAGCAGAAGGGTAGTGGTTTTTTGCCCTGGTTACAAGCAGTGTCTCAGCTATCAAGTACAATTCTGTACTTATTGTAGGCTCTCTGAATGCAAATCCCTAACACATAAGCTGGATTGGCATAAACCACTTTAGGAAGCATACATACAATTTGTACTGCCCTCCACTGCCTTTATGAGGAGTAAGAGGAGCTGGAGTCAAGATTGCCAGGTTTTGCAAAGTGCCGAGCTGAAAGTGAAAATCCAGCTTCTCCCTTCAAGGTGAAAAGGACATCAGAGATTCTGGTGGTTTTGGTCTGCCCGAGGATCTACCTGCAGTGGTCCCTGCTCTGTTTTACAGACTTTTAAACTGTCATATGCTGATGTTGTTTTTTCCAGGTCACTTCACTATTAGTTTAATAAGGTCTTGGGACTGAAGTTCAGGGAATGTGACTTCTAATAATGTGATTTGATTTAAACTCTGTGCTTGTGTTTCATCTTGCATGCCTTCTCAGTCCCAGTTAGAGGGAATTTAGGCAGAGATGGTCTGTGGCTGTGGATAAGAACAACACCCTTGCACCAAACCCAGGAGTGCAGGGACAGGTAAGACCACATGCCAAGAAGTGATGATGAGACAAGCTAAGAGTTTCCAGCCAATACAAGCCAAGATATTAAAGTAGTTAATGTGAACAGACATAACTGAAGAAATAGACAGTATTCAAAATTTTCCTTATGAATTTCAATGTGATTATCTGAAATATGATATAAGGATAAAGAGAACATAGTTGTCCTCTAACATTTCATTTTAAGGCTGCTGCTCTGCATAGAAAAATTTATACATGTGAGTGCATGCATACATTAGATATGCATATATACCATAGCTTTTTCTTTCTTTTCTTAAGTATGTTTTCAAGATTCATGAAGGAAATGAATTATGACAGCGAGAGAAACTCGCAGGCCTCTCTTTGTGTGGGGGAGGTCCAAGCCACCACAGCAGTGAACAAAGATGCCCCTCTATCAGGCCTCTGCAGACAGACCTGGAATTGGAGCAGCCCAGAGTAGTGGTGCCGAGAAGTTGGTGCGATAACAAGGCAAAGCAAAGTGTAACCTAACAGGATGACAGCACAAGGCACCAAAAATAGGTGGCTTTTGTATGACTATAATAGCACCACCTGCTTTCAAAACGTTAGTCATCCTGTAAATGTGTCCATTCCAGCGAATATCCTTGTGGGAGCTGACACAGAAATCCATAGAAACGAGGCACTGAATCTGAGCAGAGAAAAGGAGAAGGGAGCGGGGATGCATGAGGCTGAAAGGAGCTGCTGGCGGGGGAAGAGGAGCAGCCTGGGAATGTGTGTGTGGGTGTGCATGGGGTAGCACAGAAGTTCACATGCTCTTGAAGGGAAGAATTTGTTTCCTTCTCATCAAACCTCAGTCCCTGCTGCTTTCTTTGATTTTTCTCTAGCGGGGCCAATCTAGGCACTCAGTGATGATAAATAACCCAGTATTACAAGGTGACATGCACAGTGACACGATAATATGGAGAGAAAGAGAAGAACCCAAAGGGACATTGTTTCTGTGCAATTCATTTATTTCCCAAGTGTGCTCTGCAGTGCAGGCAGTCTGGGAATCCTGTCCCACCGGCTCCATCTGCAGCCTGGTGAGGGGCCTGAGGGGAGCTGGACAAACCTCAGACCTTGCTGCCATAACCAGTCTCTCAAAAAGCTGTATTTTTCCTGTGAGCTTTGTTTGCGGTGACCTTGGTAGGATGCTTCAGTCCTGTTTTGATTGAGGGCCTTTTGGGACCTCATGTTTGATCTGAGGTTAAGGGGTCGCTCTGCATGTCACGATACCTGTGCTCGGCTGTGAACTCCCGCTACCGTCTCCCTGCCTGGCCTCGGGTTGGTCGCACCATCTCCCTCCCCACATTTCCCCATTAGCAGGCTTTCAGCTTTGCCATCATAACAGGTTTTTTTAGCATTGCATTTCTGTGCAATTTCCTGGATTTTGTCAAAGCAAACTGAGAGCAGAAGTGGTGTTGTGCTGACACGCTCAGTGCATCAGCAGGGCTGAGCCTTCAGCTTCCCCGAGCAGGGTGCTGTGTTTGGGCTCACAGAATAGCAAGTTGTCGTTCTCTGTTGGACCAACATAAGGAAAGAAAAAAGGAACATTTTGACAGAGGGTTTTCTGGCCATTTACTGGTGACTAGGGATGTTCGTGGCTCTGTAAAGAGCTTGCAGACTCGGTGCCTGTCCTTTCCTCTCCTAGTTTTTTCTTGGATGAAAATGCAGGACAGGAGAAACGGCGTTGTCTAGACAATGACACAGTGCTAGGACACAGGCTAGTGAGATAAAAGGAAAATGGAACAGGCATACAGAGCAAAGTGATTTGCCTAAATCTGCACAACCAGATCTCCTGACTCCTTCACTCTCCCTCCTGTGGCTTCTCCTTAGGAGATGAAGTTGATTGATTGAAATTGCCCTTTTTACTGATTACCATTTTAATAATCTAACCAGTTATGTCAGAAATCCAGCATGAGGGGTGGGGTTTTTTTGGTGCAATCTGTTTGTTACTTGCATTTCTCACAGGTGGGCACCAAAATCAGACTAGTTGGGTACTCTTTCTATTTACCTTTATGTTTGTGTCCTTGTCATTCAGGTGTAGCATAGCGTTACTGCTGCATTCTCACACGATAGGGGAATATTCTTATTACAAGGAAGAGAAAATTAAAAACAAAACCAACCCTCTCCCAGGAAAAAAAACCAAAACAACCAACCAACCAAAACAAAACAAAAACCACAAAACAAAAACAAAAAACCAAACCAATCTTCAAAAGCAAATCTTGATCTCATAGGTCTTGTGTAAAATCTCTTTGCGTATCTGTGCATGCTTCATCTCCTTGGCGATTGTCATCCTGTGTAAAACTCCTGTTTTCTGAGTACAGGATGGGAACTATTGATGTCTTCTGCTGTGACATTTCTGTTTCCCCACAGCCCCCTTTGCCTGTTCATAGTTGCTTCTCATGCCATATCTGACTGGTCTTCAGTGCTGATAGGGAGTCTTTGCCTTGGAGTTTTACATGACTTACACTTAACTGACCACCCCATTCCTTCAAGGTTTTAAATAGGTGAATAATAACCCAGCTTCATGCCCCAGGGTTGTGGTTCTTGATGGGTTTTCTCACATGCTGTCAGCCTGAAAATAAATAGTACCTGGAAGAAAAAGGGACTAAAATCATGCTAAATCTGCTCTTTTTGCTGAGAGCCAAACAGACTAGTGGCTGGAATGCAAGAAGAAAGGATATTCCTATTCCCTGCTCATTTGGCTGACAATGTAATCACTCAGAGTAATAAATCTTCATTGGAAACTTAGATGAAAATGGAAAAGGAATGAGAGTGCTTTCAGAGAAGAAGATGAGAGGGGGCTTGTGTCTCTGCTGAAGCCCAGCCTCAGAGGGAGAGTAAAAGGGCTTCTGGGTGCAGGATGGCCCTCGGTGCCCAGGACTGTGCCTGATGGCTTGTCCTCCTCAGTCCTGGTCATCCCCTAGCCCTGACCTGGGCCCTTCTGCTCCCCACAGCCCTGCATTTGAGGATCAGGGGTTTGGTGTCTGTTGAATACACCTGAGCAGCATGAAGGGGCACAAAGAGGGGCCAGGAATAAATGGTAGAGATCTAGAGCAGCTGGCTACCTGCTGTGCTTGCTCTGTAACCCTTCAGGAGCCAGCACTTCCCTACAGCCTCATGAGCAAACAAGGACAGAAAAAGCAGCCACAGAGCTGAAACATTTTATTTCCCCCGCTGGGCCTGCCAATTAACCCTGTCAGGAGCTGGAAACCCACACTGGGCGCATCAAGAGACAACGAGCTGCGGAGGGGGAGTGCTGGAGGAAGGCAGTGCAGGGATCCAATCACATCCCCATAGCCCTGGAAGAGCTGAACTGTGGCACAGGGACAGTGGGAGCCAGTTTGCAAGCACTTCCATGCTTCAGAAACTGCTGCAGGGCAAACAGAGATGCCGAGCACTAGCTCCTGGTGGGATTCTGTCTCCCAGCTCTCTGCCTGCTCTGTATCTATCTCTTTCAAAGTGCTACTGTTTTTGCCCATCCCCTAGTTGCTGTGTAATCTGTGTTGGCTTTGCAGTGTGTTTGGAGAGGTCGAAGGGGCTGGAGGAAAGAAGGAGGCAGCAAAGACTCTCCCCTCTCTGAAAGCTCCCTGTCTGCAATTCGTTCTGCTCTCAATCTGCTTTGTTGCTTGGGTCTTTGTGTGTGAGCTGGTTGCCTCTTCCTTTGCTCTAGGGAATGGAAAGTTTGAGCTGGACTTACAGTAAGGATAACTGGGTGAGTTAGATAAAGCATGGGTCACACAGGGCTCATTTTGGTTGCTGCTCTTTGTCAAGTGTACCAGGTGATGTGCGGAGAGCTGGGTCAAGGTGAGACAGTGAGCGGAGCAAGGCATTGGGATTGGTGTCACCCAAAGGGAGACGTGCTCCATTCACTGTGAGGATGATGAAGAACTGAAAATACATTGGGGCTGTTTGGCATCTTAGGTGCAAGTTTGTTGAAATTACTTGGCTTATTTTCTCCAGCATCACCTGTTGTGTTTCTATTGAAATCACTCGGGTGACACCAAAGATGAAATCTGTCCCACAGTCACCTCTGTAGCTTTTGGATCGATGAAACACACTGAGCCAAATCAGAGAGGCAGTCACGGTGTCTAATTAGCATTGCTTTTATTCTTTTCTGTAGAAAGAAATTCTTCTTTCCACTCGTTACTTTCTCTGGGAATAAAAATCAGGTGTGGTCCCATCTGCTGTGGAACCTCATGACTGGCACAATGGTCCCACATGTGGTGATGGGTGAGTCCAGCCGTGCAAGCCCTCTTGCCTTCCTGGCCTCACCATATTACCCACCCTTCACAACTCCCTAATCTTCTCACTGCTAATTGCCTTTCTAGTGCCTCTTGGACACTGGTGAGCTGTGAGGGGGTGATGTGCAGCTCTCAGCCTCAGCAGAGAAAGGCGGCATAGCTTTGGCAGGGATGGATAGCACAAATGGAAAATGAGGGGCTGTTTCAGAGTTGAGTAATGCAGAGTTAATATTCTGACTCTCAGGCCATGAAATCGATCTTCCAGGTGAATTTGTGGTCTCTCAAATTCATTTTGGGCACGACACGCACCTCAGATGGAACGGGCTGCAGCTCTTGACGTCAGTAAATGCTTTCTGCCCTGCAAAAGAACACAGCTTGGATTTCATCTTGTTTTTACACCTTCACTTCTCCTTGTAAGGCTCATTGTCACCAACGGGTCTGGTGTCATCCAACTGCGGCAGTGAGACCAACACTCTGTGCTGCAGAAATTCCCAGAGCACAACACTCGGCAGCTGCCAAAGCTTTCTGCTGGCAACTGCTCAAGGCAAGAGAGAGAGAGAGAAATATCACTTTGTCTGTCTCCCTTCATTGCTGCCCACCAGGAACCAGCAGGGACAGCACTTTACTCCTCTGCTTGAGAGACACACAGGTGAGATGAGTGAGGCAGACACCTTGAGCCTTTTGGGCCCTTACAACAACAACCCATGTCCTCTTTTTCCTATCCTGCTTTTTTTCCAGTCAAATTGTAGCTGCCCCATATCAGTGCTCCCTAGAAAGCTGACATAGAATGGCATTTTGCTGTGCTTTTCTTCTGTTGTTTCCCACCTGCCAAAGTCCTTCCTTTAAATGTCACGAGTCTAATTATTTTGGGTATGAGAGTTGGCAATGACTGCATTTGGGCAAGCAACAAAAGGATACTTTCAGCAAGGCAGTTCTGTGGAAGATCTGATGTTTCTGAGGGTTGTGGGGATAACTCTTCTCTCACCAACTTTCTCCACACGCCTTCATTCCCTTCTAACTCATGGGCGGCTGCTGTCTCCTTGTCTTACCGTCTAAACTGAGGTGGTGAAAAATGTACAAAACCCCTTCTTTATGGAAGAAATTCTGCAAGTTGAGAATGTCAGCTCTTGTGACTCTCACTTTTCCAGCTAGCTCAGCTCTGAGCAGCGGAGCAGGCAGTTTGAATGACAAGAGGAGGCATCCTAAGTCCAGATATTACACAAAGTGCATGTGGGAGAAAAAGTGAATTTAGTGCTTGTCACAGCTCTGCGATGAACAGTACAAACTGCCTGCAGGTACAGAAACAGTGCAGTGAGCATGTTGTGCTGGTCCTTGCCTACCTGGAGCTAAATAGGCCCTTTCTCTGAAACTGAAAACAAGAGGTGGGCGTGTTTGTATCTGCCTGGTGCTGATTTGGTGGGTGTTGTGCTGGCTTGGGGACCTGCCATGGGCACACAGTGTGTGCAAAACAAGGTCATCCTTTCCCCAGTCCTCCAACAAGCAGCAGAAGCAGCAGCAGAATTGTACCCAGCCTGCAAAGCTGGCCCTGATGCCTTCCCCTTCCTCTTGCAACAGCAAATTGCCAGGGTGACCTGAGAAAGTCACCAAGGCCCACGTGCTCTCAGTGAGCCGTGCAGCTTCTTGCCCACTGTCTTCCCTTAAACCTGCCAGGTCTCTCTTCTCAATCCCCCACTGCTCACCCCACGTTCTTCCCTGGCCTACAGGGTAAAGAATGTTTCTGGTGCTCTGCCTCTGCCATGCCATCTCTCCTGAATGTTGTCAAGCTCTTAATGTCCTTGATTTTTGGCAGCCAGGTGTTCTGCAGGTCACCAGTGTAATATGGGGAAACAATCCTGAGCAAGCCCTCCATGCAAGGTCTAGTCCTGCCTGGTCTGAGCTCTCTATACTAAGGCTATATACTTTGGCAAAGCTTCAGTTCTACTGAGCAGATATAAAACTGAATTAATCCAGGAGTTGTATAAGTACATCATCCCAAAATGGCTTTAAAATGCCTAGATATAGTATGAAGAAATATTTTGTTATATTTATTTTAATTGTGTTAGGGAAAAGATCTTTCCCTCCTAGGAAAGTGGTAGAGACAGTATAGAAACAGGGAAATAAATGTTCTTTTCCAGTGCAGAGAATGTAGCCACACCAGACAGCTGGTGTGCAGCAGAAAATTCAGGCAATGAAACTACCCAAACTTGTTTCTGTGTCCCACTAGGATGAAATGCACAAAAACGTAATAAAAGGAGTCATGATTTAACAGTTACGAGTGAATCAGATAAAACCCCTCTTTCTTCCTAGTGCTATTTGCAGCACAAGGCAGAATACATGGAGGTTAATTATATTTCAAAGCTGGTGCTCTTTAGGGAAGGGCCAGTTTATTAGTAGAGGCTGGAATTGTTAAAGACAGATTTTCTATGCATCAAAACAGTTCATATGAGGCTCAAGACTTCACTGGTCTGACCTCAGGCAACACTATGCACTTTGATAAAGATTTTAGTGGCAATAAAGTTTTACTGAATAGTACTAAAGATGAATCAAACTGAGAGATATAAGGCAGAGGAAATTCTGAAGTATTCACCCAGTTTTTGCAGTCAGGACATCAAGAACTTTCTGATCCAGAGGATGTATCAGGCTACCTTTAATAGCCACTGATCTGTTTGTGATTCCCAATGTAGTATCTAAATATTAGCTACAATGGTGACTCAAAGATTAGGCATCTTTAAAGAATATAAAAATGTAAGAATAGTTTAAAAGGAAATAAAAGACAACAATATTTTTTCACTAGCTCATTCTGTAAGAGAGGGGCAAGAAATTAATTTATACACTTTTATAAATAAAAGGAACAGTATTTCTTGACCAGTCTTGTCTTGACCTCTTATGGAAGGGTTACTTGGTAAGATGAACACCCACGACTTGGAGGGCAGATCTGCTGTGTTTCCTCCAGTCCTGCACTGGTATTGCAGCATTGCTGCTCCTCTTTTGGCTCAGAACACCACTGGATGGGTGCAGCTGATACTGATACTGTCATCACTGCCCCAGCACACATGTCCTGGCATAGGGCAAATGCCCTCCAATCTTGGACTGCATCTTTGTGGGTGCATCTTCCAGGTTCTATGTGTCCTGCAGTAGAGGAATGTGGATCCCCTGGTGACTGTGTGTGTGACACTGGGTCAAGAAAAAGTTGAATAATTTGCAAAATGCAAACCATCTTCTTTTTCAAGTTTACATTTAGAAATGACAGATACTGTGTAGAAGTGGGGACTCTATGATAAACTCTGTTATTTATGTTACCCTAAGAATGGTAAATTAGGATGTTAAGATATGTCGGTTCATTAACGACAAAGTACAATGCCTGACATTCATTATTTTCCTTTTTTTCTGCTGTGGTCTTGCTTGTTGCTTTGTGACTGAATTGTTTTAGGGAAAAGATGTGTCCATGCCTCTTTGGATGTCTACCTGGCTGTGAGACATGCTTCCATGCGAGTTATCTTAACTGCTTTCTGAACTTTGGAGAGCAGAAACCTCTGACAGTGGAAGGGGGAGACTGGTACCATTTTGAAGGTTCTGTGGCCCAGAGGTATTTTAGTTAAGAGTAAGAAACACAATTCCTTGTTGGCTATTGTGCTAAAGGAGATGACACTGATAAAAAGGTTCAAAATGGAATTCAACTACACCATCATAACACCTTGACAATGTTGCAAGCATTTAACTTAGATTGGTACAGTTAGTACAGATTAATAACATAGCTAACACCATGCTCTAACACATAGTTGGTGATTGAAAGACTACCCAAAAAGGGGCTGATAAAGTGTTCTCACTATGTAGATAGTGTTCTGTGTGTTCTTGGGCTGATGCAGTGTGCATTGAAGTGAGGAGCAAAATTACTATGAACTGAACATTGAAAGATCAAACCTTTGTGAAGATTAGATCCCAAATCTATACTGACTAAACCTTGCTTTTTATTGTCTCTGAAAGTTGTATAAGCTCAGGGAAGAAGATAGGAGTGGCTCTGAATTCCTATTTTTGTCCATTTTATGATTACTTGCTCTGAACTGAGGGAAAAAATGAAACATGTTTCCTTGACTACAACACTTGTGATGTCATCTGTGTTGTATTTTTTATTCCCTCCCTTTTAGATTCCTTTCTGAACTCATCCTCTTTATAGCCTACAGTAGTCCTATAGGTTTTCCTGCTGCTCATTTCACTATTACAGCATGGATCACTTCTCTGTATCTAGGTCAGTCATGTCTGTGTAGTATATTTGCCAAAGCACTGTGCAGTCTGGTCTTCTTGTCTGAATTGAACAATAGTATTACAAAAGGTTACTTTCTATTGCTTTTTATGAAGATGGAGGACAGTCTGGGAAGTTTTGTTTTTAAAATGAGTTGATTCTTCTTCTTTTTCAGTTTTAGGCTTGATACCTGTAACCTGCCCTATGCTGGCGTGTGATCAGTTGGCTATGCTGGTGTGGACAGGGTTAGAACTTGTGTGATAATTCCTCCTCAAAATTGTCCTCTCACTGCCTCGTTTCCTGGCAGCTTTCAAGTCCCGATTGTTTGGAAAATTCATCTTTGCAACACATTTGGGTATGAATGGAATCAGTCTTGAGGTAATGACAAAAACACCTTCTCTCTAAGGCTCGGGTTTTGTTCTGGAGATTGTAATTTTTCTACTCTAGGACTGCTAGTGTAACATAGGACTGAAATTTCTAATTGAACTAGAAAGCAGTTCTTCCCAGAAGTAACTCAGAATTAGCCCAGAATTAACTGTAGCCTCTTTCCATCTGGCTCACACAAAGGGTACTGTGGTGTTCACTTACATCAAGGTCCTACCTATGTTCAGGCTTTGCAGAATATTAGCTATGCAGGTGTCTTTGCCAGCTAAAGAGTTCAATGTAAAGATTTAATAATAGATGCAGGTCTATTTTACTGGTTTTTGAGGGTTATCTTAAGCAACCTGAATGTTGTTGCTCTTTTTTTCTTTTTGTTTACCTTGATTTCTTTCTTAACTTAAAAATGAATTACATGGCTGTGCCACCTGGCTTTTGTGCAAAAAAGGCTGCTGACTTCCTGCTGTAGCCATTTTAGCCACCCCTTGCTGAAGTTCAAGGCAATTCCCATTTTGTCCTGAGATCTTGCAAATAAATTGTATTGCTTTTGCATTTGTCAACATTAAGAGCTATTTGCTGCACCTTGTCCGAATTACCCAGCAAAGCTAAGGACTCTGTGGAATTTCTTCGCTTGCTTTTTTTTCTTTCCTCTCTGTGTCCACTTCCCCAATTTTGTGTTGTCAGCAGGCTTAACCAGTTTCTAGTCAGCTTCTTGAAGCCATTTATATAAATTAGGCTTAGCAGGGGTTCCAAGGATCGTGTGGCGATGAACATTACTTTGCATTTGTTGACTTTAATTTTCTTTTGCCGTATGTTGACCCAGTTCTAGAGCAGATCTAAATCTTTGGGTATTCCTTGGCGGTGTTTCTCACGTCCATTATATGGCCCCACTGGCAACTGCAGGAACTCTGAAAATGACCTCACTTGAAGTCATTTACACAACCTAAAACTGGAGCAGGAAGGGGCATTTTCACTGACCTAATTCAGCGGGTCTCGTCGCTTAGGTCTCTTAATTAACAATGACTCTGTTTTGCTGTTCTGTAGCCTGATCACTATCTGTTCTCATTTGCTACGCCAACTCCTTGCAAAATTTCTGCTGAATTTGCGGCTTTGCGTGGAGTATTTAGCCAGGCTGCCTAAATCAGCCACAATAGATTGTATGATGTATACCTTGCCCTTTGATTTACTCCCTTCTCCTTCCAAGCCAAGAAATCTTTTAAAAGTTTTTGTCATCACTTCTCAACCTCAAAAAACTTAAAGCACTTGGATGAAGATCAAAAGCCTGTACTTGTCTTCAAGATACTTGGCAGTGACTCTGTAGTAGCAGGAAATACTTCACCCCATGTATGTGCAGATCCACCTCTTCAGGACAAGCCCTCTGTGGTGGCAGCAGCCCATGCCACCGATTTTCACTGGGCCCTCTGGAAGCCTCTCTGGATTGGGAAGAGCTCACAACCCCTCCTTTCACCTCATCTGGTTTCTGAACGGGTTCAAGAAGGTTACAGGGAGCCTGACACAAATCGACCTCTGCCTTTCACATCCCTGCCCAAAAGGAGAAAGACAATCATTAAAACGATTTCTTTTAGGGCTCATTTAGCCCGTTGCTTGCAACACGTGCTGTGGTGCTTATGACTGCTCCAAGCCGTATCTAGCAGAGCTCCCAGGAGAGAGAAAATTATGGATGTGCCCCCAGGTCTGCTGTAAATTTGACTGAGTTGATCATGTCTCTGTTTTTTACAGCTTGGCCAGGACTTTTAATGTTTTAACTTAATAAGAATGGACTGGTCCCGTGCTCTCAGCTTCAGGGCCTTTACTCCCTATCAGTTTGGAGCAGCTGCACTTATTTGCTTCTGGATTTAGGGGAGAGAAAACCCCTCTTGGAGCTCTCCATGGGATTGAATATTTCCATGTAAATTGTATCTGAGGGCATTTTTTGGCCCAGTAATTTTAAGGACAGTGTGCTGAAATTAGACCGACATGATGTTTTTAGAAAGGCTTTTAGATACTACAGTATCCTTCCATCCTGCTTCCCTGTTCCAGCTGTTGAGCAGGCAGGAGACTGAAGCAAGTGAGATTCCGGCTTTTTAACAGAGACAACATTTTCTAGCCTATAGATGCCACAACATTTAGCTGCTGTTTGCCAGCCTGCCATATCACCAGTACGGATTTGTAATCTGTACACAACTCAAGCAAAGCAAAGTGAGAGAGCTGCAGAACTTGTTTTGCTGCAGTGTTGGAATAAACACTGTAGAATTATAGCATCTGAAAACAAAGATCCCACCCTAATTCTCCTAAGCAAAAATAGTTCATGTAGATTCATTGCCTTCTCCAAGGCACCTCTAGATCGAAAAGGCAGACTGCCTGCCCTCCTCCTATGCCCCCTGAAACTGGATTTCCAGTTAGACATTCACCATGTTTCATTTCCTCAGGGAAAAGAGAGCCAGGGCTGTAATTCAGGGCATCGGGCGCCTCTTGAAAAGGTGAGGCCCCTTCTGTTAGTGCTGTAATGGAAGCGAAGCCTAAAGAGAAGAAATGTGACCATTTCAGGGGCACAAAGTCATCGCATTTCTGCTGCTACATTCTGGGAACAAAAATAGCAGGGACAGGTCCCAGCTGCCGGCCACAGCATGTTTGAAAAGGTTATCAAGACATTATAGCATGTAAACAGCAGAGCTATTAGCTCTGGGCTGTGAAAAGTTTCTAACCTTCACCGCGAAAACCTTAAATTATTTTTGAAGTGTTAATGAAAGTCAGCTCTCCAAAGATGGATGTGGAGCATGGAATTGCATTAGACAAATGGCAGTAACATTTTAATAGTTATTGCTTTGAAAGCCCCCCTCTGAGAGGATTCAAGGGGGTTGGAGACCAGACACTTTCATGAGCCTTTTTTTTCACGGGGGTAAGCCAATATATGGTTTATATCGAGCTATTTACAAAAGAACACAGCCCTTGTGGGTTTGTTTAGCATGTGTTTGAGAATTGTTCTTTACCTCCTTCAAAATCTTGGAAGTGTCTAGTTACTCAAGGATGTTTAACATGGCTTTAAAGCTAGTGCTACCCAATTCAGCAAGGGAGCCTGAGTCTGACCCTGCAGGTGAGGATACGTAGGTGTGGCCTGCCCTGTTATGAAGCTACCTCTGGGATGGGGTGTCTCTGTGGGCAACAGCCACAGGCAGAGCCTGGATGCCATCCGAGCAGGGTGGCAAACTCCCATCCATTTCAGCAAGGTCAAAGTTTCTCCTGTGTCTTTATTTTATATGTTTGTGCTACTGAATAGATATAAAAGATAAATATATGTATATGTATATATACACACTAGTGCATGGTACTTATCTGTGTATATGCATATGTGTTTTGTGCAATTGTATATAATGCAATTGCCTAATTGCTAATTAGCTCTAATAGGCACTTGGAGAGAAAAGCTGCACAGAGTGTGCCCTTCATCCTGAAGTGCCTGTGTGAGATGCCCCCTTCCCACTGCACATGCAGCCAGGGTTTAACAGTAGTGCATCACCCCTGGTCTACCTCAAACAGCACAAAATGCTGTCTAAATCACAGGTATTCTGTGGGCAATGCTTAGGTTGGGAGAGATGAGCCTCTAAAAATCACGGTGTCTTGACCTGTTACAATGGTCCTCTTCTACCCTCAGTCACATCTTGGCTCTGTGCATAAATTTTTACGATTTAGTTTATATTAGGAAAGCTGGGTCTTGCTGAGGCCTTTTGATCCCATGAGGAACTTTTACAAACGCTCATTTGGGCCACAGGGGTACAGCGAGTGCAGAATTCTCTGCAGGATTGGAGCCAGGGGAGCCCTGTGTTGTGTTGGCACAATTGTGCTGTGCCCTGGAGCATCTGCTAATGCTTCATGTTAGAAGATCAAGAAAAGAGGTAAATGTGCAGGCTGCATCTGTGTTTAAGCACTCGGTTGCCTGTGAGCAGAGACAGATTTCAGCTGAGTCCTCTGCACTGAGCAGCACCAAGCCTTAGTGAGGTTCTTTCATTTGAGCTCCTCTGAGATCCGTTTGGTGCCTTTTGCCTCCCTTACACAATTTTGAAGGTAGAGCCAATTTCATGTGAAATATTTATCTTTCTTTCAGTCACTTTTTATTGTCAGGTCAGATATTTCCCCTCTCCTCCTCTTTTTGCAACAAGGGGGAGAAGCAGCCCTTTCACCAGCTCCATAACCATTTCATGCATAATAACGTTTTAGGCTTTTATTACTCTGCTGAGACAAAGCAGGCTCTGATGAATTTCAATTCAGCACAGAATCGACCATGCTACAGTATCTAGTCATACAGAGAAGAAAACCTCTCTCCAATTCTGGAACAGGTTGAAAGACCAGCAACTGTGATTGTAATACCAAAGTCAATAAAACTTAAAGCTCTGTCTGGCTTTCCCACTAAGGAAGGTGAAACAAAATCTTCCTGCCCCCTACAAATCAATTTTAAAGCCATTGCACGGTGATGACGTTCATTGGCATTTTCATTGCATACAATGTGGACTCAATTTTGTGCTGAGTGCGTTCAGTCAAAGGGACCCCAGCAGCCCAGGCAGGCTTTGTAAATGAGTTAATTTCTCTCACTGTGTCTCCTTCTAATTCTTACCTCAGTGTTTCTGAACTTTTAGAATTATGTTTTCTTTTCCATTTCTTTAATTCCCTCCTCTGTTTCCCTGTGCTCTCAAGAAAAGCTGCAAGTGAAGGGAATGCACCAGTGAAGCTGGAATCTAGCCTTGCCAGGTGTATTTGGGAGTCTTTTAAATTTTTTTAGTCTATTTTTAGGTCTGCATACACTTGCATTATTAAGCTTTTCTCTCCAACTGTGAAGCCTACAATTGCATTTTTAAATGAATGCTGGGGAAATCTCAAGTAATCATGGAGCTCCCAGAGCCTAGACTTTTACAGGAGATACTGTAGACCTAAAAAAACCTGCAATTCTTTGTAAGCCTGGCTGGGTAGCCTGGGAGAAAATGGAGCTGGATGAGGGTGGCAGTTCTCTTTTGGACTGTGTGCTCTGCTTGAGAGTGGCCAAAGGGGTGAGGTCCCAGCCACACAGGTCCCCTCGTGGATACTGTCACCATGCAGCTCCCACCTCTGGTTGTCAGGTCACACAGATGGGGGGGGTGGGGACAAGACCCCTTGGAAGGTCTGAGTATTTCAGGTTCAGGAGATGAGGCAGAGAGATGGGAAGGGACACTGATCACTTTAGTTACTTTATTAATATTTTTCATTTACCATTTAAGCAAATAAAAACCAGTGAATTTGGTTCTCAAGGTAACTCCTCTAAGTATGTACCTGAAGAAGAGACACTTTGCTGATTCACTGTATGGTGCAGTTCTTTACCAAGTGTGAGGATATGGCAACCAGCTGGGTAAAGCTGTCTTGGACTTCAGGCTCTCTTTCTGCAGAGGACTTTATCCAACTCATCTCTGGATTTGTGCCCCCTTTGCAGTGTTGGGTCCAGTGATGGATGTTTTTGCATCCTTGCTGATCCCTCATGTACTCACATTGTTCCAGTGCATTTTCCTTCTCTCTGGAAAGCACTGCACCGGTTTGCCAGTGTAGCCCTGCGAAGTCAGATATTGCACAGGATAGAGAGAGCCTCCTTTGATCAGCCAGGCATTAAATTTACATCCAGGCTAAGCAAAACCCTCCCTTTGTTATTATTGGAATTTGAAGTTAAGGTAACATCCTTCAAAATAAAGTGGCATGGAAAACCTTTGTACCAGTGACTCAGGCAGCCAGCAGCAACAGCTTTGAATTTGAATTGCCTGGAAAGACTCCTACAGCTACTTGGAGTATCACACAAGCTTCCAAGGAGAAAGATTTGGGGAAATTCAATGGAGGCTTCATATTTTTCTTTAGACAGCAGCTGAATAGAAACTGTATGCTTAAGATACTTCATATACTCACTTTGAGCCTTTTTCCTGTGAAATGTAACCATGGTTAGCATGGGATGAGTTCTCCTCCTTACCAATAGTTATGTAAAGAATTTTCTGCCCCTTGGCCCTCTCATGAGAGTTGACTAATATATTTCAGGAAATGTCATAGCAAACTTCTGAGGCGAGGGATGATGCTTATTACTGTACTTAAAATAGATGAACTGAGGCAAAAGACGGGTGAAGGTTTTTAGAGGCATTTAAAATACAGAGAAGTTTTTCCCAAGATTCTATAAAACACCTAGGGTTTGAACATCTTTAAATTCCAGCAGTGTCCTAGGAATTCCGATTGCATCTTAACTGCTAGTGAAGGTTTTAGCTCTGATGGCACACCTGGCCCAAAGGGATCCGTGAGACAGCATTTTAGGTTCGAAAAACCCATGTGGGCAACCTGGACATCTGGGTAATATATCTACTGCCTTTGTGTACTGTGTGGACAGTAGTAGATTTTCCTTATTTATTCTGTGCCATGCAAAAGGAGGGCAGCAGAACAAGAGGTTTGCTGTCCCTCCCCATCTTCCTTCCAGTCAAGGCCTTTGGCTCTGGGGCAGCAGGACCGTGTGAGGCCCTGAGACCCTGAATGCCCTCTGTTGCAAGGAAAAGTTGCTTTACACAGGGCAAGTACTTGAATCAACACTTTGTGCAGGCACCTTGTCAGTTCAAATTGAGCTTAGGGTGCCTCAGCTGATGAGAATTTGGCCCCACCATGTCTTCTTCCAGTGCATCATTTCATGGTTACTGTTTGGAGTGGGGAACTTTTGGAGACTTTAAGAAATTAAATTAAAAGAATAATAAAATTACATAGAAGTTGCCTGAAGGGTTTGGATATCCTGCTCTTGGCAATATAGCTTCATTTTCTGTATAATCCCTGCTTTACAGCTTTCACAAGAGGTAAAATCTATCCTTCGGGGTAAATTTTCCACCCCACTTGTATCCAAACCTCTTGACTCTATTGACATTCATGTCTTCAATTCAAGCCCAAATTACAGTGGCATATGCCTTCATTTAGTGATGGTGAAGCTAAAAAGGCTTTGGGATTTGGTTTAGCTTAGTTGAAACATATCAAACCTTCTGCCAAACGATTAGTTCTGGAGCTCCTCAGGAGAACATGGTTTCTTAAAGAATGTTTATGTCACAGTGTTTTTATTAATATCAGAAAATGTCTTAAATCCCACCTCCTCTCTTTTTGTGTTTTCCTGTTTGTGGGGTTTTTGAGGATTTTTTTTTGTATTTTTAAGTTTGTCATTTATGAGTGCCTTTACTTCCTTTGTTTTCCGACATCAGCATGGCTGTGCAAAGTCACTTTTCTAAATAGGAAACATAACTGAATGTTTTCAGGCTTGGTAATGCTCCAGAGGAAAAAAAAAAGGGGGGGCGGGGGGGGAAATGAGAATGAAGGAGCTGTTCTGATGATTAAGCCAAAGCAACTCTGCCAAAGGATGCTCCAATCCTGAATGTGAAGCACATGGTTTTGGCAGAGCCTGGCCCCCAACACTACAACCTGGGCAACCCAACACTACAATACTCAGAGAGGAGGGAAAATGGTTTGTTGATTTGAACTGGTTTAGGGAACCACTTTAGTGAACTCTCAAAATAGTTGGCTCACTCCTCCCAGCTGTTTGGCTGGAGTCACACGTGTCTGTGCTGACTTGTGTCAGCCTGAGGAATTGCTGCTGTTCAAAGGCAGAGTTGGTCTTTCAGCCCAAAGTGTTGCCACAAATCTAGTGTAATTTGTTCTGAAACACTGGAGAACCCAATGAAACAGTGCTGCTGAAACACTCTCAGAACTGGAAGGTGGCCTGAGGACAAGTGTGGCTTAGCAGAGCCACGCCATGACTGTGTTGTGATGACATCACTACCATTTGGTCTCAGCCTTGACCCAGTGGCTTGCAATTTTGTGCAGTGCTATTCCTATTACCTGCCTACTTTCCCTCCCTATTTCTGCTTCCACCCTGCAGTCTCCAGCTTTTTGGAGGAATAGCCTGTGCTTGGCAGCATTCCACCATATTCCCTGACCACCACCTCTTTCCTTAGGATCACCAGGTAATACCAGTATGTATTAGCATCACTAAGGTATTAATATTTAACAGTGTAAGAGCTGGAATCAAAAACACCACTGGGATGCAGGTTTTTTTATCCATGTGCAATAAATCATCATCATCAACCTCTTTATTTTGTTTGTGTTTCCGTAGAGAGATGGGAGCATCGTGAAAACAAATTCAAAAACTTTCATTTGTTTTCATTTCATATGCTAGGGACTTGCCTGCGAAAGGCAGAGCACTGATGCAGTGGGGGATCCCCAATGCAATCAGAAAGCCTCACTGAATCCAGGAGGGGGTGTGCTTACAAGCCACCATAACCCAGAGGAAGCCTAGAGCGTTCCAGATATAATAGCGGCGCTCGATGCGTCTGCGTCTGCTGCTCTCTGTGGATAGAAGGTATGGAGGAGCAGAAATTGCCCTGCAAGGTAATTATTAAATGGTTTCCTCTGATCCATCTGAACAGCACTGTTTACTCTAAGGCAGTCATGGTGGAGAGACTAATTCAGGGACTTCCTCTGCCAGTGGTCAGGTGTCCTGTCAAGCAGGTCAGAGAGTCCCTGGGTGCGTGGTGTCCTGCCCGCCCTCCACATGGTACTCACCTCACCCTGCTCAGAACGGTGTGTTGTCACACTGTCCTTCCAGCACGGCTGTGTGTGTCAGTCCAGGGGGTTTCACCTCTTCTTCCCAGGAGAAGATGTGCTTCTCATGCACAGGGCATATGGGAATTTTAAACCTGGAGAGTATCCTGGAGATTAAAACTGCTGTGTACCTTCCCCTGCCCTTTGTCAATGGCAGCTGTGACTTTGCTCTGATCAGAACAGTTTTTCTAGCTGGCAGTGCGAAAGCACTGAGCTGTCTGTCTAGCCATCACTCCCAGCCTGGTTAAATTAATATTAGCTCTGAGAAATAGGTAATTATTTTCCTTGTTTATTTGGTTGCACCTATAATTATTGCTTTACCTGGTGGGAGCCATAAGCTGTTGTAATTATGCTTCGTTAAAATGCTGATTAATAACGGCTTGCTTCTAAAGGTGTGCTGTGGGACCTACTTTTCCCTGGCTACACTTATTAATTGTAATGTAGATCTATGTACCTATCTATTAACTCTGAGCTAATATACATAGAAATGATGCTAAGATCATATTTCAGCACCTGACTTAGGCTCACTAACACTAGGAATTTCAGACCTTGAGATATTTTTTTCTGGTCAGACAAAGATTCTTTCTTGCTGTGAATCTACTGGAGATTTCCAAACACTTCTAGAAAGGATAAGGTGAAAAAATGGCATAAATTATGCCTATATAAAGAGTATTTCAAAGCTCCTATATAATAACCTTTATGTTCATGAATTTCAGACTGTTTTAGAAAGGAAGGCAAATATTCTTTCTATCTTATACATCAGGAACATGAGGTTTAGAAAACAACCCACTGGACTATAAGATATGTAGATTGTATGTGTTTATTTATGAGCACAGGCTTTTTATCATGGTTTAATTAGCCAAACCCTACTGCTTGAGCTTCAGTAAGGCTGAGAAGCAGGATTTCAGCTAAAAACTGACTTCACCAGCAACCTTCTACCTTTTGTAGTCTTATTTTGAGATAGCTGCTCCTGCCTTTGCATTCTCTTTTCTCCATGAGTTCTGTGTTTAAGCCGGAGCAGGACATAAAAAATGTTGAACCATCTTGATCAAAATACGACCTTCTCCTCTGAAGCAGAACCAGAAGGTGCCTTGAATCGTTTGATGGCAATTGTTCCTTTTGCAGGAGAAGAACAAAAGTTGAAGAGCCACATAATTTGAATACTTAATGCTCAGAAGTTGAGTTGTTTTCCTGAAGTTTTTTCAGGGTTTGAATTTTGTCACCTGTATGTGTGAGGTGAGAATGTCCTGCCTTAAGTGCCATCTTAGCTGGATGGTACAGAGATTTAGGATATGTTTTGGAGGGAGAGTAAAGGATTGGCGTTCCTGGTGTTATTGAGTAATTTGTGGCTCTGTGATTCAGCACTTTCAAAGAAATAGTATAAATGTTTCTTTGATATCACCCTCTTTCCTAAGGGTACCTGCCCTTGGGGTTTGAATCCTGCAAGACTGGTAAGCTTTCTGACTGTTGTCAACCAGAAATGAATATAGATTCCTTACTTCTCTTTTTTTAAAACCTGTTCTGTTGTGAAAATAATGCAGGCAGACTTTGGTTTGAGAATTCCTCAGTCCCAAAACGGTGAAGGAATTCATAGATAAGGTTCCCATTTGGACCATTTCTAATAACGTGCATTAATCAAATATACTGTTCAGAGATATTTTTTGCTTTGTCTGGGTTTCCTAAAGGTCTTCTTTCTCATAATTTTTCTTGAGTGAATGGCGACAGCTCAACCCAACCAGTGCAGTGTCTAGTTTCAACAAAGCACCCTTTAATAATTAGCTATTTTTTAGACTTCATATCAAAACCTGCAGCATATGAGGAGCTCTGTCTGTATAGGACAAAAGGAGCAGTTGATGCCAATGAGTGTGTTAAGGATGATTGAGTGGGCAAGACCAGCCAGAGCTTAATATAAGTGAGACAAAGATTCAGTCTATAAGTCCATGAGATTGAGTCTATACATCTTCATTAGTGCTTTATGCCTTAAAACATGGTAATGGTTTCAGGAGTGAACACTATATTTGTGCATTAACTTTTTTCACCTCTGAACACCTTTTTTATACCTACTTTGCCTTGACCAGAACTGATATTGGGATCATTTACTGGGCTCATGAAGACAGTGGTCCCAGCTTTTGCATGTTCCCTGGTTTTGACTTGGGTTAGATTTGGCCATGCACTTAACTCATTACAGAGCCTGTTCTGCTTGTGGGTTGTCTCATTCAATGCAATCTTATTAACTGCAGTTGTGTGGCAGGTCTGATACAGGAGCTAGAAATTAGGACTGAGGAGGGCAAAGGTTCCCTCCTGTCATAAATAATCTATTTTCCAACAGGTTGATCGTGTTTTGATTCAAGTCCCTTTGCTTTCAGGATTTCTCTCTTTTCTCAGACGTGAAGAAAGGATGCAATGGGTAGGACCAACTACTTTGTAGTGAATGTTTTACCCTCAGTCTCTTCTAAGCATAGACTAAACTTTGTGACTAGACTTCCAGAATGGTGGAGCCCTCAGCTACCTCAGCAGTAGAAATGGTGATGGTTTGGAAGGCAACTGTATACCCAACAGGAAACAGAGCTGAAACACCCTGTGGTGAGGAGGTATGGGGCAGAGTGTGCATATTCTGGAAGGAAAAAACTTTGTTGTTAGAGTGTTCTTCCAGGTGCAGGATGTACTGAACAGGTCTGTTCTGCATGGAGGTTGCTTAAAGTAAATCAGTTATTTACCACCATTATTCTGAAATGTCATCTTTGTCAGAATCCTCTCGTCTTGTCATGCTCACAGAATATAATGGTTTGATTCTGGAGCTCAGACACTACTTTGTGTTGTTTCCTTTTTTCAAATGTGCCAACTTTGTAGTATCTCAGTGCATCCTTTTGGAGTGTAGTCTGGGACTACTTAGCACTGCTTTAAAGTCAGGGAAACTGAGGCACAAGTGACTTGCATGGTTACATTATAGACCAGAACAAGGATTAGGTGCAAGGCATCCCAGTCTGTTGGTGCTGGGAAAGGTACAGTGTAAAATTCAAGCCTTTTAATCTGAAATACAGATAAACTCAGCAGAAGGCCAAAAGACTGCAATGTTTTTGGGAAGGCACAGGCAGCAGAGTATGAAAGAAGGTAAAAATGTGAAAGTTTTGGGAGAAACTAAGGTTGAGCTGGTCTAGAACTTATAGAGTAACATGGAAAATGTTTGTATCTGAACTTGTACCTTGCTCACTTTCCAATAGACTTGACCTCTAAAATGGAGCTGATGGATGCTATGAAAAAATAGAGACATTTGGTTGTTGCAGATACATCTTCAGATCTTAATTTGGTAACTTGAATTCTCTAGCCAAGACAAGAACAGTGGTTCCAACAGTGCTGCTGAGTACTCCTCCAGTCCCCTCCACTGGAAAAACTGGGCTTTCGGAAATGTGAATGATGATGTCAGATATGTGGTAAACTTTAGGATTGCCAAGTGCTTTGTGGTCAAATCCCTGGATAATGTGCAGTTAACTGTGACGAGGATGTAACAGTTTCTGTCTGATGAGAGTCTTTCCATTTTTGTGTTTCCTGCATAAAGGGAAGGCTGGTAAGAAAGGGATCATTTCATTCAAATGTATTTCCTCCCCCCTCTTTCTAAAAAAATGTTCATATCAACCAACACATCTAATTGCAGGCCAGCTGATGTCACTTGTGGGGCTGGCTTTACCTGTCCTGTTAATCTCTTAAAAACTAGCAAAAGCCCTTCAGCCTGCTGGCTCAGTTTGGGGAAGGACGTGGTGTTATTCACAATCATTTCCAGCTATGGTATAAATTATTTGGAAAAATTGATACTGCAAATTTTAAGGAGCTAATTTTCTCTGTTCCTTCTTGTCCCCCTGGTTTTTTTTTGAGGGGGGGTCTGATTATACAAATGAATCATGCAAGTGAGTGTTCCCTGCAATGCCACTAATTGATGGGATGCTATACAATTGCATTGCAATAACAAAACACTTTCAGCCTCTGAGAGATTAGTTGCATTGGCCTGGGATTAAGAAACCTTTGAAATCCTGAATCTAAATTACCATTCTTTTGACTGCTGTTTGTGACGCTAATTAGCTGTGTTAATTGGATGTTTTGATACTTGAAGAGCAGAGCAATCCAAATCTTTTTCTTTTTCTTTTTTTTTTTTTTTTGGAAAGCCAAAATTATTAATGAGTTTGGCAAAGGAGCCAGAGTTTATTTTAATGCTGTATACTTCCATATTCCCTTTCTCGTTTTAGGTTGGTATTTTTGTTGGGTTTTAGTGTTGCTATTATTATTTTTTTAGGCATTCTGAGTGAGTAATCAGCGTAGGAGTGAATAGTAAATGTTTGAATGTGCTTTCCAACAGAGAGCTCTGATGCATCGCTGTCTCCAAATTATTGAACTGCTGGAGAGAAAATATGTCCAAGCCAACATCATTTGTATTGTTGGAGAAGTGGGGAGATAAAGGGGAAGAAGTGTGAAACAGATGAAGAAAATTAACGTGAAGCCATTTAGATAGAGGGGCTTCCTTTATAATCGCGTGGTAGGTGATCTAAAAGGAGCTCAAATTTACTTTCTTCCGGATTGTCATGTACTACTCACTTGCTGTTCTTGCATCAGGCATCATGCTGGCTCCCCAGGCTTTGGTCTCTTAGAATGGAATTTGTGTAAATAGTTACAGGGATGTTCAGGAAGGATTAGAAATCCTTTACCTTGTAGGATCAAAACTCACTATTTGTTTTCAACTCCTGTTCCTATCTGCATGACTTTATGGGTTTGATTCAGTTCTGACAGACGGACCTTGGCAATGGCCTTTTCTTGTTTAAAACAAAAACAAAAGCCCAACCCAAACCATAATATTCTATATCCACTAGAGGAACTGCATCACACTTTACTTTGAACCCAGACCACAGACATATATGGGCCATGCCTTAAAATTCAAGTACAGCTGGTGTTTCCATACCTGTGCCCTCTGTGTAAATGTAGGAACCTTCTGCCCAGCTCTGCTTCAGGCACCACAGGGCAGGAAGATTTTAGCACTCACTTTTGACTGCTCTTTCGTTCTGGCTCCCTCTGTGGAGCCTCTGCTGTGCATGACCCTTCTGGGGCACCAGCCTCTCTCCATGTGCTCTGCAAGGAGTGGAGGGGTCAGATCCTGACCCTTGGGTGCCACCTGGGCCCCAACCACCTAGAGTCATGTCTGAGTGTCTCTTATGGATACTGGAGGCATTTAGGGGATTGGGCTCTTCTCTCCCACCCTCTCGCAGCTTTGTTTCTTTCACAGGCACAGAATTCACTCAGTTACAATTTCTGTTGTTGTTCTTGGGTTTTTAGTTCAAATCTGAAAAGATTCTTATCCAGTTGGAGCACCATCTGGATGGGACAGGACGGAGAGACTCAGCTGCCTCTGAAAAAAACCCAGAAAAACATTCCAAATCTTAATGTGTAATTACAGTGTGAAACAACAAAACCCGGGCTCTGCCAGCTTCTTGGCAGCTTTGCGCTTTGGCCCTAAGGAGATTCCTCTTCTAGGGGAATTTAGGGAGTGAGTTCCTGGGTGATCTGGGAGAGCAAGAGGAGTGAGACATGGTGGGAAGCTGATGGAATCCATCTCTAGGGCAGGACTTTTTTTCATGGCTTTCAGTCTCCATCTGTCAGCGGATTCATGTGCTGACATTAACAACTGCTTTAGAGGAAGCAGCACCTCCTGGCTTGGTGGCAGCCTGCTAGTGGGAGGGCAGAGGACAGGGCTGCATGTGTGTGAGTATGTCTCCAGGGGAGGCTGGAAGCCATACAGAAGTGAAATGGAGCCAGGTTCAGATGTCTGCAGCCGAAACACTTCCAAAGCAGTATAAACAATACAACATTTCAGTTTGTCACCATGAAGGATAATCAGCATTTTGTTTTCAAACAGTCTTCTAAAAACAACATCTATGTAGGAAGGGCATCAAAACTGTTCTACAAATGTTGATCTTACATGAGAAATCCTTTTGCAAAACGCTTTTTAACAACAACTTCTCCCACCTCTCTGATGGCAGCTCTGGCAGCCGAGGCAGTGGTGTGCTCCGTGAGGGACTAACACTCCTGCGGGTCAGCTGGAGATGTATGTGCCAAGAGTGAAGGGCCATATTTGCTTGAGGAACTCTTGGTCTGTCTGGCCTTCCCAGCCCCTTGTGGTCCCAAAGGAAATTCCCATAATAACATCACTGTGATTTAGGGGGGTGTAATTGCTCACACCTTACACAGACCGTCCAACTTGCTTATTCCCAGCATCAGTGCAGACCAGGTTTGTCCACACATGCTAAGGCTATAGGAACCCAGACTTGACCAGTGTTTTAGCTCAACTTGAGTTGCTCAAATGGCAGCTCAGGGGTCTGTGGTGTTTCAGAGGGTTCAGCCCTTGCTTCTGACACTTGGTATTTTGGATGAATGCATTGCCTACAATTCATAGAGTAAGAAGCGACAGCATCTGAAACCCTGTTCTCCTTTGCTTGTCTGGAGGAATATTCTGTGCAGAACTTTGAAAATGATGCCCTACAGTGCATTCATTTTCAATCAGACCTTGCTTTTCAAATGGTGCTACATCTGAAATCCATGGAATGTGCTCGATGCAAACATTTGCAAGCCTACCTTTCTCCTGAGAAGAATATGCCTTCCTCCTAATTAAAGCTGGTTGTCTACCCAGCTATTCCCACTGCTGGCTGCCAGCAATAATGCCCATTGTAGTGTGGGTGGAAAATATGCAGTTTTCAAATCTCATTTATTCCTATATAGTATTACATTCTCTCATGAACAGGCTGCTCATTCTCTGTGAAAAAAAACAAGCCAAAATGCTCTGGGAACAGCGTGGTCTCTGCCCACACTTATGGATGAGGGGACATTTACCTCAGCATCCCTTTTCCTCGTCAAGCTCCACTGCTTCTGACTCCCACAGTCTGCGCCTTTTTTCCTAATAGTTTCCCTATCCCCAGTCATCCCACCACATCTGATTTGGTGGATTATTTGACTGTGCAGGTTATCTGAGGATTTATTTTCCCAGGCTGGTACTCTTAAATGGGTGTGAATTATCTGATATGGGGATTATACACATGAACATAAAGTAAAGGCTGACAAGGGGCATCCCAGCCCACTCCGAAATGCTGTCTGTACACATGATGATTATTAGCAACTCATTTCACAGTAGCCCCTTCAAGCCATCATCATTGATTCAAACTAATGATCTAAGAAGGAGTGTCACTGGAATTTCCTGGGGCCAGTCGGTTCCAGCAGTGGTTGAGGTTTTCATGTAAAACCCCTGAACATCAGTTAGTCTTTTACTGTCCCTCGGTGAGATTGGGATCATTTGGTGAGCAAGAAAGATCAGAACACCCAATTTGAAATTTCAAGTGTTTGATCATTACTTTTAAATGCCTGGCTAAATCTTACACCTAACTGGTATTTTGAAGGGCTGCCTAATTTTTCCTCTAAGCCATAATGTGCTAGAAGGAGTTGGCAGAGATTCCTGCTCAGACAGACCCAGAGGTTGGACTGCAATTGCAGTTGATTTGACTGATATGCAGGGCATCAACCTTGCTAAAATATGGGATTCTAATAAGAGAAGATCCTTTACTAAGAACCCATTCTTTCTGGTGCTTTATATCACTGCATTGGTTGTGGATATTGTTGGGATATTGCTGTTTCCCAGGAAAGCAGATGACAAAAGCCGTGTCGTAACCTTAGGTCTGATTAGAAATGGACACACACTTTCAGGAACAACGACAGAAGCTGTACACTGGGAATAATCAATAATTGCTCTTTTGGCAAATAGATGACCCTGTGGACTCACAGCAAAGATTTATGGAAGGCAATGTGTTTTTCTTATGAAAAAGAACAATAGGGGATAAAATGTCTGTTCCAGAACTATCCTCAGTATATAACAGTGGCTGATTTAAACTGAAATTCTGTTCCTTCCTTGTGGTCTGTTCGCACTGAAGGTGATGAAAAGGCAGGCTCAAAGTGCTGTAGAAACACCACGTGTGCACCCTCCCAAACAACGGGTTCGTGTGTCCCATTGCACAGGATGTGTAGGCACAGCAACTGGTTAGTGAGGGAAGATTAGCTCGGAGGGCATAAATGGAGGAACAGATATCAGGGATAAAGTAGCAAAAGAGCCATCGTGATGGATGGCTGGAGTTTTAGACCTTTCTTCAGCCCTGATCGAGATGAGCGTAGAAGGAAAAAAAAAAAAAAAGGCAACACCACTCTGAAAACACTAAGCAGTTCCCTTTGCTAAAACTAGTGTGGTCTGAGGAGAAAAGAAGTTTCCAGTTTTCGTTTGGTGTTGAATTCCAAAGTTGACTGTCTTAACAGATGCAGCTGAGCAGGGGGATTCATCTGGTGTTATTCTCCAACTGAAAATGTTAGACAACCTATTTTGCAGTGAACACTGAAATGCTGTGACTTTTGAACCATGAAATGTGGATCCCTTGAACACACACTAAAGTACTGGAGGTGGTTGAAAATGTCCAAAGCAAAGGCTTGTAAAATTTGAACAAATATTCATGGCCGTTTGTTTGCATTGCCCTCCGATCTCTGTAAAAAAGCCCTTTAAATTTCATTTTGAGATCCCCTGGCAGTATGAATACCTGTGCTTTAATTTAGTTTGCCTTAGCTTCCAGGAAGCTCTATTTCCAATAGTGATTTGAACTCCAAATCCTAGCCCGATTGATCTTGTCTCACCTGAAAAGTGACAGTTGCTATTGTTTCAGTGTCTGGCTTGGTGCCCAAAAATGTATGTATTTGTGCAGGGGTATGACTTGCCATTCTACTAAATGAAGCAATACAAATAACAATAATAATGGTTTTCACTCTGAAAGAGCTTTATAGCCTTCTCTGATTTCTGCCTCACACTGCCTCTGTACAGTGTGAGGCCAGGATTTATTCCTCTTTGGTTTCACGTTGAAAATCCCAGATTTTTCTGTGTAAATTGGAGCCCACTTGTGCTGGGGACATTACTGGTGCTCAGGAATGGAGTCTGAGATGCAGCACAAACAAAGGGAGGACAAAAAAGGGTTTAATGCTTAGATTTACAAGGTTAGGGAATAGAACACAGACAAAAAGGTATTTGTTGATGGCATCGTGTGCCCTTTCACTAGATGAGCCCCATACATCAAGCTGCAGTGGGAGCTCCTTTCAGGGACGTGGCAAAGCCTGAAGTGGCAGAGGGCAGGACAAGCTCTCCTGTTCCATGACCCCACACACTTCCCGGCAAGAGGGATCACAATGAGACCTTGCAAATACACCACCTGTCAGCCAAACTGACCCTCACTGAGACTAGTTTTACAGAAAGCAATTGATTATGTCTTATCTCTGTTTCTTTCACCGCTGCCATGCACACATACATAATAAAATTTAATATATTTTAGAGATGATTGATTGGTTAGCTGAGTGTGCTGTGAGCTGAGATGGGGTGACCAGCTGACACCAAGAACCTGGGATTTACTGCATCTCCACCATGTGCACAACGTCTTTGGATGTCAGGCTCTGTGTGACGTGCCCAAGGTCACCTGGGAAGTGTGTGACAATGGCAGGAACCAAACCTGATTTACCCAAGTGTCCCAGGTTACTGACCTGCCCCAGGACTAGTTTCTGTTCTAAGAATGACTTTATGACCAGAGATGGAAAAGAAATGTGGTCTCAGCTATTTATTTATACCAATGTAATCCAAAACATATTTAGCATGTGTATAACTTGAAATAGTAATGTTATTCCACACAGGAGTGTATTGATTTGCAGAGAAGGAATGGTACTGTCAGAATATGGAGCTTTTATCCCATGGACTTATTTTCTGCAAGGTGTCAGGCTGTGTAATCCTGCAAAGCTATGAGCCTGGCTGCCATTGGAGAAGGCTGACAGTTTTTCAGTGTATTTTTAAGATCTACCATCCCCATGAGCATTTGTTCGCTCTGTGTGTAGGTGGATTGATTGCTAGGTAGCTCAGTAAATAGGTTGGGAAAATAATACTTAATTGACTTGATATTACAGGTGACTTGAAGGAGTTGGGAAAACAGTGTCAATTAAACAGTGCAAACATATATATGTATGTCTGTGGATAATGTTTTTAAGTGCTTTTGAAAGCAGAAACTCCTATAATTTGAAATGCTATTCAGCTTGGTAATGTATTTAATTGTTTGTGTATGTGTGTGTAAGTGGTAAACGGAGCTAAAGCTGTAGTTTAATCAATAGCTTTTCCATAAATCCCATCTAAAACAGAACCCATCTCAGCAGATGTTGGTGGCTGAATTTCTAAGACAGAAAGACCTCTGTCAGATATTACCTGCAATTCTGGATCTTTTGTGTGCTCAGATTTCTGTATGCAACAGCTCACAAATGAATACAGCAAAGTAGGCTCCCTAATACCAGCAGTGCTTCAGATCACTTTAGCTGATTGAATATTGCATGAGGCAGCTCCTGAAAATACCCTGGGCATCTTTATAGTATGTCCTTAGAACTGCCTGGGCTGTGGTAGAACTCTGCAATCCAAATAATATGGCAGCCTGGCTGTCCACAAAACATCTATCATTTGCTCCTTACTAAATATGTATTTGTGTTAATTTAGCATTCATGGCATCTCATAACGGGCCAGGATCCCGCTGTGCTAACTGTTGTATGAACACGGAGCAAAGTCTGTGCCCTGCAGAGTCTGCAGTCCAAGCCTCCATTAGCACTACTGAAGATGCCTCTGCTGGTGACAGCAAACTAAGTATGCCCATTTCTTTTTAGTATAGTTTGTGCTGCAACGCTGGCTCCTAGTTTTTGTTAGTAAATCACTCGTAAATGCATACTCACTTATTATTTATCAGTATTTGCTGAGTGCTCTGGACAAAAAACTACCAACATCCAGCTTGTTAGAGAGCTGCTCACAGTTGACTCTTTGTTGTGTAATGGAGCAAAATAGTCATATGAGGTATCTGTTCTCCCATCTGCACAGTGTTAGTTCCATTACAGACTTATTTTAGGCAGAATAATCAGGCTCTTTGCTCATCTTAATTGCTTGAGTTACAATACTGCTCAGGACTCAAGAGGAAACAGGAGCCCTATTGAGCGATGCCAGATACAAACACTAAGAGAAAGACCATCCTTGCTGAGAAGGCTGTTCAATTTAGATGCACAAATGTATTATGGGAGAAGAAAAAGGCAGGTGCAAAGTGAGATAGGAAATAAATTGCAGAGCTAAGAACAGAACAATGTTTCACTCCTGCCAAGTCAGTGCCATTTCCTCCCAGCCATTGCGTGGAATTTGAAATCTCTGCTGCATCACTGAAGAATGGACTGACCCTGTACATTACAATAATAAAAAAATAAATAAATAGAGATAAAATCCTAGTAAGCTAGCAAAAACAACCTAAAACTTGCAGTTCAGAACATAATGACCCCTCAGATCTGTTAGCATGCATTTCAGCTAGCTCTGCCTAGTAATTCAATTAGTGATGGATGAACTGAAAAATAAGAACTTCTTTGGTAGTTCAAGTACCAACTACTGCCCAAAACTAAAGGAGAACCAGAACCCTTGTATGACTTTAAAAGATTTCTTGACCTCTGGCCCTGCTGTTGCCCATTCTTTTACAAGGTTTTCAGAAGGAGGTAAAAGGCCTGGCATGAGAAAAACTGCATCTCTAGGCCTATCAGATTCATGTGTAACTGTATGCATATCTAGGTTAATTACATATATTTTGGGGATGCTTACCTGATTAATCAATGTTTTTCATACCACCTGAGTTTGTGTCACTTGTAGGAGCACAACACATTCTTTATAAAAGCATCAGCTCTTTTGTGGAAATCAAAACAGCAAGTAGTATTTTCACAGCATACCATACAGTGATGAGTTGCATTTGCCCGTTGCTTATTAAATGGTAAAGCTTCAAGCCGGCCTCAAGTTATCCCACCTGCTCCTTGGTATAAATCAGCACTGCAATAAGCTACTCTCATACTGATAAAAAAAAAATGTCCCTGCTTCTGAGGCTTCCCTGAAAGAAAGTATTGGCTCTGGAAATGGCTGGTTACAATCAGATTGAGTGAAAATTGGAGTGTAATAAAATACTGAAATTACATCTTCCTTGCTTCCTTTTATGCATGCCAGTAGCTAGTCAACACACTGTATTTGCTGGGTTCTTTTCCTATCTCTGTCAGTCCAGTGATATGTTAGAGAGATGAGGACAGGGAGATTTTTAGCTTCTCTGCAGTATAAAGCTACTGAAATAGCACAAGAAGTGTTTCCCTGAGTGCCTACACTAAGCCGTAGAAATAAATACCAGTCAAAATTGCTCCAAGGACCATTGACTTTGTATACCCCCAGGGTAAACCAAATGTTTTCTTGGGTTCAAAACATCTGCAAAACATCTTGTTGTTCTCTTTATTCTGTGTTCTGGTAGAAGCCAGAAGTAATAATGACCACAAATAGCTGAGAAAAGCCCACTTGTACCCACCTGGAAGTGGGACATCGAAATGGTTTCTTTTGTAGGAATTTCCACGAATCCAAAACGTTCAGAGAAGCCCATCCTTTCACTTCTCCAGACCCCTCTTTAAGCTATTCTGAACACACACAATTAAGTCTGTGCTTGCTGGAATCTGTCTGTCTTTCACTGACTCAGAGGATATAGAAATAATTCACTGCCTTTTTTTTGTTTGTTTTAAAGCCATATACCCTTAGATTATACAATATGTAATACTAAAGCCTGACATTAATTTTTGATGTTCTAGCAGCTCTCTCTCTTTGCCAAATTGTGATGAAGATGTAATGATCTTTTATCTCTCTGAACTTCTCATCAGACTTGTTGCTGGTCACTCTTGTCTTAAAGGGGGAGGTTTTGTGTGTTGATGTATGCTGCTAAGCAATTACTCATATTTTTAATGCAGAGGAAACACCTTAGCAGTCATGACTAAAAGTCTAGAACATTTTGGATCAATTGAGAAAAGATATATTAGTGCTTTTTGTAAGAATATTTCAGTTCATGTTTTTCTTGGAGGAGAAGGGGGTGTAAAATGTAATGTAGGTATGGAATTTCAGACCATGCTGTGAAATTTAGAGGTATCACCTAATTGAAAGGAAAACATGTTTAAATCCCCATACCAAATCCCATAGCACACTATTGTCAGGGTATTGAGAGACTTAATAGTGGTGTCTAAATGAAGAAGCTTATAAATTCCATGTTTAGAGAGAGCTATCAGTTTAATTATATCAGGCAAAATTGTGATTTTTTTTTCTTGCTTATTTTTGAGTTTATACAACTATTTTTCTAAAATCACTAATTAGATGGTGTTCTACCTTTGGCATTTCTTAAAAGAATTTAGTGTCTCTTTTCCCTCCAAAGTATTCTTGTTTATTCTTCTACAAATTTTGACCTAACACTAGCTAGGGGGTTAAACACCAGGACCTGGATGCCAAGAGAAGCAGCCCAGGTCTGTCCAGCAGTGGCCTCCTACTTCTTAGAATCATTTTTATTTAGCCACTAAAATTCTGGATGCAGTATCACAGAGATGTGAGCAGTATCAGAAAGTGGATATTGTCCTTAGGGGGTCTGTCATTCTGTCCCAGTCTGGCAGCAGATGTGTCCCCAGGGTTCTGCTGACCATTTAAAATGTATTTTCATTCTGAGGTGTTTATTCATGCATTGTGTGGAAACTTAAACAGAGCTTTAATTTTTCTCTATTTTACTCCTGATCGACTACAAGCACAAAATATTGAGCAAGAGGTGCATTTCCTCTCCCTTTTGGATTCACAGTTCTTTGTGCATTGTAGTTGCAGACAGGTAGGAGCAGGAGTGGGGAGTTTCTGACCATGTTTTTCCATTGGACATGCTCTATAATTGTGCTTTTCTTCTCTGTGATTAGAATTAATTACTGCTGCTTCCCCTATGCAGTGTGAAAGAGAAGAAAGCTGAGGGTATCTGTCTGTGGTGATTGAAAACAAAATGAGAAAGCATGGAAAAGAGGACAGAATTGGTTTTAGAGGCCAGTGGATGTTGAGTGAATAGTTGTGCTACTTGCTAAAGAAGTTTGTGTCAGTTCTGTATGTCCCCCTCCCCCTGAAATCAATAACACATCAGTCAGTCAGTCCCCTGAGCTGCACAGTGTGCATACAGCATGGAGATAAAAGCAGATAAGAAACTACTTTTGCATGGAAAGTAAATGTTTCCGCATAGGAAGTTTTTGATATGTTTGTAAATTCAATCCCATTTGCTTGCTTTATTTATTTATTTATGTACTTACTTTGTATTTTTACTTTTGGTATGTATTAGTTTTTCTTTTTCCCATATTGCTTCAGCATGCAATACAGCACAGTGCCACTTGCATCCCAGTGAGCTGCTATTTCCATATAAAAAGTAGAGTGTTTTACAGTCAAGCATATATTTTTAACACTGGGGAATTTAAACTGCACCATGTATTTGTAGAGGCTGCTCAGTGCAAGAGCTTCCACTTGAGAAGATCAAACAAATTGGAGAAATGTTCTGAAAAAAAATGAAAGAGAGGGAGGATGCAATTCAGTGAAAGCAAAGCAGGAATTTATACATAAGTGGGAAGAACCTGCTGTACAGATTGAGGCAGGTGGCAAAATAGTGATGAAAAAGTGTTTGGATCACCAGCATGATATAAATTCTGTTGTGGGGGGAAACCAGCATCCTCCCATGGAAATAGGTGCTGGAATGAGCTCTCTGCTTTCCTCAGCATTAGTGAGGGCACAACCAGGGAGGGCACTGTGGCTGGTTCTGGGAGTGGGGTTTTTTCACAAAAATGTACATCAGGAGGATAGCTGCAGAAACAACTGGAGATCTGGAAAACAGGATTTGAGAGGAAAGGTCAATAGAACTCAGGGTTATTTAACATGGGAGCAAATCAAATAGAGGGATAAGAGAACATGTTACAGTCTTTGAATACCTGCGTGATTACAGAGGGGAGGGGAATAATCTGTTCTCCATGGCCATACGGCAGTTAAAGGCAGGAATGATGGGCTTAACCTGTAGCAAGGAGTGGATTTGTCTGAGAAAGGAAGAAAGTACAAGGGGTGTGATAGCAAGGTCTGCCATTAAGCCCTGGGATGAGAGGCTTAGGAGTCCCCGTGGCTGCTTTCAGAACAAAGGTGGCACCCATCAATCAGGAGCTGTCGAGCAACCCAAGGCAGATAGAGGAGCCAGATAACCTCAGATGGTCCTTTCCTAGAAGTCTTTGTGTCTGAGTTTCATTTTAGTAGGTCCCTTCGGTCTCCAGCTCCTCTGCTGGACTGCAGATGTCCAGCAGCCATGCGATCACTGGTGTGACTCAGGGAAGCTCTGTGACAGGCAATTTACTTTCTTGGATCTCCCACCCACACCCAGCTGGAGGGTTAAATTTGTGAGTGGAATAAACCTTTCCTGTTTGAGGTAGAATCTAATTCTGAAGTGCTTTCACCAGCCCAGAGAACATTATGGTAAGAGAGGGACAGTCTGAGCGTGCAGAAGACTGGAGGGCACCGAGCTGCTCTTTTCCAGACAGGGGAGCAGAACTGGGATGGGCACAAGCACAGTAATTTCAGCATGTCTAGTGAGGAAGAGAACAGATTAAACCAAAGCCTCAGTCTTTATAGAGGACTGTAGTATAATTCCATTAAAAATTTCATGATGGAAATTGCTGTGTGCTATAGCTGCTGTGAAGTACAAGAAGAAAACAGCACGTAAATACTGGAAACTCCACTTAAGCCAGAGAAAACTTTTTACTGTAAGGGTGACTGAACACTGAACAGATTGTTCAGTGACTGGTAAAGTATGGAGCAACTTGCTTTGAACAGGGGTGGCTGGACTAGATACTCAGAAATCTCTTCCAACCTCAACTATTCTGTAATTCTGTTCTATGATTCAGTGAAGAACAATCATACAGGTGATGTCACATAGCAGGATTTTGGCAAAACTTAGTCTAAATCTGTGAGTAGCCCTGATCTTTGATAATACTTCTTGGAGTACAAGAAGGATGTAGACCTGTTGGAGTAGGTCCAGAGGGGGGATGCAGAAATGATCAGAGGCTTGGAACACCTCTCCTGTGGCTAACAAATGGAAAAGACAACTATGGCCAGATTCTGTCTAGGAACAGATTGGTAAAACTGACTCCCCCTCATTCTCTGTTTCTCTTGTCTAGCCAATTTTTCTTTGCACTTTTATCTTTCACCATTGCCAGCTTTTGAGGTTTGGCCATAAACAGTTAATGTGAAAGATCTAGGAACAGCAAATCCAAAAGGAGGTGTAAAGAATGAAAAACTACTTTTTTCTGTTGTTTTGAAGAAAGATTTTTGTTTTCCTGTGATTGAAGGGAGAAAAAAAGTAACCCTGCTAGCTACTTCCAACTGAAATAAATCCGAAGGAGAAAATACTCATATAGCAACAGTCTCTAGATCCCAAAGTCTGTTTGTAATTATTCAATGCCTTCAATTCACTTTTGTTTCAGAAGTACATCCTTAGCACTAGACTACAGAGGAAAAAAATATTTTTATTTGCCTCTTTTACAACACACCTGTTAGCCACACGAAGAGAACTGCTCTGATGGAAAATTCACCCATGGAAAATTTCAAAGTCTTTAAGCTCCAAAATGTGATCTCTAACCTTTTTCTATTTCTGGAGTGTGAGATCCTGAGTTATGGTTCCTGAAGGCTAATGCTACTGGTGTGCCAAAAGACTCAAATGATGATCCCTTGTAACACAGTTTGTTTAAATTCCATGCTGGTGTAGTAAACAGCAAGCACCCTCTATTGTTTTATCTGCTTTCTGCAGATACACTGACACAATTTTATCCTTCTCTTCTTCTTTTATATTTGGGGGAATCTTGCCTGGATTAGAAGATCTTATGTTCCACAGCTCAGGATGTGACATATCAGCACCATGATCCTTGTAGAAAGCCCCAGAGGATGATTCAGAACAGGAAAAGAAGGCCTGAAAAAAAAATTGTTGTGGAAAATAAGGTCAGGTGCATGTTTAAGTGGCATGTAGTCTGTGTAATGGGATCAATTTAGGACCAGCAGAGAGGGGAGAGGGCTACTTGTCAAAATTCCAGCACCTTGTACAAGAGCTGTACTGGTCCTGGGAGGCTTCCCATGAAGCTCCAAACCAGGCAAGGCTCTGCTTCATGCTTAAGAGTAGATGGATTCACAGCCCCAATTGCTGGCTCTGTTTATCTCTCTGAGTGTGGTACAAATCCTAGTTATTAAAAATCAAGAACAGAAAATCCAATTCTAGATGTAATATCAGTCCAGGTCCAATTTTGAGTGGGTGAAATAAACTAACTTCAGACACCAATGGATAGTTGACTGCTGCACAGTAAAACAACACAATTTAGTACAATTTTCCACAGTTGACATATGTTGATCGATACAGGACTCAGAATTTAACAGGCATAGAATTTCAATTAAACTGAATTACCGAAGAGTATAGTCATCACCGTGCTGGGGAAGAAGTGCTTTAGCAAATGAGACAGACAGCTGCACTTTATGCATAGAATAAGAGAATGTTTTGGGTTGGAAGAGACCTTAAAGACCATCTTGTTCCAACCCCCTGCCATGGACAAGGACGCCTTTAGTTAGACCAGGTTGCTCAGAGCCCTATCCAGCCTGACCTTGCCATGCTGTGTTAAAGCTGTGCTGAAATAAAAAGTGAGCTTTAGCTTTCTAAATCAATTGTTACCAAAACCATATAATTAATTTTCGAATTTTATTTTTCTTTCTCACCTTTTCCATTCCTACTGTGGCTTTGAAAAGGGTAAGCACTGATTGCTTCTAAACTGACAGGCACTTTGTTCCACAAGTGGGCATGAAGCAAACACAAGCCCGGGTGGTTAAATTCCCTTTTGATGACCTCGGTCAGCAGCTGTGGTCTGCTCAGCCAAGTTAAGGGTGGGCACAGCCACATGCACATGCTGTGTGGTGCACGTGCATAAAAGACCTTGTGGATGTGCATTACAGGCCTGTTGCTCACTGAAATGCACTTGTGTGAACGTGCACACTTCAAATTCCCTCCTGTTGTTGCTCTTCCTGCAAGCACTGATGTCTTGAGTTCAGAAGACCTGACTTCGTGGTTTTGTCTGTCCCAGGGTCCACTGACTGTGTCATAAAATTGTTGCAAATACTGACAGAGAGAACCCACCTGTTGTCACTTGGAGGTGTTTATATTCTTTGCAGAAAATAGCAAGAAGGAATAGACTTGTTTCAGTCGGGTAGATGAGTAGATTTTGATTGAGGTTAAGAGACAGGAGTAGAGCAACACAGCCACAAGTGACTGAATTCCCAGTTTAGGAGACTTGCATCATCAACACTGTCTTCCAGCTCTGGCAGAAGTGTTTGCTCAAGTTGAATGAGAAAGTAGTACAGCAAGAGAGACTGCTATTTACCATGCTGCAGCTGGGTGTTTCAGAAGGATTTCTCTTGGATACCAGGAGGCAGGTCTAGGTTTCCCTGAAGAAGCAGGTGCTTTCAGCTGCCTCCAGCTTGTTTTGCTCTGGAGAGCTGCTGAGTGCAGGCTGTCTTTTTCGGAGCACAGTACTCTCAAAGGCAATGAGTGTGAGACAGTTTCTGTGTTTCTGGGCCCTTCCCTGGAACATCCATTACCAGCCAGGTCACCAGGGTGTAGGGAAAGGATAGGAACTGTGCATTCAGAGGTGACCCAGTGTCTCTAAGTCCCCACAGGTCTGACTGTGCTGAATTTGAATGCTCCAGAGAGTGGTTGTGAGATACTGTGAATGGTGTGACATATACAAGGAATTGCTTTTATATCTTCTGATGAGAATGTTGTCCGTGTGTGTGAATGTAGTGCTGAATTAACAGCCCAAAAAAATGTATCCATGGGAAAGCTTCCCCATGCCACTGTGCCTCAGCTCTCATCTGGTGGAACCAGATTTAGAGGTGAAAAGTAAAGACTTCTCAATAGCCCACTGTGTGCCTATTTTCTCTGTGAAAATGTGCAACAAGGGTGCCAACCCTGTCAGCAGGTTTTGTCTTGTGGACACATTTCCACTGGCAAGTGGACCTTAGACCACCACATTCCCATCAGCTGCATGATTCACGTGGTGGATTTGCTTTTTCAGATCATTATCTGCTCCAAGCTGATTTTCTCCAGCATTTTGTAGGTGCCCACCTGACCTTGTCCCCTCTAAAGCCCAGGCCCAGTCTAGACATGTTTATCAGTTTCTTGTTCACCTCCATTTGGAGAGAGACCACCTTCACCTGCAGCCTTGGGTGTTTTATAGAAAGTAAGGTTTGAGTTTGTCTCTCTGGATGCAGGTGAGCATTCTGGAGCTCTAGCACCACCTCTTCATCTCTTGATGTTGTTCTCCTGGCAGGGAATACTGTACAGATCTGTAAGGTGGCCTTTGGCATCTCTCTGACTCCTTTTCATGTAAAGCCTCCTGCAGACTCAGATCCTGACAGTATCTGTGCTGTCTTTTCTCTCTCACATGCTTTCTCAATGGACTCCTCCTCTTTGAAAACTTAGAGTCTGATTCTTCTAGTTTAGAGGTTAATTCCTATCATGCTGTACTCATAGCTCTTCCTACCAAGTATCATTAAATTCACTTCTCTGTGGCTAGGGATACCTCTTATTTACACAAGAGTCCCAACATCCCCGCATTTGCAAACACAATGATTACATATCGTTTTCCTGTCAGGTCTGGCAGGTTAAGAGCCTGACTGCTGGCACAGTGGCTCTGGTGCTCTATGCAGAGTAGTTCACTTGTATCTCACCTGCTCCAGAAGACAAAGCCTACAGAAGCAGCACTAATTTTAAGCTACACTAGGTACTCTGTCGTTTACTCCAGTTTTTCTGTCTTCTATGGCTTTGTGAAGTAGCAGGACCTACTTTGAATCCTTCTTTGGCTTGAAAATCACATTTTTTAAAAGTATCCGTGACTACTGTGAGAGTGGTAAACCTTTTTGAACAGGGAACCAGTGATATCACTCTGGATTCCATAGTGGTCTCTTGGCATCAAACCATATTTAGGTCACATACAACTCAGGCAAGCTGTGGTTTCTGTCTGTTCAGGAAACTGGAGCAGCTCAGAGTGAGCTACAGGTGCAGAAGCACCTGAGACAGAAGCACCTGAGACAACTACAGAAGCACCTGAGACTGGTGCTTCTCAGGTGCCATCTGGTAGGTCTGTGCAGCAGTGGAGTCATGGCAGTGACTGCATCATGGTTCTAACTGAGGTCAGATCCCTTTAGGGGAATTGAAGTTTTAGAATATGTGTAGACATTAAAATGTTTGCTCATTTGGACTGTAGTTAGAGAAATAGAAAAAAAATCTATTTACATAATGTATATACTGATCCTCCGAAATTTTGCTGCCTTATGGAGACATTAATTAGTGATACTGGGTGGGATCAGTATGAATCTCCCTTGCTTCAGTGCAAGATCAATTGCATTTATAGGACATCCCAAAGAGGACAGATCAAATGTTGTCTGCACCAAGTAGGATCTTGCTCATTTTACAGACTATGTAGAAAGAGTACTGTTAAATTGTTGTTGGCTTTGTTTGAGTGTTTTTTTAAATTATTCTTTCAGGAATCACTGTTCCTTCTTTTGCTGTCACTAACACTTCTGTCTGAGTGAAAATAAATGGAAAGGAAGCACAGTCCCTCTGTACAGCATTGCTCTTTTCTTGCTTTCTGGAGTACCTGCTAATTAAATGGGTGATTTGTTACATTTCCCCTGCTGTATGAAATACGTTTGTCAAAAAAAAAAGGGCCCAGACTGGCTGCCAAGACAAAACCCCTTGCTGAGAGAGTGAGAGGCGTGTGGCCCATTGGAGGTTACATTTTCTGGGTTTCAAATTTAAGATTTTCCCTTCCCACAGGAGTGCAGAAGGTCATATCCAGTACTTGAGTTAGAGATGGCTGACCCCAAAAATTACGCCATAAGGCAGGGAGGGAGCTGAGGTGCTGGCAGACCAGAGCAGGGTTAACACTTGTGAATGATTCTAGCTAGCCCTGTGCTAGCTCCAGAGATGATTGCAACAGCTCTTTCTTTTCAAGTAATGATCACCTGGGTAGAAGCTTGATCCAGGGCCTGATGGACATGGAGGAAGATTTCCCACTGGGCCGGGATTTGGATTTCTTCATCCTTTTGCCTGGGAGTGCCTATTAGTGGAGCACTCAGAAAAAGGGAGGTTGCTCTCCAGTTGGCAAACAGAGAAATTGCCAATTGTTGGCCTTCAGGCACCTGAAGATAGAGCTGTGTAGGACCAGTAAAAGTTAACTGTTGTTGACAGTCACCGTCTCTGTAAATGGATTTTGGTAATGTTGGGAATAGCCAAGAAAGCTGGGCAGGTCATGGTAGGTCAGCATGCTAGGAATGGGTATTGTTGCTTTGCTCTGAAGACTGACAGTAAATAACAAGGAGGTTCGACTCTTAAAGGGAATGTTAAAACAGAATTGGACTTCAGCCTGTACAAATTTTGTGTTTGCACACATTTGGCAAAGCCAGAGGTTGTTCCCTGAGGTCACTGCACATTGATGAGAGGGGAGCTTGCCTTGGGAGCGCTTCCTCTTTCTTGCAGTTACAGAAATCCACAGATGAGGTGAAAGGAAAGGATAAAACATGTTTCTGCTTGAATCTGGGGTCCTTGAGTGGAGGTTATATAAACATCTCGTAGCATAAAATTGGAGAGGAACTATATACTTACTGAAATAGATGAAAGAGGAAACAATTTTGTATAGAGAGGATGAATATTTCAAACAAACCTATATTCTCCCTAACAATATCATCCACCCTCCTCTAAATGCTATTGCTGGGCAAGACTTACTTTGAAATCCTTCAGACAGGCACCCCCAGGAATCGCTCCCTAGAAACCTGTCCTGCATTCCTGGAAGCACCAGTTCTGTTCTTTCTGTCTTCTGCAATGGACTAAGAGAAAAGAAGGGTCCAGTATCTGCCTGACACCTTGATCCAGCCTGAGGATACCCTTGGACATAACTGGGTTTTGAAACATTTTGATCATAAAAATTAAATGAAGGTGGGGGCTAAATCTTATTTCCCACTGCTGCTGCTCTCGCTCATCTCTGACACCAGTATTTGATGTATGTAATCAGCTGATCTGTGCTGGAAAGGTTAGAAGTGAAGGATGTTCTTGTCTCTTACAGATTAGCAAAATGTTAGAGTAGCTTTGGCTTTATGAGATTTGAGGTAAATTGGCTAAGCCCACCTAAGTGCAAACTCATAGTTTGCTGGAGAGGTTATAGCCATAGACGGAGAAGGGGAAGTTTCTTTTGGATCAAGTTTTGCTGTACAGACTTGAAATAAAGCACAGGGTAGATTTTAAACTTCGTAGTGCCAAAATATCTTTAGGTTTAGACAAGTAATCTGGCAAAATCAAGACACTTGACAGGATTTCTGCTGTCTTGCAGTGCAGAAATCTTATACAACTGCAAACTCTTTCAAGTTTTTCTCAGTCTTGAGCTCCCAGGTATAGGATTAAGCTGAAGGCTGGTTTCACTGCCAGGATCTTGATGGTCATAGATAGCATGAAAACCAGAGGCATGCTCATACTGCAGATTTGAATCCAGACTTTTTCCTCTCTTCTCCTCAGGAGCCCCATTTCTTTTCCTTGCACAGCTAAACACAGAATCTCAAAGAGAAATGCTTTGTAAGATGCTCATGATCTCCCTTAAATTGTGGACTGTGGCCTTTTTTCTTCAGTTATTACTTGTTTTGTAAGATATAAATGTGATTTTGCCCAGGGGTGTGTTCAGTTGCTTCAGGCAATCTGGATACACAGGCTGTCAGGATTTGAGGGTCAAATGCTGTGTGTCATTTCACAGGTGGCTTCTCTTGAGTTTCTTTCAGTCTCCAGACTGATCTTGCTGGGCCTCCAGCTGCAGATGGTGACCTAGCACACCCCAGAAACTTGTGCTTTTCCCTTGGCACATTCCTGTGGTAAGAGTCACCATACAGCATGAAGAACAACTTTTCAAGAAGAAAAGCCTCAAGGAGGTAATCATGAGAAGGAATTATTCACCTAACCAGCAGATACCTTCTAGGTTCAGCTGATGACTTTGTTTTAGCAATTCCATTTGACTCCACCTATGAAACCCATCCTTTATCCCTGCATCCTAATTTCAGTTTCCATAATCTCTACTACACCCTCTGGAGTTAGATTTCCGTATGAGTTAGAGGATGAGAGGAGAAGCAGGGGTTTGTTGGGAAAAAATGTGCTAGTAATATTCTTTCAGCCTGAAAGACAGAGCTGCCACCAGTTCCTAACAATGAGAGGCAGATTCACATCCAAACTGGCCCTATTACCATGGGGAAACTGAGTCAGAGACATTACAGATGGTATTTTAGCTGGGAAATCTGTGTGACTTTAAGAACCTTCATTCAGCTTTAGGAGCCAAGGTCAATGCCCATATCTGAATAACTTGGTTCCTCTGTCGTCACTTGATACCAAGCTGGACAATCTGGGCAAAAATAGGGTGTTTCTTCTCCCAGTCCTGTGCTTTGGCAGTTATAGTGCCTCCCATCTCATGAGATTTTGTGGAAATCACCCTTCTCCACCATGCCTCAGTTTCTCTGCTTGTAAAATAGGGAGCCTGCGCAGTTTGGAAAGAGGGTGAGCAATTTAAGTCTTGAAGCTGAAACTGAAAAACGTGGGGGTGCCCCTAGTTGCTGGCTGTGCAGCCTGTGTGACCTTTGCTTTTAACAGTGCCACAGGACATGTCCCTTTGCAAAGCTCCAGAGAGTCCCCTGCAAAGCTTTCTATCACCTGGACCCTGCGAGATCCGATCTGTCTCTGCGCAAGATCCTCATCACTCACCGAGCTTTTAATTCCTCAGAGAGGCAGAGGAGACAATATTCAGCAGCTGGTTATTTCTTCCTTTCTCTCAGTCCCTCACACAGTGTGTCAGTTTAAAAAAAAAAAATGGCAGAGAACTGGCCATTAGCAAGGAAAACAGTTTAGGGAAGAGACGAAATAAAAATGCAATCAATTATCTCTCACCGTGCCCAGGTGTGTGGGTGCAGTCAATTTTCAAAGTCATCGAGAATTTTAGATGAGAAAAGGGAAGCTGTTCATGGCAAATTGCAAGTGCTGGGGGAAGGGGGAGAGAGAAGGAGAGAGAAAGCAGAGAGGGGAGCGAAGGAGAGATTAATTTCCCTCTTGAGTGAGAAGTGTGTTTGAGACAGACAGATGGGCTGTAAATACTCCGAAGCAAGGACAGGAGCTGAGACAAGGGAGAGGCTGGTGATTGAAGTGTGACTGTGATGGAGGTAGTACATTTCCTGGCCAAGGTGACTGGTTTTGTTCTGAGAGGGGGAGATTTCTGAGACGTGGCTGCCGCACTTCACCTCAACCTAGACCAGGACAGCGTATTTAGACTTGATAAGTGATATCCAGGTCCCAGTGGGGTTTTCCTTAAGGGTCAGCTTCAACTGCCTGCCTTGTAAGGGAAGTCTGAAGGGGGAGAGGGGAGGGGAAGGAAGAAAGAAAAAAAAGGAGAGGGGGAGGGGAAGGGAGGAAGGTAGAAAGGAAGGAAGGAAGAAAGGGAAAGACGCTCTTCTTCCCTCGTTAAAATTATTGAGCTGTCTACAAGTGGTGAGCGAGGGGAGCATGTGACCGGCAGTTAATCACATTGCTGTGAAATGTGACTGCTGCTGATAATAGGATCTTTCCTTCACTAGAATTTCTGTTTCAGAAGTAGTGATTTTCACAAAGAAAGGAGGTTGAGGGAGATATCATTTCAGATCTAGCAGAGCCTGTGTACATTTTCTTTAGGGAGGAAAACCTCCTTTTTCCTTTTCCGTTCAGCATCCCTGTTTGTATTACTACTGTCATCATCAAATTTTCGTTTTCACAGCCCAAACTCACGGAGGACAAATGTAACCCAGCTCCAGTCTGCCTGCTAGCAGATTAGTTCCCATTTAGTCTTAAAGTTAACCAACCTCGTTCCAATCAATTAATTCCTAGAACCCTTAATTTATTGATGCCCCAGTCCATGCTAGCCATCGAAAAGATGAACATCCTGCTTCAAAATGAACTGGTCTCTCTTTCCTCCAAGATGCAGGAATTATGAGAGAATGATAGTAAATAAGCATTTAGAAATCCCTTCTGTACAAAGGCAACAGCAGCACAGAGGAGAATAAAGGGGATTTTAGCATCCATGAAAAACAGTGCAATAAATGAATCAGGCTCTTGGGACAGAAGTAGCAGGGCTCTGGAACCACTGTAGGCTTGGCTGAGTTGGCTCCTTCCATCATAGATTCATCTAATGTACATCAGGTTACTGCAAGAGACACAGGTCAGTGAAAGGGTGTTGATCAAGACACCTTTCCACTTTCAGATTTTGCTTGGCAGAATCTCTTCACCCCTTTTTGGGGAGTATGAATTACTTTCACCCTTGTTCTATAGGTTTTTGACTGGATTTACTGGTTAATCCAACATGAAACTTCTCTAAAGCACACTGAAATAAGTAGAAGTCTCTCTGTTGGTTTCACTGGCTTGTAGATCAGGTGTTGCTAAAGCAGATGCTTTAGTCAGAACTAATTAGAGTTTATCTGATTTCATAAAAGAGAAAAAATTGTAGCATTGAAAATACTGAGGTTGTTTCCACTGAAAAGCTCCTTTTTTTAAATTTTGTGTCCATATTTTAAATAGTAGTTGATACTAACACATGTTCTTTTTTGAAAACACATGATTTGGAGAAAGAAAAGCACTTATAGTTGCTTTAATACCAAAAATGGAACAAACAGAATTGCAGGAAGCTCAAGTGTTTCTTCTGAGCAGTCTGGCATACTCTTCTGCCTGACAAATGATCTGCAAACAGACCCACATTTTCTCAGCTGCATCAGCTCTAAATTACTTTGCCAAGCAGTTCTTGGGTGGTTGCTCAATTGCTAGCTGTTCTTCATGGGAGCTTTATCCTTTGACAGGCAATCTGCTTCCAGTGGGCTCTCCTCTCCCATGGGTTTGTCTCCTTGTGACTGCAATGACTGAACATGGGTGAGGCATCATTTCGTGGCTGTGAGAGGTGAGCCAGTGGAACAATAATTTCCTGAAAACTGTGAGGAGGGCAATGTACAGCAAGCACAAATGCAACTGGAGCAAAGGCATTTTCTCCTAGAAAATCTTTGTGGAAATATTTTTGATGCTAGTCCCTGGTCTCCTCACTAGACCACGTGTCTAGGCCGTCTCCTCTCACGCAAAAATCACCTTGATCAAGGACAGGCATATTCTAGTGGACCAAGTGAGGACATGGTTCCTTTTCCTGTTTGTGCTGCTGCATTTTCTTGTTGGGGTTGAAAACATTATGTCCCCTTTTGCACTTTGGTTTCAATACATGTAGGATGGAGGAGCCCAGCAGCTTTTGAAAGGTTTTTACTGTTGGCAGGTATTGTTTTATTTGTTGTGGTGACCAGCTCTTTATGTCTCATAAGTTCAGCATTAATTTTTGCTTTGGGAACACCACCACTTTAAAGAATGTGCTGGAGCAAATGTTGATTCCTTGCTCAGGACTTCAAGTTGTGCCTGTGTGATGTTCTCTTTGATCCTCAGTAGGCTTTCCAGACCACAGAAAAGGGAAATTGGTTCTGAAAATGTCTGAGCCATGTTTATCCAGCTCTGTGCCCAAGCAAATTGGGGCAGTTTAACTGATGTGCTCAGCTCAGAGATGTTTCCTTGCTGCAGGAGCAATATTGCTCCCTGTACCAGGAGAAGGGGCTCTTTGCTCAGTGTGTATCATATATTCTTCCTTTGAACACTGGCTGGTGACAAAGACAGGCTGTTGGAGTAGGTCAGGCTTGGTCTGACCTGGCTTGGTATTTCTTGTGAAAGAATCCTTTATTCCTGCTCTCTGTGGGGTTTTTCTAGACAGGACAGAAACTCCCTGTCCTTTTTCTGCTTTCTCTGCTCATTGTCTGCTAAAATAGCTCAGGTATATTTCTCTCTCAGCAGCTTCAGCTCCTGCAAAGTCATACACAGAGCAAGGACTGATTTCCTGTACCATCTTACTAAATGAATGGTTATTCTACCAGAACACAGTCCCAAAAATATCAACTCTCCCAACTGCTGCCAGGCCCTTACAGTGTGATCCAGCTGCCTTTCCTTCAGGTTTCCAGCATGCTTGAGGTAGGCCTGAGGGTCCTATTTGAATGCAGTTCAAGACACACTGTTCTGCCTCATTTCCAGCCTCACCACTCCATTCTCTAACCTGTCATCCCTTGTCTCCTGTTCCTGTACCCTCCAGGCTTGGAGCCCCACTTGCATATGCTTCTTGCTTCCCCTCTTGTTTGCTTTAAGGAGTTCCTCCCTTTGCCCATACCAGCTTGTTTTCACAGGCAGTGTATTTATTTTTGGCTGGTGCACGCCAGCGCTTGGACATAGATTCAATTATCTTAGAACAATTTCCACTTGCTCTGGTTTTGCTCTTTTCCTTTTCAGTTTCACTGAACACTGCCTGTATTTTCTCAGAGCTTTTTCAACTGCAATACTGCATGCTTCTGTTCTCCCCCCTTTTTCACTTTCTTTTTTTTTTTTTCTTTCCACATTTTCCATGTTTTCATTAAGCTCCCTCACTAAACTCTGGTGACCATTCCTCCATTGCTGTCCTTTCTGTACATTTGCACTGAAAAGGGTCCAAGTTTAACCTCAGTGTGTTAAATGCTCCCTTCACCTGGAAGGAAATCAACGGTACAGGCAGATTGGGGTTTTACCTACTCTCCTATACTAAAATGTCTTTCTTTCTGATGTACAGCAATCTCCCCCTCCCTTGTGGTTTTATTCTTCCCCGTTTTTCCATTAAAACTTGACTTATGCTTTATTTTTATGCCAATGGAGTGCACTATGGAGATGATAAGGGTCGCAGCTGCTTACTGTTCAGATGAAGGTGTTCCTAGGTACATAATCTTCCCTGAGAACCTGCCTACACTCAGACTTGCTGCTTTCCACTGCCTGTTCTCCCTTCCCTCTGGCTGGTAAAACATGACTATATTTGGACCAACTTTTCATAAAATGTCGTATGTTTTTGTAACAGAGACATTTTGATTCACTATCCACAACAAGATGGGATTCTACAAGTAAGGAAAGGTTTTGATTATCCATCTCTGGAATCATCCAGACTGGATAATTCTGTGGAAGAGTTGCTTTGGTCAAAATCTTCAGGAGGGGGTAAGTATCTGAAGCACAGAGGTACTCAGGCCATTTTTAAACAAGCTGGCTTAGGCACAGGAGAAACAGCAGGAGGTGAGCTGTGCAGAGATACCAGCCTGCCACACAGCAAAGGGCTCCTCACCTCCACTGGGGCTCTCCCTACCTGGCATCCCTTGATTTAATCTGGATGAGAACCTGTGGAGATACCCAAAAGATGGGATTCATGAAATTTATGAGAGAAGATGGCAGAGTGTGATCTACCACTGTGTGAAGATAAGCCACTTGTCAGAGCTGTCTTCTGCACAACTCCATTAGCATTAGGTAGTGGTGTGAGCTATCACAAAGGTATCTCCTTTAAATGTTCTTATTCCACCCACTCACCAACAGTTTGTAGTTCCTGGTGAGTACAGCCATGAGACAGAGACCTTTAGCCTTTCTGCTGTAAGTACCTGGGTATCGCTTACTTATTGGGCATGGAGCTAATTGAAGGGTAGTTAATGCCATCAAGCATGGGGATGTATTTATATTTTTAACTACATGTAGGTGATTATCAACATTATAAATAATTACAGTCTGCCTCCCAGCCCCTCTGCTCCATTCCACCCTGCTAATTGCAACGCTTAGATCTCAATGAGCTCATTATGTTTTGTCGATATTCAGCTCTTTGGCTTTGCTCACTTAGTAGGGACCGGGGGGACGCAAATGGGAGCTGAAGATTGAAAATGCCAAGCTCCCAGGGATTTGAGTTAGCGATCATCGCTGCTTCATCTCTATGCACAATTTATTCAGCACTCCACCTTCCCTAATAAATTATAGATCCCTCAAAGGGAAGCTTTGCCAAGGGATGGGCGATTGCCTGGCTCACGGGGGAGCCCATTCTGCTCGGTATTGAGCATCTTTGACATCTGGTCTTCGCAGGATTGGATCCCTCCTGCCCTTCCCCTCCGCCCGTCTCTTCCACCCCTTTTGGGAAGCATTAACCTTTTCAATGTGATGTATGCGAAAGGGCGACAGTCAGCAGTGGCAGTTCCTAATGGATTCTGTTTGTCTGGTTGTTTGTTTGTCTGAACTGCCTGCAATGCTGTCCAGACCTCTTGGAAAAGCAAGCCAGAGTGCAACCAATATTTTAATTAGCAGCAAAAGGCAGAGAGGCTTTTAAAGAAGAACAGTGTTTGAATTCAGAAGTACAAGTAGATGAATGTGGGACAGGGGACTTGGGATTCAGTCCAGCTGAAGACAGTAGAACATAGTGCCTTAAAGAGGGGCTGGATTTTCAATTGCAGGCCAGAACGGTGTGTGGTGAGCTGGTTATTGTGGTCTCTTGGGGCTTGTGGGCTACAGAGGGGTGATTTTGTGCCTCTTACTCTTCTTTCTGGAAGTAAAAAAGGAGCAGAGTCTTGTCATAACTGCCTCACTAAGGACTGAGGAAAAACCCAGTGGAGAGTGGAAGATCTGAACCTAAGGAACTGAGTTACAGGGCAACCCTTTGCTGACCCCTCTGGTCAGGATTGGTTCTCCTTTCCCCTGTAGTCATAGCTGTTTTCCTAATTCTGTCTTAAGATGGGGATGCCACAGCCTCTCCAGGAGATATTTTTCTTGAGCTTCACTAGTCTTATCACTGAAAAGCCTCCTCCTAAATCTAATCTTAATCTGTTTTATTGTAAATTAAGGCCATTGCTTCTTGTTCCATCACCAGCAGATGCTGAAAAGTTTATCCTGTTCTACAACAGCCCTTATTTATTTGTACACTCTCTCTCTTCACTATTCTGTGGCCCAAAGTCCACAAATCTTTTCAGTTTTTCCTCCTTGGGTTTTCTGGACTTCTCATCAGCCTTTCTAAAGCCCCTAAAGTTTCAAGACAATGATGAAATTAAACTCTGCTGCTCCTGAAGGTGGTTTAACTCAGCTTTGTGACTCTACAGCCAAATGCTGCTCCTTGCAAGAGCCTGGGAAGCAGCTGGGAGCTCAGCCATCCAGCTTTGCAGTGACCAGAGATGGCTGCTGCTCGCTGAAGTCAGTGTCAGCCCTCTGCATCAGGGCCAACAGCTGCAGCAAACGTCCTTTGGCATTCATGGGTGAATATTCCCTGGTGATTCAATGTGAACACCAGAGTCACAAGTGGGTCTGAGAAGGAGGAGCCCTCTCCAGGTCATGCAGAGGTTGGTGCTGAGCTGTGAGTCAGTGGGACTTCTCTGGGATGATACTGGAACCTGTGAATAGAGGCAAATAGGGCTCCTGAAATTATTTCTTGTTATAACATGGTGATAGAGATAGGCAACACAACCACTGAGTGAGACTGTGGCAATAGCAAAATAGGATGTGAGGTAAAAAATATGAAGGTTTATTAGGAAAAAAGTCATGTAAAAGAATTTAACCAGAGGCTGCTGATTAAATTAAGGTCACAAGCATGTTATTATGAAAGCCCTTTTCACCAAGGATGGCAATGGCTCTAAAGCTGCTCCACCAGTTAATGCTCAATCCCCCAGCAAGAACTTGAGATGCTCTTTTTTATAACTTAAGGGCCTCTCCTACACTGACTGTACAGTGAGATACTGGCAGCCATTCCAGTAGAGTTGGCTGTTGTTACAATGATAGGAGTTGGTGGATCTGAAGTTTGGCAATGGCTTATTCCCATCAGAGAAATGAGGGGAAGAGAAGGGCAGTGGAGAAGGGGAGAGTCTGCAGACCTTTCCAGCATCTTTCTCTGGGACACAGCCCCACTGCTGCCAGCAGCCCTTCCCCAGGGGACATGATGTAGGAAAACAAGCCAGCTTGGGTGAGTAGCTTTTTTAGCAAAGGCTTTGTGACAGCAGTCAGAGGAGTGTTATTTGTGGCAGGGACTATATATAACTATATTTGTGTGTGTGTAGATTAAATATATATGTATGTGTAGAGCCTTATCACTGCATTCCAGCTTGAGTATAAAACACAAAGGAAAAATCAAAGGGTTTAGAAAAAGCTAAATTTATCTGGGAATGGGAATTATAATAGCAAAGAGGCAATTAATTTGGGGGTGGTGGAGATTTTAGTAATATTTTACTTCTTCCCTGAAAAGACAAAAAATCATTACTTTCTCTACCTACTAGTAATAGCTCTAATCCTCTTCTTACCTTTCACCATCACCTCTCTGGAGTCACCACCTAGCAATAAGGTGTGTCCAGCTGATACAGAGAGAGTTTTGGCCCAGCTCAAGTGTGTCCCTGCTTTGGGAAGGAAACCCCCCAAGAGCAGATATCCTGAGCTGAAGTCTGACATGGACCTCTGAGTCTGAGTGGGTAGTGTAGGCAGAAACGAGGTCTTGGCATTCACGGGCTAATGCCCCTTCCTTCCCATACTGCTTCATTTAGCTCTGGTTGTCCTCTCATCCTTCAGTGCCACTCAGTCTGAAGAAAAGCACCCACACACATCCTTCATCATTGATCCACCCCTTGCTCTGTCACACCAGCCCAGCCTGGTCCTTGCAGCGGGGGCAGGTGCCCTGTCCAGGCATAGTTCCCACTGCAAAACCAATCCCTGGATCTTCTTTGTGCTCTGACAGCCCTGGAAACATGCCACTCCCAGCAGAGCTTTCTGCTGCCTGCAGCCTACCCAACAGTGCCTTATTCTGAATCAATACTTGCAGATACTGGAGATAACTCAGGGAGAGAAATACATTAACGTAGACAAAGAAACAAAGATAATGATATTTTTTCTTCCCTCCTTTTTTTTTCCTTCTTCCCTCCTTTCTCCCACAGAATAAAATTTTCTTTTCTTCTTCCCCCATCCTCATCTCTATGATCTGCACTTAGCAGAGCTCCAGACTCTTGAATTGTTTTACAGTTTTCAATAAAGCATTAAATCTTTTTTAAAAACTGCTTGTTTTAATTGAAAAAATTTCAATCAATCACCCCTTCTCTACCCTCTTGCCTTCCTCCCCTCCCCCAAACAGAGCCATTTGCAGTAAATAATCTGCAGCCCGACTTTCTGCTCTAAAGAAATAAATAATTCTGAATTTGCTGAATCCCGCCTGATCTCCCAGCTTTAAATCACTGCACTTTGTACTGAGCTCAGCTGAAATGTTGAACACACTGAAGCATGACTATTACTGAAGACTGCAAGTGTTTTTAAAGGTACAGCCTCTGAGGCAGTGGTTCTTTTTCCTCCCAGGACAGTCTGAAAGAGGAGCTAAGCCAATTCTTGAGGATGAGTGGTCCCTTCCCTGCATTTTGTCCACTGCAAATGCAGATGGGGCCTTGTCCTGACTTATCAAAGACTGACTGAAGGCAGGATGAATCCAGTGTGTCTTTGAGGAGGTTCTGAAGAAGAGGCATCTTGACTGAAACCATCTAACAGGCAGTGGACTGAGTCCTTTTCCAGATGGGTGATCTCAGGCAGGTTTCAGGAGGTCATCTGCATCTGCTCAGACACCGGAGAGCAGCTGCCCATGCTCCCAAGCGTAAACAGTTGCACTTGGACACAGAAGAGCCTGGAGGTCTCCCAGGCAGGGGAGGAAGGTCCCCCCAAATCGTAGTGAGTCCTACAATCGCTGTCAGAATTCTTCAATTCTCTTCATCTTTCCTCTACTCAAAAACTTATAAACCAGCTATATGGAGGCTTATGTCACAAAGGAGCACAACCCTTGTATTTCTTAATTCCTCATATTGCTTAGTTAATCTTATTGCTGAATTTCCTCTTTTTAGTATTGCTCTTGTCAAAGCTATTGTCTATGCCCTGTCTGACGATGCGAGCTGCAGCTGAAGAGGGAAAATGCAGCACACAACTGATTACTGATGCCTAGTTGTGATTTATACAACTCGTGAGCTTCCAACAATTGAGAGATGAAAAATGGTTTATCCACACTTTGGTGTGTCGAAACACTCTTTCTACCATTTATCTTGAAACTGATTTTTTTGGGGTAGTGGTGAATGTTATGCCCAAAACCGTGGGTGGAATGTCTAATGGAAACTTCCAGACATGGAACAATGGGGATCATCATGTTTCTGACCTGAGATGTGAGGGACTAAGAGGATCCCCAAAGAGTTCACCTTATGATTTTCAAATGTATTTTGTGGGGGTTAATTACAACTGGAAAGTACTGTACTGTTCTTGCATTTCCAATCAAGCTGAAAACAACTGTTAAGACTTTATTTTTCATGCTGTTTTTCCCTTGTGCATTTGAGAACATACATCAGTGATAGGAGAAGGTTGTGAATGCTGGATTTTCACTTGGAAATTTCTTCCCCTGTCCTCATCCCTTTTCAGTACATCAGAGAGAATCAGCTCTGTAATTTTCATTGACTGTGTAAAGAGCTGAGGTCAGCTAATCCACAAGGACTCCTTCCCAGAGCTGGCAAGTGACCAGAATTAAACAATAGCAAAGATCAGAAATGTTAGAATCACAAGAGATTCATCCTAGTATTTTCCTGATACTCTTATTAAAGATCCATCAGACATTAATGTGAGGCCAATAAATTCAGGCCCAAATTAATTTTGGGACAATTTGATGGAAGCTGTTACAGTCATGTTTTAAGTGTATAATTTTAAAAGTATACCCTTTATGGAGCAATGCTGATGCAATATTTTCATGAATTCAAATATAGTGGTGCTGAAATTCACTCCGGGTTTTTCTTTTTCAGTTGTGAGCTTGCTTCTGACCTCTGTCCCTTAGAAAACCTCATGAGGAGTCAGCAATGCCAAGATACTAAATAAACCATTTTCTTTGGTCATTTTATAGGTTAGACCAGATTAACATTTACTTCCATCTCCCAGTGGTGTAACAGGACCATAAGATGGATAAAATGTAACTTTCATGGAGCAATGTGAAGATGGCGTCAGGATAATGGAGCAGTAGCCAGAGAAGTCCCTGTAGAATCGTGTTCAATAGCAATGAGAAAGGGTGTGTGGATTCACAGGTAAAATGGGCTGTGGCCCTGTGGTGTTTCCAGTGTTACTTCGGGGGTGCTTGCTCTGGAAACCATGGATTTACTGTCCCTGTCTGTGTCTCGGATCCTATGTTGAATCAAACACTCCCTTTTTATGGCCACTCTGCAGCTCAGTATCACATCCAGGTTTTTACCAGTAGTAGAACGTGCTCGGCTGGGTGTCTTCTTCACAGGTGACTCTGGGTTGCAAAGGTAGAGTTGGCATCCACTGGTGCTCCAACACATTCCCCTCTGCTCCCTTTCAGCCTCTGCTGCCCCTTGATGGCAGGGTCGGGAGCACTTGACTCTATCCAGGCACTGGCTCCCATGCAGCACCTCCACCTTCTTGCCTTTTCCCTCTGTTCCCCACATCCAGATCTTAGGTGGGATCTTCCTGTTTCATTTTAGTTCCCGAGGAGGACAAGGGCGGTAGCTGGTACTGAAATGAGCTTGTGAGTAACACAGCATGGTCCTTCCAGCACACTCCCTCTGGCAGAGCTAAAACAGTGCTCTCCAAGACACCTGTTCTTCAATCTCCTCTTTCAGAGGAGGAGAGAAAATTACAGGCCTCTGATTACTCAGGGAGACGAGCGCACAACTCCCATCTTTGTAATTTCTTCCACCACAATCAAGCATTTCAGGAAAGGGGCCTGAAAGCCTGAAATAGTCGGTCAGGGTTTTCCGCCTGGTGCCTTCCCTGACAACACACAAGAGGAATAAAAATGAAGGCTCGTCATTGCTGTTACATTTCGTTTCCAAAAGCATCTGTCCCATCTGGGATCAGGAGCTGAGGCTGCTAGGAATGAAAATATTCTCCTAGGGGAAAGTCCCTGTGCTATTCCCAGGCTGGCAGTGCTCAGGGCATTTACAGGTTTTAAGGCTGGATGGTCTGGTTGCATTTCTCTAGTTTGACCTGCTGAGTACCATGAGACAGTGTCACCAGTAATTCCCACATTGAGCCTGTGTCTCACACTGGAGCTACGAGAAGCCCTGTTCCTGTTGGCAGCACCAGACTCTCCCCAGAAAGCGTGGCCACATGCACCTCACGGCCCTGCAAAACCAACAGCCTGAAGCTTCAGTGCTCGCCTGGACAGGTTCTGCTCCCTCTGAAGTCAGCAGGGAGGACGGGGTAAGTCCAATCCCCTCCCCACACTCTCATTTTAGAAGCTTCCTCCTTTGATAACGATTTTGAAATATGTAACCAGATATACTAGACATTGAGAACCTTTTTTCATTTGAGTGAGTCTTGGAGAAGGATGCATCATCAGCACCATGTTAAATGCTGGTGAAAAGCCATAGAATAGCCCCTCTCCCCCTCACCACCCCCCCCTTCACCACCAAGTCTTTTCATTGCCTCAGTCACACTTTGCTTGGAGTGGGACCCCCAGTGAGATGTGATATGGGCAGCACCTGTTTATTAGAGAGCAGTGTCAGCACTGTGAAACAAAATAAGTAAGTAACTGGTGAAAACAGCTCTGCTAAAATAGAGGACTAGCTCTGATCAGGCTGGGCATGATATAACATGGTGGTTTAAAGCCGTGTAATGCCATTTTCCATTAGAGCTCTTGTTCGAGTCAGGAAGGGGTTTGATCCATTGATGGAAGCTGTTATACACAGACGAGAAAACCTCATCCATATTTCTCTTGAGATTGTACAAAGCTGACAGTATGCTCGCTGACCACAGTCATCTGAGACTCTCACACAAAATAACCCTCTTTTCATAAATAACAGGATTGTTGTTGTGGCGGACTGAGATTTGCTGTAGAATTCAGTTGTGTCGAACAAAGAGCTTCTTCTGGTTTTTAATTTGAGCTATTAAAAAGATTCATCTTTCTCTTTGTTCTCATTTTCCTTCCCCTCTTTCTCCCTTTCTTTTTTTTTTTTTTCCCTTCCCCTCTGTCTGTCTTTAGGATAACTTAAAGCTGTTTGTCTGAAACAAAAGACTTGCGTGGGTCTGGTCAGTGGTGCCTCTGGACTGAATGGTCACGATTTCAAATCCTGCTTAGGACTAAACTTGGATGAATTCCATAAGCTAATAACGCAGCACAGTGTTTCAAATTGATGGAGGTGCCGTCCTCTAGATGAGACATAAAACCAGAGATCCAATCTGCTTGGCAGAGACCCCACAGGACTTATCAAAGATGAGTGGGGGCTGCTAACTGTTTTGCCCTTGTCAAATCCTTACCACCATCACGGTTTCTCTTGCTTTTCCAAAGCAATGACACTGGACCTTATGAAAATGAGATGGTGAATTTGAAGGAGCCATCCTTTTCCTAATTATTTAAAGCAGTTTGCAGTGTCTGGCAGAAGGGGGAAAGAGAGATAATCTACTCACTTGAAAGTGGAATGACCCTGAATTTCAAAAAGCAAAACAAAAGCGAGCGAATGGTGCCACCATGCTCTGCAGCAGTGACATTATTAAAGGATCAGTGAGCTATTAAAGCAGCAACATTTAGTACCTCCCCTAATGACTTGTACTGCTAACTGGTTTCCAAATTGAGATTTTTATTGCCTCCATGCACAGACAGAACAAGGCTGTGTCTGCGCTTCCGGAGGCTCGAGCTTAAGCAGACTGTTCACAATAGGATCAATGAATCGTGTCAGTTGAAAACTAGTAATGGCTTATGAGAGTTCCCACTCCTATGTCCTCTTTTCTTACCAGGGCTGGAAGCTTTGGGCTGTGGGGCATGGTGTGGATCATAAATACCCGGGATTTTGCAGAGAACCCATCACAATTCTTGAACTTCCTAACATCTGTGAAATTTGGCAGAGTTGTGCATAAACAGAATGTCCTGAAATCTCCCCAGATCTGCTCATGCCATTCAAAGCGTGAATGTTGTGAGAAGGGCGTTTGCAAGAGGGACATTGGGCACACCGGTTCCCACTTCCAGATAAAAATATGGAGCATGGAGGAATAAGTCTATGGAGGAGGCAGGGAGACGAAAAGGTACTGCAGACACTAGTGAAAGTGAAGATACACCCAGACACACCCATGTTTCCACCATGACTCTGCCAAGTAGATTTTTACTGTCTCGTATGAGCTGAGCTCCCATGATGGAAATAGCTGGGAAATATCCTTCTGTCAAGTGCAGTTCAAGCTAGGAAGGGAGTTCCTGTGGGCACACAGCATGTGTGATTGCAGAAAGGAAGCTGGTTAAAAACCAACCAACAAACCAAACCACCTAGCAAAAGTGGGTTCTGGTTGCAGTTGCTGTTATTTACGTGCTCAGGATACACTGTAAGCCAAACTGGAGTTTGGGTCTTCCATGCACCTGAGATAAATGCAACTATTATTGCTTTAATTTGTTTTTCTCCATTGGTCCTGCACACATGTGCTGCAGGAGGTTGCTGAGTGAATCATACCAGCCCTCACCCAGGCTGGACAGTCACAGGGAGAGACTGACACTGCTGCTTCTGGTTTTATGTATCAGATGCCTGATTTCCATGACAGAAACCGCTCATCCTTTGCGGGAGCGACAGGCAGAGCAGAGGGGGTAGGACGGCTGCAGAGACCATTAGAACATGCACATTTTTTATCCCATGCTGGTTTGAGTCTCTTTCCATCAATGCTAACTGCAAGTTATTCCAATTTTGTGACTTTTTGGTGGCTGCATGTGGCACAGGTTTGCATTTCCAGTTTCTTCACACTTCCCATCCATCTGTGTGTCCAGGCTCTGCAAAACACCCTTACCTTTTTTGACAAAGCTAACAGGTCGCCATGTGGGCTGCAAAGTATGTTCAGAACTGTAGAAAAATGGGGTGAAGTGGCCTTAGAGGCCCTTCTACACTTCCTTACCCAAACTCCATGCAGGACCAGTTAGACCTAAACCATTTATGTCTAGAGTGGGTTTAACCTGTTCTTGAAGACCGCTGGTCTGGAGATTTCCAGATGTGCTAAGGCAGGTCGTTCCAGTGGTTAGCCATCCTTAGGTTTAGAAAGCTGTTCCCAAGACCTGAGCTCAGCAGTGGAATTGGATTCCTGCTGGTCAGGGTTAAGGCAGAGTTGTAAGGCAGGAGCTTGTGGAGCCACTTCCTTGGCTGCACCCACTCTCATCTAAGGACTTCCTCCCCCAGGACAGCAGGTCAGGTGTTTCCCACTGTGCAAACACAAGCAGTGTAGACAGGGAGAGAAAAGGGCATCAGGGCCATTCCTGGCAGAGGAGCTTTCTGAGGCTGGCACTGACAAAATGTCCTAGAGACTTTACTGAGTCCAATTACCACTTTATGTCTTTAAAGTGGTGAGTAAATGAAAGAAACTACAAGATCAAGCCACGTTAGTCTTCTCAATCCCTGAAGTGTCTGACAGCCCTCTCCCCTTCTTTCTCGCTTCCTCAGACTACTCTGAACTCTTAACCTTCGCCACCGCTTTGAGTTCACATCTGCAGAAACCAAGCTACCCCCAGCCACCCCCAAACTCCGGTGACAATCACAAAACACTTCCAAAGCAACACTGCCCTCCCTCGAATTGATGAAGTTTAGGCTGTCTCCGACTTGCTGAAGTCTCCTGCACGTACGGTTGGTCTCGCCCGCCGGCGCTGGCTGCAGGGGAGCTCGCTGGGCACGGCCGCAGCCGGGGAACAGCCGGTGCTGATTCACACAACCAGCTCTCCCTGTCCACGCAGACAACAGCCGGGAACACCAGCTGTTCAGGCTGTGCTGCGCTGCTGGGCTGAAGGATATAGATGCCCGCAGCACATATGGTATTAGGATCGCAGCGAGCATATCAGGACAGACCCCAAAACAGAAGGGACGGATCCGTGTAACCATCACCAGGCACAGCAGTGGGAACTGGAAAAGTGGGACAAGATCACTGAGGAGAAAAGCAGCGTCAGGAGTCATCCTCAGCCGCTAGAACTGGACCTCATTGCAGCACTAGCAGAGCTGGTGGCTGGCTTTTTTGCAGAAGTAGAGCTAAAGACTGTCATGTCAGTTTGACCTTCCTTGTAAATAGATAAATAAGTGGTAAACAGAGATCTCACAGTGATGCCTGAACCTGATGTCTCATGCTCACTTGTTTTGATGTGCCTAATGTAAGTGGGCGGGTAATAAAAGCTTCATTTAGAAGCCAGCATCTTCACAGGCGCTGCTGGAAGCCCCTGGGACACTGCACTTCTGGAATTTTCTTCTAATGGAAACATCAGCAGATAACTATTGATAAAGCAGAACATGCATGCACGCACACAGAACAACCCAGCAATGGTTTATTTTCCTGGACTGCTGGGTGTGGATTGCAAAGGTCTCTTTAGATTCCCCAGGTTATGTTCCCACCTCAGCTGCTGCATCAGCACTGCTGAGATGCCCGCCACGGTGACCATTTGGGACAGTGCCCTGAAGAAGTGTGGAGTTATTGTAGTGTGGGTAGGCATCTGTTCCAAACAGGCAAATAAAGGAATCTTCAGCCCCCATAATACAGCTGTGGATAATGGCATCCTCTTCATATCTCCCACCCTGTAGATAAGGAGATGCTTCTCTGTAACAAGCAGACATAGTGCTGACATTTCACACAAGCAGCACATTCGCCCTATGTACATGTTGTCTAGGATGTTATTTTTCAATGTATTCACAGGTTATTCAGCTTCTTTTTAGGCACTTGAGTCTTCAGGAAGGTCTGATTCCTGTGCATGTGAGGTCTCTGTGGCAGCTCTCATGTGCACCACCTACCTAATGCTGGGCTCAGGGTAAACTGAAGGAGAAATCATGGCTAGTGAGGAGAGAAGACACTGGAGTTACTGCTGAACTCCTTAAGGTAACCTACTGTCCTCCCAGTTCAGTGCTAAAATCACCATTTTCAGATCCTGAATACAACAAAGGTAAAGAACAGCATATTCTCCCTGGACAGTGTAGGGGTCAGAGCCAAAGGTTTTTGGGGAGGCTACAGCTTTAATCCCAACCTTCAGCAGACTGGTCCATGGCTGGTTCATACCATGATGTAGCTGACCTCGTTTCCTGGATACAAGCACAGAAATACTGCCTGTATCCAAGCATTTATAGGTAATTATTTTCCCTGAATGTGGAAATTGGAGGGCCCCTTTTGTCTAGTGCATTATTTCATGAGAACCACAGGGATCTGCAACCAGGTGTGGGGGGGAAAGGGAGATTGTTTCCTCCTGTCTGTGGTTTTATGCAGCATCTACCTGTGAAAACAAGAAGCAAACAAGATGACCCCCACCTTATCTGCTTGCATAAGTCATTTTGCCTGAAGCTTGAGCACTGTGGGATGGTTAGTGTAAAACTTGCTCTTGCATTAAATAGCAATAATTTACCTTTAAAGGCTGCTTTTATTATTATTATTATTATTATTTTTAATGATTTAAAAAATGTTCCTTAATTAAGAACTCCCAGATATGAAGCTTGGAAGAAATGTGGCCAGGACGTTCTTGGATTACTACAGGCTGAACTCCTTGGTGGAGAGACCACTAGGAACTACTCCTAAAACTCGGTAGGTCAGAAAGCAATTTCTCTCGCTTTAGCAGGGCTGCTTTTTTAATACCTTTCATGACTAAACTTCAGTTCTACTGCATTACGGCTTTATAATAAGCGTGCTAGTCTAACTGTGCCTATTTTATTGAAATTCCATTTGGAAATAAAGCATTTATGTTCAGGAAAGATACCTGGCTTCTGTCTGAAAAAGTATTCAGAGGATTTTGGAGATATCGATATCTTTCCTGAATTCTGTCTGCTGTACACCAATCTCACACCAGTATCTTTAATGGACTTACCCTTCATTTATCTCCCGAGAGTGAATCAGACCCACTTTATTTTACAAAGTTTTAATTCTGGAAGTGAAAACTTTTTCAGTGCTTCAGGAAATTACTGGCAAGCCTGTGCTAAAGGCAGAGTTCTCCATCCCCCCTTGGACCTGCTGCAGGGCTGGCAGCCAGGTGGCAGGTTCCTTTTGCCAGTCCAGCTGGGACATTTTACCTGGGGATCCCCTCTCACTGTAAGTCCTCACTCCGGTTTTACAACAAGCTCAGTGGATGTTAATCCAAAAGAAAGTAGGATATGAAGTAAGGCACTGGTGAGCAATGCACAAAGGCATGAAATGCCTCAGCTTGACTCCCTGAAGCACTGCTGGCCCAGCTCTGGTGTTGGCCAGCTGAGTCCTTTCAGTGTCCCATAGCTTGTGTGAGGAGCAGGGGAGATACCACTTCACTGTTTGTTGAGAACCATCATTCCTTGAACTGGAAAAGCCATGTAGCAGCATGAAGAGAGAAGCAGAGCAGGAACCAGACCTGTTTCATGGGAAACACCATATTCAGAATTTACCTCTGTTCTAAGAAAACAGCAATAATGCCCCCAAACTCAAAATTTTCAATTAAATGCATTTGGGTCAATTGCACTGTTTCATTTGGGTTTCAACTCTTAACAGCACAACCAAATATAATTTATGTTTTGCAACGGAAAAGGCAATTCCAAATTGGCAAGGGAGGCAGCTGAGCCTTGAGATTCACTCCCTCATTCTCCCCACTTTTTTCCTCCCTTAAAAAAGTAGCTGTTGGAACAGTTACTTGTTTGCAAAGGAACACTTTCCTATTGAAGATTTTCTAGTGATGTGTAAGATGGATGTTACAAATATCAGCCCAGACCAGAGAGCAATTGCTGCAGCTTCTTCTGCAGCCTTTAAAAATCCTCTCATTGCAGCCATTCTGGCAGCTCCTTATATATATGGTCAGAGCCAGGCTGCCTGCATTAGGTGTTTAAACACCCTGCTTTGAGCCCATCTCCCTTTTCTGTTTGTGATCTTGACACCACAGTTTAGACTGGCTCAAGGAGGATTGTCAGCACTGCAGTTCTGAATGCTCTTATCTGCAGAGACCTGCAGGGTTAGCAGAGAAAAGCATCCAGCATCTTCCTCTCCTCCGGAAATTGAATGTATCATTTCTCTCAGACTCCCAGGGGCCACAGCCTTCAAGGCTAAAAACCCACAACTATTACTGAACCTAATTACCACCTGACAGCAAAGTGCTTTTCCGTAGCATCATTCAGTTACCTCATCAAAAGGAATGTTTGTTTGCTTTCTTCATTTTAAATTAAAGAACCACTGACAGTGGTAACTGAAGCATTTTAATCTCATCAAATATCCATGTCCATCTCTATAGAGACAGCCACACCAGCAGGGAAAGATACACATCTACAATCGGGTTGCTCAGAGCAAATTTTTCTCATTCCTCCACCAGAGCCTAATGGGGTGAGAGATCTTTTGTTTGGGAAGTGCTACCTCACAGTAAAATCCTAAATAAGGTAAATGTTCAGCCCAATGCCAACAGATGTTTAAGGAATAGATTTTTAAAGATTCATGCTGTTAATTTCCTGATGGCTTTCAAATACCAGCTTTTCCCTGCAAGTAGACAAATGCCTTCTAATTGTATCCTGGGCTTTGTCACCTGACATTTGATCAGAGCCTGTATATATATAAAATGTACACCAGTGAAATGAAACTGTTCTTTGAAAGGTTTCCTTTTGGAGAGGTTTGCAGTTAACAGCTTCAAACTGCTGAGAAACAGAAGGGAGATGGCTGTGGCTTTAAATATGCCTTGGCTAGGCAGTGGCACTAGGAAAGGACTGGAATATGTAAAATGATACTAAATATCTGTGTAATCAGGACTAATTATATGGCACGGTTATTAGCTCGAAACAGGACATGTTGTGCCCACAGTTTATGAAAATATATTAAAACATTACCAGATTCCACATACTCATTGAAAGAAAGCTGCAGAGTTAATAAACGTGTAAGGGACAACTAATTGGCTGCTTTGTCCCAGCCTACTACAGGCAGAACAATTTCTGTTTGAGGAAATTAGTGCAGCCAAAATGTGTTATAATGATAGGCCTGGAAATAGCAACAACCTGCAACACTTGCAGAGCACATCTGACAGAAAGGTCTTAACGAAGGAAATGTTTATGTTGGAATCACCATGTTTCAGGGAAGGAAATTTAGGCACGGAAAGGAGATGGACCTCAGAAGTCAGAAATAGGGCTGGTACCCAAATTCAGGCACCTTTCAAGAGCTTTGTCCATGCAGTCAGGCTGCCAGAGAGCAGCCATCATACAGTATAGCTAATGCAGGCAGTTCAGTGGGAACTGAATTAGGATCATCTGGAGCAAGAAGCAAGAACTGATGCAACAGCTCCAGTTACAGAACCAAGATTGAGGCTGGAGGTAAGGTACTCTCTGCTATCCCAAATGCTTGTGCAGCTTATTTCAAGAGGTCAAGAGAAAGAGCTATATCTGTATTCTGTGATTCTGTGTGTAATGTGCTTATGTGCCTGTAAGTGAATCCAACTGGTTGGCTGGACCTGTGGTTAAATTCCACCAGCTCTTGCCTACAGAAGCCCTTGGGTCAAGTGCCATCTGTAGATAAACATGTCATAGAATCATAGTCTGGTTTGGGTTGGAAGGAACCTTAAAGATCATCCAGTTCCAACCCCACTTCTATGGACAGGGACACATTCTGCTAGATCAGGTCGCTCAGAGCACCATCCAGCCTGGACTTGAGCACTTGTGGGAATGGGGCATCCACAGCCTCTCTGGGCAACGTGTTCCAGTGATGGGGCCTTCAGTTCCTTGCTATGGAACTATGGCCACTGCCCTCCCAGGAGTCAGGCTCCTCTGACTTCCTGAGAGACTCCCATGAATGTGATGTTTAGGCTGGAGCCCTCAAGTCTTTGCTGAGCCTTCTGTGCATGGGCAAGGGCAGTTGGGGTGCTGTGTTTTATCCCTGACTAGGTGGTTGCTAGAAAATAATGCTGAACCTATCTTTGTGGTTATAATCTCTGAAGGTTTGGGGTGATTTCTGGGGCTCCTAACTCTGCTCTGGGCGACCCCGTTCCCTCCCAGTGTGTCCTCACCAGTGAGAGGGGGTGGTCGCAGCTGTAGGCAACTGTAGACAGCTGCAGACAACAAGTTTAGAACCTTCTGCTCCCTCTGTATCTGAAGGAGCCTTTGGGCAAATCTCAAGTCCCCAAATAGCTCAGATCCCTGAAAAGACCTCTGGCCTATGCACTGAGTCTGTAGAGAGGTCAGACATGAAAATTAAACGCTTCAAGGGTGTTCTTTTTAGCACTGTCTTTACTTCTTCGACAGCTCTTTATTTTATGGTTATTCTCCCTTGCACCCTCCCTCCAGCTCATCCAGTCCTTCCCAGAACCCTTCAGCCCCTTCCCTCTGACCCCTTCCCCCAGTTCCCCTTGAGAGCAAGCCCAGTGACCACACAGGGTTTCCCACAGCCTGCAAGGGGAGGTCAGGACTTGTTTTAAACAGTAACCCCAATGTGTCCTGCAGTCCTCGTCGCAGGGAGACCCCGTGATCCCAAACAAACACCCGGTTCAGAAAGATAATGTCCCCTGTTATCCGCGTGCTAAGCAATTATTATCCTGAAGGTGATGTGTCTGCGGCGAGATAGGAAAGCGTCAATGACTCAGCCGGGGAGGGCAGGAGGGTTAGAATATTTTCCTGTGTGAGCTAATGAATTAAAAGCCTTGCTGAAAATGCTGGATGTTCTCTGGCGTGACAAGCCAGCAGGCCCATGAATTTCTAGCAGGGTGAGAGAGAACGCTGTGCTGCCTACGGAAGCTGCTGGAGAAGAGAGCGCTGCCACTTAGATGTGCTTGAGAGAGGCTCAGGAGAGCCCGTGCTGGACACAAAGGGTGGGTTAAGTGGGCACAGAGCAGGAGAGCCCAGTGCAGAAAGGGGCTGTCAGGCAGCAGTGAAGGTTCATGCCCTTTCTTTCCTCTTGATATTGTCCTTTTCTAAGCTGTTTAGTGACCAGCGAGTTCTGCTCCCAGTGTGCTCACTGAGAACCATTTGAGTGGGGCTCCCTCTGATGCTGGCAGTGGCATAAGGAGCTTGTCCTCTTACTGAGTCTCTGTCCTGCTCTTGCCTCTTTCTACTTGTGCCAAAGGAAAGGTTAAGATTGCTTGGGTTGAAAGTGAGAAACATCCTCCACTGAAATTGTCAGTAAAAGGTGAAAAATTCATAAGAGATTAAGAGAAAGCAGAGTAGAGCTGTTACAGGGAAAGGCTAAGGTAAGAAAACGGATTTTTTGCTGAAAAATTCATAAACTCCAGTCACTTTGAATGGACTGAAGTCCATCCCTTTGCCCACATCAGCGTTGCTCTGTTCTTTCACTCTGGCTCACTGTGCAGCAGAGCCCTGCTCCAGCACAGCATCAGCAAAGGAGCTCTCGCCTCCTTAAACCACTGACATTTTTTATCTGAGAGCCATCGGTTCCATGTTTCTCATATTCTGAACACAGTGAAGTGCTGAGTCTGCAAACAGCTCTGGCTGAGGTTAGGGAAGCTGGGATTTGAACAGACATCATGTGGGTACCCTGAAAAATCCCACCTGGGCCTTGCTGGTGGAGTATTCTGCAGCTCACACCTGCCCCATATTTTTCAGTTGGTAAAACCCAGGTGCTCTGCTCACAGGAGTGTTGGAAAAGAAATGCCTTCCTGTGTGGGAAGCTCACAGTTGCTGCACTGATTCACTTGAGAGAAAAGGCCAGGAGAAGATGAATAATTCTAAGAGCAGGGATTTGACGGCATGCGGCAAATAATGCCTGGGGCCACACACTGAATGAAAAAAAGGACAGAACAAAATATTGACTGGCCCTTCATTAATTGCTGCCCGTCCATCGTGCCCTGAATAAAGCAGTAGCCTTGTTGAAGAAAAAGTAGACTGTGATGAGGTAATTAAAGACCCCATCAGAAGGCATATCCGCCAGGAGCTTGAATTAAAATTGCTCTGACAGCCTTTATTCTGGCAATTCCTCCTTTTGCTGCTTGACTTTGCAGCCTTAATGATGATGTATGAATGCACAGCTGCGTATCCAACAGGCTGAGTAGGCCCATGGGACTGTCCCATCCTCCTCAGAGCCGATGGGCACCGTCTTCTGCATCACGTCGGGTGGAGTTGGGGAGTCTTTCTGTGTGTGGGCACAGGCTGATCAAAGGCAGGTCCTTCTACCAGGATAACTCTGCCTTTCAGGTTTTGAGCCCCATCTCAACACTAAACATCTGTGTCCAGAGGTTCTGTATCTTATGGGTTCAGACTGATACCATCCCAGGGATGTGCTGCTCTCTGGCATGTGCTGTAGATGAATCCCTCTGCCCCATGGGGTCTGGGATGTTCTTCCCAGTTCACCTCTTCCTGTGTTTCAGAGAAACTCTTCTCTACACCTCTAATCTCTGCCTTCATGTTTTTTTGAGGTTTTGCCTACACTTGGTAGTGCTTTCTTTGACCTGGCCATGACTGACGTGAGAGCTGGGAGTGAAGCCACCTCTGTGCTTTATAGAGAGGGCTTCTTGTCATTCCTGAGGAGCTCTGCTGTCATCCACAGCTCACTTCTCCCAAACTTAAATCATTGTCTTGTTGTCCATCCCCCCACCATTTTCAGTGGCTAAGAGGAGAACAGAGTGTAATAAACAGAAAAAAATGTTCTAGACCAAATTTGAAAGGTCAGCAAAATGCCTTACAGTTTGTAGGGGAAGGAAATGGAATGAGGGCAGAAAAAAGCTCCCCATCACCATCCCAGCTTCCTTGGTGGGAGGACTGCAACCTGTTTCAGAGATTCTACCAGGACCTGGTCCATGGGTGCCCTATACCTGTATCACTTTTGTAGGGACAAGTGGGACTGTCTTACCTGGCTCCTTACGTATTCAAACAGTGCAAAGCTCATAGGAGTGTCTAAAAATACTCATTGCTTTATCATCTCTTGTTGGTCTGTAATTTTTCCTTAAAAGGAAAATTTAAAAAAACTCAAACAAACAAAAATCCCATCCCATCCAAAAACAAACCAAAAAAACCCAACCAAACAAACAAAAAAACTCCCAACCAACAAGAAAAAAAATAAAAAAACCCAAACCAACTAAAAATGCACCACAAAACTGCTGAAGATTTAAACACGTTCAAGCTCATTTTCATGTCTGTAAATTGTATTAGTAATGGGAGTGCTACTAAGGTTTAAAAGCAAATTATATGTTTTGCCTCAAAAATTAATTTTTTTGGATTTTTTCCCCTTCTTTATTGGTAATTATAATCTGTCAGCTCACTCCCACATGCGTCTGCATGTTTTATGCAACTCTTGATACTCGTAGCTGTCGTTAAAGAACACCTTCCAGGTTTTGAACGGTGACACATTTGCGTGGGTTCAGTGAAAAGGATTCATTTACAGAGTTTAGGGAGATGTGCAGTGCTTGGCCAGCTCCCAGCAGAGGCCTCACCAAAATTCCTCATTACAACAATTAGCTTCTCAAACACTTGGGAAACAGAATGCCAGCTGCAGGGATTTTACCCTGGATTTAAGCACATGCAAACACCCAAATACATGTCCTGCTTTCAGAGGGTGTGTAAAATTACTTAAGGACAGGGAGCCAATCTGCCTGACGGGTGGCCTAGCAGGAGAAAATAATCTGCATTACTGCATGAAGTAGATTGGGTCCATGTTAACAATCCCTTTCAAAATGAAGGTGCTGTCAGCTGTTTTAATTTAATTTACTCCACCTTAATTTACTTTTTGGAAATGAGCTAAATGAATAAATTGAATTATGGCTACTTTAATTCTGAAGGAGCATATCCACATAGGACCTTGCTGTGGTTTCAATAATCAGCTTTGCATTTATACCCTAAATGTATTTGGATTAGCTCTCACAGGCATCTTCACAAAGATATGCTTGCAGATACCCACCTGCTTTCCTTTTCCTTCCCTGGTCTTCTTGCTCTGAGGAAGCCAGGGCTCAGTAAGCAGATTTACTTCATTCATCACCCTGGTATGGGCTTTTCCTGTATTACTAAAGAGCAGGACAGAGTACTCTGCTCTGAAAGCAGAGACAGGGCCTTATGTGAAGGGTGGGTCGACATGGGTAATGTCTGATGCACACAGCACATGAATCCCAGTATTGTATTGCTCCCTTGAACAAGCTCAAGAGACTGTCATTTTCTGCTACGTCTCCTCAGGTAAGTGCAATCCATTATTCTTCTGCTGCTCCTTAGGAAATGGGAGGACAGGAGGCAAGATAAAACCTATGCCCATCCTCTCTGCAGCTTCCTGCTCCAGGGTCAGCAAAGATACACAAGGGTGGCTGTGTGTGAGCCACCTGCCTTGATTGTAACAGTGGCCACTTCTCCTTCACTTGCCCGATAGTGTGGCTCCAGTCACAAGCCAGTTATTCCTGCCTCTGTGCATTGTCTCCTGGATGAAGCAGGTGTGTCTTGCTGCACTGAGCCAGGGAGGGAGGCTAGGAACTGAGGGATGGATGGCAAGTAATAGGATCCCTTCTGTGGTGGAGGGAGAGACATCTGCACCCTCTCCTGGGGAGCAGGCTCTAATATCTGCCTTCTCTATAAACAGAATGGACCAGCCCCTGCATTCAGAAAGGCAAAGCTACAGGATATGGACCTGATGAGATTTCCAGGTAGTGCTGAGATTCTCCATGCACCACATTAGTGGGGTTTGTAAGGCCCAGAAATCACAATCTGCTGTAATGGATGGGTGGTCACCTGGCAAGCATGACTATATGCTCACTTACTGGAAATAGGTGCTGGTGACTGCTTGAAAAAAAAAAAAAGACCTTTGCTCTAACATTTCAAATTTGTTTTTATTGCTTCTAATTGGCCTTGCTTTGGAGCATGCACATTATCTAACTGCCAGGGCACTGGCTGTCATTATCTGCCGGGTCATTTGGTTTGTGTTCTTTACGATTGAAACTTGTCAGGCACTCCCAGAAAATACTGCGCTCCCCTTGCAGTGTCAAACATGGCACTGGTTAATTGTGCATCCCTGAGAGTGAAGCATTGGAAGTGATCAGGCACTGATTGTTCAGTGTGATGGGCGCAATGGAAACGTGTCTCCTCAGGATGGAGGGGAAAGTGTAAAAATTAGATCAGCAGCCACACGACAGCAGCCACATTTCTTAGTTTCAGGGATCAGAGGTTACCCATTTTCCAGCCTTGATGACTCATTTTCCATCCCGCTCACATGGCTCGAATAACTTAATTTTCTCCTCCCTTTGCAACAATTTAAACACCAAGACTCTTCTATTTTTACTTTCTTTAATACACCAGCTGCAAAGTCACTAACTCAAATCTCCCCACCTCACCTTGCTTCACCAGATGGAAACAAAAGTCAAAACATGTGTTTGTGAAAGAGCTTAAAATGCCACAGTGGCACAAGTGTGCCCATGGTGGTGGCTCTCTAAAGCTCAGCTCATCCTAAACATCAGCCCAGTTTGTATGTCTGCTGATTCATTTTAAAACCTTTAAGATTTCCTACCAATTAGAAATCCAGGTACAGTTTTGGATGTGAACATATACACTGCATTCAGAGTAGATGTATATAGGGAACACTAAGCTTTTAGACCTCAGTGTGAATTATGCATCTGCTGTATTTAGATAGAAGCAATTTTCCTGTTGAAATCAGAGGCTGGCATTTTTTCCCATGGGGTTCTGTAACTCAAAATTGTGTTGAGATCAAGCATGTAGTGGAGGTTTTTTTAGCTGTAAAGGTGAATGTATTCAGATTATTCAAGTGGTGATTTTTTGGATGTACAATTAGTTGAGTGAGAGATGTGGTATAAATTTGGTATTGTAATTGCTATGCCTCTGAGATTTCAATTTGCAAAACAGTTTGCACGGCTGCAAGATTAACTGTTGTCTGTGCGATGAACATGTAGCAGAGCTGTGGTTTGATTGTGACTGTCTCTCAGCTAGCTGTAGGTCCCAAAAAACCACTTTGTCACAAGTACCTGATGTGAGTGGTTGATACTCATGATCCTTCAGTTCAATGGATGCCTGGATGGCTACAAAAAGACCAGTGTCTAAAAATCCCACCTGTAAGGCAAGATCTCCTTTTCTGTGTTAGTCAAATCATGAAAAAGGAAGGAAGTTTAGGACCTCTTTACATATTCTGTATTATATCATTTCCTTCACTTGCACAGAGGAGAACGGGAATGACATTCAGCAGTGCTGCTCCAGTGGACTGGACCAGTGGGTGCAGAGAAATGAGGCCTGCATGGGATCACACAGCCCAGCCAAGAACTGAGCCCTGCCCGCCTGTCCAGCACTGGCTGTGCCCTGGGAGCAGGCAAGCAGGCTGTCAGCAGTGACATGGGCAGTGCTGATGCAGCCTCAGGGCAGGGAAGGGACTGGCTGGCTGGCTTTCCAATGTTTTCCATGATTCTGCATTTGGTCCACAGCTGCTGCTGTGTTTGGGTCTCCGGTGTTGTCTAGGAACATGTCAATGTGATTATACACACAACCAGAGAAACAGCTTGTTCTCACTTCACTGTGCCTTTCAGGTCTCCCTTCCAGGGCCCTAATTTATTTATTTTTGTCTCAGTGTTTCTCTTCAAAATACCACTGTGCCTTAGGTTGGTGATTGCACTGTGGAGATGCAGTAGATGCTGAACTGGAGGCAGCTGTGACAGTGGTCAGGAGGGGAGGGCTGGTGGAGGCAAAGCCCTCTAAGCCCTGTGCCCCATCAGCCCCTGCATTATTTCAAATCTTTTTAAATGCATATTAAAACCTTCTTCTGCAACTAAAAGCAGGAGCACTGACAAACACATGCCTGTGTGATGGAGAAGGCAGGTTTCTCTGTGTCATTACAGCCAGCAGCTTTAGAGGGGCCCGATTCCTTGGACTCACCTTGGGGTAAGTCAAGGCAGAGGGATCAAGAGACCTGGGTTTTCATCTCTGCTCTTTTCAGATCTCCCCAGGTCTGCTGCATGGTCTTCACTTTTGGTAACATGGCTGTGTGATAGACAGGTCCTCTCCTTCCCACTGTTTGAGTCTCAGTATGGTTTGGTAGAGCACCAACACCAGCCTGCCTGAGGTCTGCAGCTGCCATGGAGAGTAAAGATAACTGGTCTTTGAGGGAGCAGACTGAGAGCTCAAAGAGTAGATCAGGCACAAGCAGAGGACGTTCTCATCTGTCTCCTGCCATAGCAGGGGGGCTGAATGAACAAAATCAGCAGGGCACGGCAGGGATTGGAAGGGCCAAGAGCTGTCTGAGGGGGCACCCCAAAGGCTCACTGGAGCCCCTTGGCTGGTGTGAGCAAGGCTGACAGCACGGTTTGATTACCTTCCTTGGGATTCGAGTGGATAGTCAGGTTTTGTGCTTTTACAAAGGAGATGCTATTGAGGTATATCTTCAGGGGGTGGTGATGGCTGCTCAGAGCTGGTGCTGCTTTGGGGTGAGTCTGGAGGGACCCCGCTCTCCCCACTGGCAGTCCACAGGTAGGGTTGTAGGGCTGCCTTGCTGTCAGTGGGCAGCCAAAGCTGGTTCCTCTGGCTCCTGGTCCCAGAGTGTTTGTCTCAGAAGCACCTTTTCAGTCCCAGTGAGACCTGACAGTGCTGGCAGGGGGCTGTGAAGTGAAGCTTCTCACTCTGGGATATCCTGGTTCTGGCCAAGCCACCCTGAGCGAGGGATGGTGCTGCAGGACCCACACCCTTGAACATTCAGCCTCTCATCAAAGCAAAGGCTCTGGGTATAATGGTGTGAGTTGTGACCCCTTTTCCCCATACGTGGCTTTGCTCAGGCAGCCAGCCCAGGGCTGAGGCTGTCTGGTCACTTGTGCCCATCTTGCTGTGACCAGCATGTCAGGACCTGGAGGGAGGAGAGGCAGCGAGAGTGCTGGGCCATGAAATGGAAAATTTTAATTAAGGCTTCTAAGCAAAGAGGCTTTATAATTACATAGAATAGAAATGTTACAGAATTAACTGATAATAGATATTTACTTTTCCTTAAAGTAGAAAAAATTCATCATGCACACTGTAAACACACACCCAGGAATGCTTTTTCTGGGAAAAAAGTAGTTAGACTTATCAGGAACCAAAGTTTTACAAAGCAGGTCTGTCCCCCAGACAAGCTGTGGAAAGCTGGGGAGCTGGTTCTGTGGTGCTGGGTCGTAAGGAGATCAGGTCTTACGCTGTGAACTCTTAGGGCATCACTTTTTATTTAGCATAACCCTGCTTCTTTGGAGATCAGTAGTAAAACTCCCACTGCTCTGCTAGGGCTGTAGCCTAAAAGGGGCACTGGAAGCGCCACACTCCAATTAATAGTGACAACTGAAGTTTGGCATGACTGCTAGATAATTGGAGTTAACAGGCATGATGAAATAGCAGTGTCACACTGAGCTCTTTGAAGGCACAGGTCTGGGTGCTGGAAGCACTGGCATCATGTGTTGGGTGTTCCCAGGCCACGCAGTGGGAGTCTGTCACCAAAGAGTCTGACCCAGCTGTGAACACCTCTGGCAGTGGGGGCAATCCAGTGGTGAGCAGACGCGTGAACCCAGCTGTCCTGTGGATGGTACATGCCCCAGAAGGAAATATTCACAGTGATAGGAGGGCTGTTAACGAGCGGAAATGAAGTGAAACATTTCAGGTGCACGGGAGCCGCAGTGAGGAGTGTCGTGAATGAGTGGATGCACCACCACAAGGAGAAAACAGTGGTAAGTGCCTCACCCAAAGGGAAGCAGTGGGGCCCTTTTCTTGGAGAGCTCAGAGCTAGCACAAAGCCCTTGAAGCCTCCTGGAAGGACTAACCCTGCTCTGGCCAGAGGATGATGGGACCAGCTGGTCTTTAACCACCTCTAATTTGTGTCGAGCTGCCAAAGCCTTCCTTGCAGATGCGCTTCACTGTGAGACTTCACACATGGCTTCTCCTCAGAGCGCACCCCACACACACGTACCTGCTGCTGCAACACCGCAGTGTCTGACAGTACCTGTCCTCTCTCTCTTCCTTTGGCAGGAAGGACAAACTGCCGCACTTTAAATGCACTGCCCAGCGAGGCCCAGGGAACAGCCATGCTGGCAGCAAGCCAGAGAAGAGGAGCCAGGCACATCTGAAGGACCAGTCTCTCTCCACACGATGAGAGGAGAGGAGAGAAGAGGAGAGGAGGGCTGCAGGGCAAGGCGGAGGAGCACGTCGCAGTCTGGAATTGATGATGTTTCTCTTTTTTTTTCTCCCAGACAAGTATTTCTAAGATAACAAATAGTCCAAGGAGAGAAGAGGGAGAGGGAATTAGCTAGAAATTTTACTATTGATTCCTTTTTTATTTATAGATGGTGAATCAATTTTAGGGCTTTTTTTTTTTTTTTGGCTTTTTTGTTTTTTTTTATCTGTGGGGGGAAAAAAAGAGTGAACTAATAGCTTTGCAGAAATCATTTGCGGTGGCTGAAAAGCTATTTGTTAAAATGAGAAAGCCTTCCCTTCTTCCAGCAGTCCCCTCCTCTGTCTTTAAAGGGGTAATCCATACAATGAGCTAAGGAGGGAGTCCTGTCTCCCCTCCTGCACCATGTGATGTCTCTCCTTTTAGTGTCAGGCTTGGAAGCTCTTATGCCGATTGCATGTGCTTGTCCTGTTAGCTTGCATTAAAGAGAGCCTGATAAATAGCTTCTGGGAGCCAGGCAGGTGCTCCTCAGTGTGCCGTTTATCATCCGCTGCATGGTTAGGTTTTTTGCTCTTTATCAGATCATTTGAGGAGAGGGGTCATATGAGAAATGTTACTGTCAGGCTGCTGGCATGAAACTTAATGCAAGACCTGTCTAACAGGCAGGAATCATGGTCCTCAAGCAAAAAATGGGTGGGGTCTAGAAAGACTGGACTTCCCAACAGATGTATGACTGAGGCAGCATGAGCTAGGGGCAGTGCTGAAAGGGGTGAAAAAATAGTGTTGTGCCACTACTGCAAGAAATCCCAAGTAAAACCTCAGCACCTTTCCATTACGTGGACAGCATGTGAAATCTCTGCTCAAAGCCACCATCATTAGACAGTCTTGTCTCCTGCATTGTGTGACTATCTGAAACTTCTGCCAATGATTCTGAAACTGGAGACTAAAAGAGGGTGACGCTGAGGAGAGTCCCGGTGTCTCACAGGGAATGGGAAGGGAGAATGCACTTAGAAGTGCCTCTTCTCAACCCATCAGAAGCCTTGGGAAGCAGCTTTTCTTCACTGTCTTCTGCTAGGAGTTAGGCTGCAAGGGTGGCTTAGGGAGAGAAGGTGCCAAGACTCAGTAGATGAGAGAGGGAAAGGATGAACAAGACTGAGGGTGAAGAATGACATGTGAAACAAGACTGAATAAGCTCCTCTTGGTGGGGGGGTGACCCTGAAGAAGTACTAGCCCCAGATACTCTGTTATTTAGTAAAAGTTGGGTTGGTTGTTCCTCTCCTCTTTCCCAGGACATAAATGTCATGATCTAAGAACACAGTCAGGCTCAGCTGGGTCCTCGTGATGGCCTGTGTAAAAGAAACGTATCCTGGGGATAAATGAAAAGGTATGGTAAAAACTGAGAACTATAGGCAAAAATAGACCTTTGGGATAACTTAAATTTACTGTCCCTGGTGGAACAACTCCCTGATTCTTCAGTAATGAAGACCTGGCTGCAAGGCCTGAGCGTGACCAAGGCTGAACCAAGGTGTGATCCTAGGAAGAGCTGAAAACAGCTTGGGTTGCATTCATACTTCCTCTTTAACAATCTCAGTGGATAGAAGGGAGTTTTCTGTGAGGTCCTTGAGCTTCCCTCCATACAAATAAACACAAAGCAAGCAGGGTCAAGGCTGAGGTCTGTGTTCTGTGTCTCAGGACCTCACACACACTTCTGGAGCCTCCCAATGGGCCTCCTGGAAGCCACTGGCACATGGTTTCCACCTAGTTTCTATTATTGCAGCCAGAAAAGAGCGAGCAGGTAGAAGTTAGGACAAAAACTTGGCTTTGCATGCCTCTGCAAACTGACAAGCTACTCAGGGTCTGCCAAAACTTGATCTGAATATATCTGTGCGTTAGCCACCCATTAGCTGGGCTTTCCTAAGTTAGTTAATTGCTCTCTGACCAGGGGAACTCTGTTGAAAACAAGAAGGAGATGTCCCACTGGAAAGAAAATTATTTGAAACACCAGGCAAAACTGATACTGTCAGCATTTCAAGGTGAGGAGGTTAAACTGTGTACATTTTTAGGGAGAATAAAATGCCTTTATATGATGGATTCCAAGGCATCCAAAAGGCACAGTGCTGGCTCTCTGTCTCCCAAAGCAGAGTAATGAATAGCAGTGACAGTGTGATAATTGAAATGACCTCTTGGAGATATGGATTAGAAGGTACGCAGAGGGGGGATAAGTTCTCCTTTGAATTAATCTAGTGCTAATTTATGACTATCGTTGGGTTTTATAGGGTTTTAGTTGGAGACTTTCAAAGTTGGTTTATTGGGGTGAAAATGTTCCTTCTGCATATTCATTGGAAAAATGCAGAATTCCTCGTTATTTATTTTTGAATGTTTCTATATACACACATATATATATATAATGAGAGAGTTTCAGTATTTGCTTAGCCGCTAAAAAGTCTACTCTAGAAATATGAATAAAGTGATAAAAGCAGCTGTGGAATTAGTGTATTGTTTCATTTTCATTCCTTCCTCCTCAGAGGCTTCCAGATCACTTCAAAACCAAGACATGGACAGGTGGATTCTGGGAAGCCCTTGCGCTGCCCTGCTATCGGCTGTCAGAGGCTCCTTCTACCTGACTTGTAAAATTCGGGCTTTTAAGTTTAGATTTAATAACCTTCCAGATCTTCCTGGAAGTCACTGTCTCTGCTTCTTACTTGTCTTCTGCCGCCTTTATCTGCCCCACAGCCTGAAATTTTTAGGTGATGATGTTTCCTTTCTGCAGAGATATCCCAGGCTTTCAGTTGGACAGAAAGAACAGATTAGAGATGGTCACCCATATGGGAAATGATGACATCCCATTTGTCAACTCGCATGCTGGTAACCTTCCTTCCGTGCTCTCCACCTGTCTAGCAATGCCATAACATCCAACATAAGGTTATCTGCCAAAGCATCTGCCTTGCTCTTCGGTCGGGCAGCACGCCCATTCTGGAACCCATCTTCCCCATCCTTGTTGCAGCACATCATGTTCAAACCCTTTGCTCTTATCTCCCATTTCATTCCTCTTTCAGTTTGTCTCCAGCACCTTCTGGTCCAACCTCTACCCGATTTTTCCACACTGAGATCCCAATCACATCTTTCCTGAGCCCCATAGGCAGAGCTGACACTATAGTGATTTCTTCAGAGACCTGCCTCTGCTTTCAGGGTTCACTAGTAAACCGTGTTTCTTGAAAGCTCTCCCTGACCAGCTGGGGAGGGGAGCCTGAGCCTTTCACTGTAGGGTCTTTGCCTCATGAGAGTTTACACTTTGGCATGTGTGTGTGGCAGAGTGTGCATGATGTGCACATCCCATTTTTTGGGGGGAGACTAGCATGGGAGCTGAAAATAGAAGACCTCCTGTTCCCAGTCTCTAGTTCACTTTCCTCCCTGCGAGTGCTGATGTTCTCTTCCTGTACCTAAGCAGGCAGATGCTGCTTCAGAGCCTACTTCTGGCCTACCACGACCCTCTTTTTCCTGGGAGATGATCTGTGTCTCAGCCATAAGTAATGCACGTTGTACACCCAACAGTAATTCTTTGCTAGTTGCTTGTGTCAGGTCCAAGGTAAGGTAACACCAGGGATTCTGAAAGGTTCAGAGACAAATATGGTTCTAAAACTAGACATTTAATTGGACAGAGCAAAGGCACATGTTTATCTGAGTGCAAGTGGAGGGCTTTTCTTTTGGGGAGACCAGTGCCCCATTGCAATGCCCTCCCTGCCAGTTCCCACTCTCTGCTTGGGGAGCTGCAGGGCCCTTCCTTGGAGCAATAGCAATGTATTTGCCTCCCTTTGTACAGGACTGGGTCATGAATATTAAAATGCTGAAATTAACTTGTTTTCTATGCATTCTGCTCTCCTGACAGGAAAATCCCACTACAAACCCCTGCACAGGCAGCCTAACTGCGCTGAATTGGACCCTCACTGTGAGGGGATTATATATTCTGATTGGGGCTGAGTTTGCAATTATTTTCTGTGCCACACCAAAGACCTTTACTGCAGAGCTGCAAACCAGTTATAGGAACATGAAATGCTTTGACTTCTTCACTAGGGAAACATTAATCCAATCACAGGTTATGTCCATTACAGACTATGGCAATATTGTATACAGGAATTCCCAGGAGAAGGTTCTACAAAAATTGGAATCTCTCTATAACCATGTTATGAGATTTACTGGTGTGGATAAAATGGGCAGAGTTAAAATTACCAGGCTGGCTATCTCTAAAAGACAGGTGAAGTCTACTGGCTATCATTGCTTCGCAATATTACAAATGGAAAAGCCCTGAAGTAATTGAATAACACATCTGCTGAAAAAACCTTGTGAACTGCTATAACCTAAAGATAGACTGCGAGGAAACAATGTAGGTACAGCACCCAGTTAAAAGGAAAAAGATGCCGTCCTTACCTGGTGCAGGAAGATATCGCAAATGCAGGTACAGATTCTCTCCTTGCCTCCTAGATTATGTGTCTGTATCTGTGTGTCCTCTGTATATTGATGTGTGTGTGTTTGTGTCTATCTAACTCTTTCTTTTCACATAAAAATAAGTTAAACCAGGTTCCTCAGCAGCCAGAGGTGCTGGATGGTAACGCAGGGCTCACTGCATTTCCTTTTCTACTGGAGGTTGCTGAAAACATTTCCCATAGCTGGCAAAGGATATGATTTCTGTCCCCTTAAAGTCTCTCTGTCCTTGTGCAGAAAAAAAGATTTCAAAGCACTGTGCAAGAGTTGATGAGGGTTTTCTCTGTGCTTTAGTATCTGTATGCAGTGGTCTATAGCCACAGTTTAATAGCAGAGAGCAATTCCTTGGGTCACTGCAAGTCCAGGACTACAAGAAAATGTGCACTGATGGAGTTGCTGTGGCCAAGGCAGAGTATCTGTGTAAGGCACTGTACCCTGCACACCTTGTTCAGAGGGGAGGATGGCCACAGCCTGCCCACTCCCTCCGTATCACCTGCAGGAGCAACCAGGTCGTCTCCAGCCATGAGGAGCCAGAATTCCTGGAGCCACACACTCCAGACCCAGCAAAGCTAACCCACAATCATCTCATCCCTTCTCTGGAGGTAAGTGTGGTGTGGACTGGGCTTTTGTGGTATGAGAGGGGATTTCAGGACAGGTCAGATGCAGTACATCCTCCTATAGTTCTGCCTGGGCACGGAGGAGCACCTCTCATTACTCATGTTCCTCCCCATCTGGTAGCTCTGAGCAGAGATCCAAGGGCACCTGACAGGGTCTGCACTGCAGCAGCATGGCTGTCAGGGGCTGGTCAATATGGGAAGGTGTGATTTATTTCACATTTCATGCACCTCTCCGTGGCAGACCAGCACACATGGAAGGACAAGAAGTTTTTGAGAGAGTTTGGAGAGGTTTGAATCCTTCTGTGGAAGGAACACAGGGGAGACTGAGATGGGCACAGATGTAAAAGAACTTTGAAATCAGATTCCTTTTTCTTTTTCATTAAGTCCTTCATTTAAGAAGCTCTTTATCACTGAAAATGTTTTAAAGAATCCAACTTTACGAAGTATAATAATGCTGCTTTTCCAGTAAGGCTTGAAATTTACTGTCTGTAAGCAGTGGGAACAGAAACCAGCCAACTCTAACTTAAGCTGCAGTACCAATAGCCTGGGTATAGGAGCAAGTTATGCCATAGGGAGGTGAAGTCTTTCTCACAGTCATAAGGGAGTCAATATCCTACTGTGATTCCCATGTTACATGCACAAAATTACACTGAGTATAAAGAGCCCGCTGTTCATTTTGCACATTCAGGTTTGTTACCCCTGATACTTTCAGCCAAAGCAGCCTGAACAAATGCTGAGGATTTGTACTCCCCTCCCTTTGGTGCCAGGTTAAGGTAGGGTATTTTTTGGTGTTGCTCCATGTATGTACCACTAAGATTAATGAGGATTTTTCTATAGCATTTATGGCCCATTTTAAGGCCGGATTAATAAATTTCTAGAGGTGTAATTTTTTTTAGGCCCTGAGCATTATCCATGTTGTGTGATGCCTTTTCCAGAGCCATGCTGCCATAAACACTAAATCCCCTCACTGGTGTTGGTAAGGCTGAAGGCTGAGCACAGCCCTGCAGGGAGACAGCAGGCTCTTGGTGGGGATGTTGTTTTCTGGCAAATTCATGTTGTACTTAGCACTTAATAATTTCTGTGTCCCCTAAGGCAGATTTCTTTTCCCTCTCGGTTATAGTCCTGTCACACTCCCAAAGAGTCTGAGCAGCTGATCTTGAGTCATGAAGTGGGAAATACAGAGGATGTCTGAGGAGGCTTGACTAAGAAGTAGGAAGAAGAGGGGAGAAAAAAAGGTGAAGAAGCACAACTTAACTTTAGTTCAGGAAGCTGGTTAAAGCATAGAGGTGCTCTTTAGGATGGGAGTCTTGAATCCCCCCACTCTTCTCCCTTTTTAACGTGGGAGCATAGGTCTAGCAGAGCTTGTGGTTCAGCATTGAGGGGTGGGTGAAAGAAACCTTTGGTCTTTTAGGTGAAGAAGCATTCTGTTATTTGTAATAAAGCCAGGACTTTATCCTGGAAAGCTTGACTGCAACTCTCAGTTCTTCTGTGGATCAGATATTGCAAGATTTAGGATAAGGGAAGGAATATTTATTTCTGTGATTCATCTCTACCATCCAAACCCCCGTGACTTCTGCCTCACACTAATGTTGCTTTATATAATTTTTTTTCCATGTGAGGAAACACCCATTTCTCACATGGTGGCCTGAGACTCAAGCAGATGAAGTGAGATGAAGCAGGAGAGAAGTAGGTCACAGAGCCAACAAGGGAAGTGAATGAGACTCCATGGCTGAGCCACAGCAGCCAGCTGAGTGATGGCCATGGGTGCTTGGCTTAATCATCACAGATGCTCCCAAGGCAGTGTTGGCAGAGAGTAAACAGTAATTAATAATGGCTGATAAATACCAACATTTCACACCTCTCAACCTTGAAACACGGAAGAAGGATTTTTGCAAAATACTTCCTTTTCTGTCACTCTCACACTTCACGTTCAGTACACCCCATTCCTGAACCTAGATGCTGTTCAGCCACACTGAGACTTCCCAAACTTTTCATCTGAGGATTTCTGCCTGACATGGCTGTAAACATCAGAGTCCCCAGGTCATCAGTTAGTTCTGGGAGATCTGTGAGATGAGAGAGGTTGTGTGGAAAGCAACACAGAGAAGAACCCTAGGAACACCCATGTGGCAACCCAGCCCAGTTCTGAGCTAGGTGCCATGCAGCCTGGGACATGCCAGGTTAAAAGAAGGGCATGTTCTGGGAAGGGGAATATATATTTTCAAATCACCAAGTCATCAGAGTAACTGGTGCTGTCCAGGGTAAATCTGCCTGAATTTTGTTCCAGCCTTCTATTTCAGCATCCAGGTGTCTGCCCTTGCCTGCCCCAAAGCATTTTCTTGTGCCCTTCTGAAGATGGGAGTACTGTGTATTCCTAGAGAGGGGATTAATCAGGGGAGCTAAACACCACTAATTAATTCCTTGTTACCACCTGCCACAAACAGAACCAAACCCAATAAGAAGAAGGAAGTGGTCCTTGGTGTAACCAACCTTGGTGTAACAGACAGATGCTTCTGTGTTTTGGATGGTGGTCTGGTGTGTAACCCACAGGGATCATGCACCCGGGCAGGGACAGGGCTGCTCACTGTGAATCGGGAGTGTCCCAACTCATCTGGGCCAGTTAAGGCATCAGAAAATCAGTTCAGTCCCAAACCAAGGCACTGCTGCAGAACAGCAGGAAAGACTCTATCCCCATCTACTTTTAAATCATCAAGCTAATAAGTACCCTGGATGATAAGATGTAATCTTTTAAATGCAGTATGGATTTCTTCCCTGAATTATGCATGATAACATCTTTAGGCAGGAGGGGTTTTTTTCCCCTGAAAGAGCAGTCTTGTGGTGGTGGTGGTGATAATCACTGTTAACAGCTCGACAGGCTGGCCTGGAAAAGGCTCCCTATTGCTTGGCAATCTCTGCTAACTTCCTAGGGGTGTTGGGTCCTAGGATGGTGCCAGAGCATCTCCAGGAGATGTGAGGCTTTTAACCCACTGGTTCAACAACCCGATAGTGGTCTCCAGGCAAAAGTAGGTAAATCTCACGTTGAGAAAGATCAAGAGGGGAAAAAAGGGATGAAACTGGGATTTAAAAGGTGATCAGTCAAATTCAGATCACATCTGGTCATGTGCAGCCCCTGTCTGAGGGGCCTTGCTGGTCCCTCAGGGGGGTGTGGGGACCACACGCTGCACAAGAGCCAATGGGCACAAATTAAAACAAATGCATGAAATTCCATCTGAACAGAAGAAAATACTTTTTAACTGTGAGGGTGTTCAGACACTGGAACCATGTGCCGAGAGGGCCTGTGGAGTCTCCATTCCTGTAGATATTCAAAACCCAGCCAGACATAGCCCTAAGCAATCTGCTGTAGGTAACTCAGCCTGAGCAGAAGGGATGGATGAGACGAACTCAAGACCCTTTCCAACATCATCCATTCTGTGAATCTGTTTCCTGTTTCTTATACCTGATTTTGACAATTTTACTGGCCATTTTGCAGAAATTACACCATTTTGCAGTGTAGTAATATCAAAATTTAGCTCTCGTGCAGCATTTTCCCCTCCTTGATCTTCAGTACTTTTAATGAGGGTTGTAGTTCATCATCCCTGTTTTAACAGTTACGGGAACTGTGCCAGTCAGAAACCAAGGGATTTGCTCAAAGACATTCAGGATGGCAGGGGCAGAGGGACCAAATTTCCTAAGTGTCACCTCCCTTTCCTGGACCACTACTGCCACTGTACCACTTGTGCAAGCGGTATTTCAAGAGAGATGCCTGGTGCACGTAGCATCCAGTGATAGAAGAGACCAAAGGTGTTGGATGCAGCACTCTGTTCACAGATGCAGCCCTTGGACTGCAAATCACAGCAAAGGAAAGATGCTTCTGTGTTTTGCCAAGGAGACAGTGGCGCAGGCAGCTCTGCTCTGCTGAGCTCAGCTGAACCAGGCAAGCTGGTGCTTTAATGGAGGCATATTCACAGCTGGTAAAAACAGTCTTTACCCACCAGTACTTTGAGCTACAGGTCAGGTTTCTGTGCATCACATGATATTTTTTTCCCCCAGTGTTCTGGCCTCAGATTTGGCCAAGTTGCAACACGTACCAACAAAAACATTCTTTCTTAATAGTACAATTACTACAAATGCTTAGAGACTGATGTTTCTAATATCATAAAAATTCCTTAGCTAAAGCTGATATTGCTGTGATTTTGCATCTCAATTGATCTATTGACAAGTACACCTTTTAAAAAAAACCCAATATTCTTATTTTTCTCATACATATTGAAAGCCAGCCAGAAGAGCAGATGTGCGTGCATGTCTACAGACATAGAAGCACAGAGTCCCCCCTTTAAGTACTTGCTTAAATCCCAGGTCCTAACAAATAGGAATGATCTTCTTGTTACTCATTTGGTGAGCTGAAAAAATATGTGGACTGTGTTTGTATGGAGTAGAAGAAATGGGCAATGGCCATTTATGGACGATTAATCACAGCCATGTATTCTTTATTTCCTATTTATGGGTGATACCGTGGGCTGAATTCTAATCAGCTCTCACTATGGAGGGTTTTCATGTTTCTGCTTTCAGCAGTTAACACTTTTAGAGATATCTGAAATTAAATTAACAGAATAGCTATAGATTGGGATCACACTCTGGTCTTAGCAATGACTTTGCTTATTGTCTTTGGAGAAGGAACAAAATATTGTCTCATGAGTGTGGGCTCCTGGGAAGTTAAGCTGGAAACCAGGGCAGTTGATAACACCACATAATAGTCAGTAGAACAGTGATCAACTACAATCAGCTCTGAACCCAGATTTGCACTCTCTCTGTCTAACAGTTATTAAAACTAATGCAAAACATGGAACAAAATGCTACGACTGGCATGCAGGGAACATTCCTATCTGGAGGTACTTTACAGCTGTTCAAGTGCAATAGAGGTAAGCAAGTGAAAAGAGAAGCTCAGTCCTGTGCCCAAATGAGTCAGTGATTTCTCCCATATCAGGAATGTCTACAAATGAACATGGAGGTTTAATGTTTTCTGAACGTGTTACTTGGGAGACAAAACTGGCTTTTCTTAATGGTCAGAACTGGAAACTACCCCTGCCTGGAGAGGGAATGCTGCCTTCCCTGGCCTTTGATTCTGGTGCAGTTGTAACTTGAAAAATTGGCAGAGCAACCGCTGTAAGATTTCATGTAGAGTTCAGAAAGGCTCAGGATTATTGCAGGAATGGTTCTTCCACTCTTTCTTGTTTTTTAACTTAAATATGCAGAACGTCAGAACGCTCTTCAGCAGAGGCACAATCTTCACTCCTCTGTTCAAGGAGAGGAGAGAATAATTAACAGAGTCCTTACCTCTTCTCCTTGAATGATGCTCAGTTTGACCTTTCCAGCACTACAGTGGTATTAAGATAAGAATCATGTACTGTACCCTGACCTCAGTTACACCACGGTACATCTGAATTTGGAGTCAGTCCACTAAAGTAATTAGAATTGACTGGAACTAAGACCAGTGCACACAGTATTTGATATTTCTGGCATTTATATTCAATATACTTATATTCAGTTGGCAGGATCCATTACATCACCCCACACCTGCCCTGCACGTGCCGGACACAATGTGTTTATTACACGTGGCACTAATCGCACAGCAGGGCGATTAAATTGGAGAGCACTTTAAAAGTCAAATAGGCCTTTTACATCACATAATTTGGGATGGGGGCCAGATTGCTCTGGGTGATTTAGATACCTAACTCAATCAATGAGCATGAGACACCGAAAATGCCTTTGGGAAAAAAACCTGCAGCCTCTAATCTTTAAATTTCATCTTTAATTTTGGAGTGAAATTGGTGCTTAGAAAATATATCTCAGAGAGGGCAGGGAAAAAAGAGTCCAGTGAGCAAAACTGAAATCTCGCTGAGCCAGGGACTGTCATCAGCCAAAGAGGAGATGGGAAATTAGCACACGGCTCAGGCTGGCTCATTCACAGGAATACATTGACAAAATCCATTCAGGGAGATGACGCCATCCTGCCCCTAAAAACCTACAGTCCTTTAAAATGAGGGCCCTGGGTGACAGATACTTTTCCAGGCATTAAGTCCCTGGCCGGCCAACCAAAGTACAAGATCAAGAAAGTAAATTTGAAGGAGTTACTTTATTACAGATAGCACTGCCTTTTCCAGATAGCCACGCTTCAGTTAAACCCACTGAACCAAACACCACGTTGCAATTCAGTCGGGAAAAGCAGCTTGGCCTAAGAAATGATACAGGGCAAGCAAAATTAATAATTTTGAGATGTATCATTGTAGGAAAAATATGAGGAAATTTTTTATCTTCTTTTTATTGGGACTCTTGAGATCTCCTTTTGGGCTACTATTGAAGGCCCAATTTTGTTCGTGCTGTTTGGATCCAGTTTTCATAGCCTAGCATAAAAACAGGCCTCTGAAAAGAAAGCAGCATTGCATTCTGCCCGTACACAGTAGACCAAGTGGAGAAGAGCCACTTCATCTGTGGGTGTTACTCAAAAATGGGAAGAATTTAAGTGATTTTCATGAAATGAGAATTTAGTCCACAAAGGGGCTTGGGGACATGGTGACTTGAAAGATTTGGAGGTGAAAGATTTGGAGGCAAAATAATAGAGCTTTGCTTCAAAGTCAGCTTGAGACTGCAGAAAACCACTCTGAAATTGCCCACTGGCTTCAGGTTAGCCCTGTGTTGGGAAGGGGATACTTCAGCTGTTTTTCTGGGCCTACTGACAGATCTCAGCCTTCAGAGCTGCCTGTATTCAGCACTTGAGGTAAGTTGTGTCAAATAAGATGGGATTTACAGAGGAAGAAGTGCTGTTCAAGTGCTGTGATGGAGGTAATAAATAGTTTCCTCCTGGACGCACAAATACTTTTAGGATTTCTTACTCACTTGACCAGTTTGAGAAGAGAACATTGCTCATTTGGGCACATCTGTCTGAGAGTTTGTGCAAAACACACACGTGTGTGCATGGGCAGTCTGGGGTTAACATAAGATTTCTGTCCATTTCCAAGCACAACCAGTTTGTCCTCTGCTACCTAGAAAATGTGAACAGTGTGGAAATTAAGATCTACTCCTCCTGAGCAATAACTTAGCTCTTTTATGTAACATGCAGTAATGAAGATTATTAAAGCTGCCTACACAATTTCCAAGTCCAATTCTTTTTCATTTTACCAGGAATTAAACTTTCAGATCCCATGTGGCTTTAAAATCTCAGTTTGTAGGTCAAAAGCATCACAGAGATTTGTAACAACTTCCTCCTTGCCACAGGCTTTGTCCACAAACAGACAGAGGTCAATGGAGCCGGACTCAAACAAGAGATGCAGGACAGTGACCAAGACTTTGCCCCTTCCAAGCCCTGTGGTCACAGCACAATGGATGTGGGAACCACAGCAGAGGATCCAGCTGGCAGAACGTGCACAGGCCAGTCTTAATGCATGAAAGCTTCATCCAGTTCTTGTTTCCTTGTGTTACCATATTAGAGCAGTTACCTACTCCCCTCCTCTTCCCCCCCTTCCCTCCCCTCCTCATATTTATCTATTATCAACATTCAAAGACATCAAAACTAGTTAAGAATAGACTAAAATTTGAGCTAGAATCCAAGCCAACAGGTCAACGAAGACACAAATCAAGATGGCAGCATCGTGGCCCGTGCCCACGTGTCGACTGAAAATAAGTCAGAGAAGGGATTGTGCCTTCAATCTGCTGAGTATTGTGCTCCATCAGGCCTCTGCAAGTCACAGCAGTAAGTGTGGTCCCCAAACCCCAACAGTTTAGAAGAGAATGCTACTCCCAGGGTGTCTTTTTGGAAGCAGCGAAGTTGCAGCTTTAGACTGATGTTCTTTTTTTATTTTGTGATCATAGCTAATTAAAAAAAAATTAATAGAAACATAGACAGATCCAAAAGTTTATTAGAAAAGAAACATTGTAGTTTAATTATTCCACTATGTTGTGTATGACACAAAGCCCACTGAAATCTGAATACTTGATGATCTCTGGAATTTGACTAAGAGCTCTTCAGCCTTAGGGAGAAACTTGACAATTACTAATCTACATATGCTGACAATATCAGGGTCCCCACGAGGGTCTTTAATTGCTCTGTAAACTTCAAACTGGAGTGTTCTTCAGTAGGACAAAACAAGATGCTGCATTCAAGCTAAAGAGTGGTAGTTGACATGTTTATTAAATACCCCCAGGCCCCAAAGGATGGCAGGGTTGAAGGTTCTCTGGGTAGAAGAAGTTATAAATGCAGCATCAGACTTAGTCAAGACAGAACAATTATTCATGAACGCTCAGGTATAGCTATGGCATGATGGATCCAGGAAAACTTTCTGCTAAAGCATTTCTACAATTCAAAGCTGCATTTCTATTCTCTTCCTTCCACAGCCCTTTTTGCCACATATTCTTGAGCTTTGTGACTGTGCACACAAAATGTCTGCATGATGTGAATGGAAGTAGATGGTAGGTTTTTCAAAAGCAAAATGTGTGATGTTTGCTTTACTGTTGTTTAATTGGAGGTAGTGAGTTTTGTCCATGTATCTGGCAGGAGAGGGGCTTTTGTCCTCCAAGATACCTTCAATACAGGACCTGAATATATGCCAGTAATTTTAGTAGGTCTGGCTCAAATTGCAGCTGCAGGAAAATGGATTGTTTCATAGAAGAAGTGATAGTTTCCTATTCTTTCCCTTTAATTTACAGTTTGACACAAGCCCACACTTCAATGATGAAGGTTATGTGTATGTTATGGCCAGCACAGGTTATTCTGGCTTATTCTCCTGTTGTTGCAATGACTTGATGGTGTTGACTTTGATGTTTACCTTGTACATCATCAACATAATCACCAAACAAATTCTGATTGCTTCATTTCTCATCTTATTTTTACTTCAGGAATGTGTAGAGTTATCCTCCCACTGCTGTGAGGGTTCATTACCTTTGCTGAACTGGCCACAGCTCATGGAGAAGGAAATAACATTAACCCTTCCAGAAGCCTTCTAATACAGCAGCATTTGTCTTGGGAAGGGGTTTTACAAAGTATTTTGTCATTTTGGAGGAGCAGAAGGAATAGACAGAGCTTGGATCACACCCCGATGGGATGTGCAGCACTCACCATCAGGAGAACACCTTGCCTTGCAATGAAGTTGATCAGGAAATAATTGGATGGAATAAATCTGGAAACTCTCAGTGCCAGCTTCATTCTGGGCTCTAACAACACAATCCAAACCTTTGAATTTGGGACAGGAAAGTGTTATCGGCGCAACACATTAAACAACCTTAACTCCAGTGAGCAATGGCACCAGTATAACACTTGTTTATTAGCAAAATGCATCTGATCTCAAAGGCCTGCATGACAAGTTCATTGCATATCAATTTAATTAGCTGATTTACATTTAATTTACATTTCAATTAATGTCTTTAGCAACAAAACGTTGCCTTAATAGGGTAATTGCCTATTAGGCAATATGTAAAAGAATAAATAGTTGCATTCTGAGGAAGAATTCCTATTTTCAATTTTTTATTACCATAAATAACCGAAATAATTATTGCTCTTAAGGGGCCATGTCCCAGTTCCCTTCTGGGCCTAATTATAAAGACTTAGTACCTCATTAAGCAAAATGGTTTCGGAGTCACAGAAAAGCATTACTCTAATCGTGACTCATTAGTTTCAACAAAAGAGGGGAAAACTGCAAAAGTCGGCACATTTTGCCATATTATTCTTGTGGTTCATAAGCAGCAGCACATTTGAGAAGTGGCTGTTACAGCTGTGTAGGCGTTTCTGTCACAAAGCCCTATTTTCAGAGGGTAGTTTTTTTGTGTAGCTTTAGTCATTAAAAGAGAGTCACATCCGACTGGAAAAGCTGGCACATGCGTGGAGCAAGAAACTTGAGCAAACTTTTGGGTTTCTGTTCCCTGAGAGCTCATCTTTTCCCCTGCTTGCCACACACAGGGTGGCTTGGTTTGAGGTTGTAATGTAGGATTCATCGTCTACCATGCCAGACTTGCTTTCATCACCATAATATATCCCAGTGCATCGAAAATGGACATGACTTTTAGGTTTTGTTTGAATTCAATGGTGTTTTATCACCTTGTAACGAGAGAGCAAAAATTGACTTCATGCTTGGGTGTGACCAGGCTGTGACTTTAGGACCCTTAGAGTTGGATCCAAACTACTGTGGCAATGTGATGTAAAGCACTGATCTCATATATGCTCATTCTGCTGGTTTAAATTTGATCAAAAAAAAACATGGAAGGTTTGTCATGGTGCTGGCAGCTTTTATGCTACGTTAGGCATGGACTGACTCTCTGTGCTAGTCTAATGTTACACTGGATCCAGCATCCTCTGTCCTTTGGCAGCCAGTGCAAAGCCAACGTTAAGGCACTAAGCTGGCACAAACTCCATGTCAGGAGCTCTGGCTGGTTTGATGTACATGTCTGTGCTTTGTTTGGATGAAGTTTGTTCTGCTGGCGATTCAGTGGTGCAGAGATCCAGAACTGATGGCTGGAACTATGACACTGACTGCAGTTGCTTAAAATTATGTCAGGTGAGGAAATAAAGAGGGACTAGATAAGATTTTGTTTGGCAAATAATAAATTAATAATACTCTAGGAATACATAGAGCTTTTAAAAAGTAAATATTTAACTAGTGAGAAAACAACCTTCTCATATAGCATTAGTTTCCTCATTAAGCTTTAAGGATGATTCATATGTAAAAGAAACATAAACACAGAGGTACTCTTTCTTAGATTGCAGATAAAGCCAAAGCCAGAAATAGGATTGTTAATTATACCATTGTACAGCCTCTAAGAACAGATAATCGGTGGAGTTTCTCTTTTTTCCTCTTTTTTTTTACCTTCTCTTTTTTTTTTTTTTTTTTTTTTTTTTAGTGAGTCAGTGTTACTGTCCTCATTTTACAGGTAGTTAAATTGGCAGCCTAGAAATATTAAGGGATATTTCATATCTCAGAGCTTTAAGGAGAACCCCTACTCTCACAGTCCAGCCATCCTACTCTAATGTTTATTAAATTCAATGATGGCTTTAGTGGATTTTGGAACTCACCTTTACCCCCAACATCTTCAGACAACTCATGACTGTAATGCAAATACTGTCCCACACTGTGCCAGCTTCTTACTTGGTATGACTTATCCAACTTTGGAGGCAATTCTCCTGCACTATGTGCTTGTGCAAATTTATTGCCAGAGACTGGGCAAGTTCTAGTTCCTTAGTGCTTAATTTTCCTCTAACAAGGTGCTGTATGTATATCCCATTAGGACAGTGAAAAAGAAATCAGGTAGGAGTCCCTTTCTTATCATACTAAATGCACTCTTTCACTGGGATAAGGAAAATAGTGCTGGAGAGAGAAAGAGAGAGAGAGAGAAAAGATTCCACTTCCAAAAAATGTCTTATTACCTTCAGAAGTAGAAGTTAATTGCTCAGGACTCAGATGTATCTTCTGGTATTCTGCATTTTATTTCTGCTCCTGCACTTGATGGATCTGGAATTCTCTTTCGAGCTGCTAACTCAAAAGCTCATTTAAAACCTTTCCTACTTTCCCATGTCTCTGATTAACACTAATCCACTCTATCCTTTCTTTTCCTACGGCTTCTTATGCTCACTCCTTGCTGCAGCCTGCAAGAATTCTAATTGGCATCTGCTCTTCATTTTGGGTTTCCATTTTTTTTCTTTCTTCCCGCTCCATTTTCTCTCTGTTGCTATCTGGGCTGCTCTATACCATCCTGTTATACTTTCTAGCCCAGATCTGCCTAGCGCTGTAAAGGATTTGATGATTTTCTATAGGAAAGACTCTATTAATAGCCACAATCCTGCCCCTTTACAAATCTTCTTACAATGAAAAAAAAAAAAAATGTTCTGCCCTCTAAAGTGAATTTCATTGAAAACCAAAAGTTCTTGTCATTTAAAAAAAAAAAAAAGAATCCCTGTATGTTCCTGATGGATTGGAGAAATTTTAAAGGAGTAATGTTATAATTTATGGAGAATTTGAGTATAGATCTCAGGACTCCCTGTTAGAAACTGTAACATCAGTTATTAAAGAAATCATTTCAGTTCTCTAATACAAAAAGTTAAAATTTATAACAAGAAAACAAGCCAGCCAGAAAGTCCTTGAGGTTCTCTAGTGACTTCACTGCAGTCAATCAAAATAATAGTGAAGATGCTCAAACACTGACACTGTAATGGGCAGAGGGACAAAATTCCTGACACACTGCAGAGGCTTTTGAAAAACAAGGGACTAGATGCCATCTGAGCTGGATGAGGCCAACAGAAGCCACAGTCTAGGACTCTATCTGGATGCGATGGATTTTGAGCTTTAACTGGCATTTCGGGTGGCCTATGCCAAAACTGTGATTTCTCAGTCCCTATCCAGCTGCTGCCCCATCCTGGCTGCCCAGAGGTGAAGCTTTTCCCCTGCAGACTCTGCCTGACACTCGCTTGCTGCTGCACACAGAAGCAGCTCAGTTAAGACAACTCTGTCAAGCTCTGAGCCGCGTTGGGCCTTTGCTCTCCGGGCCTCAGAAGCCAACACTCCCTGCTGCCCTCCCAGCACCTCCTTTGGCAATGCCAGCTGCTGCAGTGCTCAAGCTCCAAGACAAACTGTTCAGAGCCCTCTCCTCTGTTCTCTGCTCAGTAAGCAGTGCTTTACCATTATTTTTCAACATGCTTTACAGAGTCACGATGTTCGCTGACAGAGCGTACTGTTAGACCGTCAGGTCAGCCTCCTGTACATCACGGACCATTAAATACTGTTGTCACTCTTCTTTTTGTTTGACTAAAATATGGGGTTTTTTGACAAAAACATTTCTTTAGTGAGCTCCTCATTTTCCTTTGGTATTGTCAGAAAATGGAGAACTCACTTTCCCTCTGATAGCCTGTTCCAGTGGTTACTCCCTTTCTCTGTTATAATATAATGCCAAATATCTGATTCTATTTTTTACAGCTTCAGCTTCCAGCCACTGCTTCTGGCTATGCCTTTCCCAGTTAAATTAAAGATCCATATAGTATCCTGCATTTTTGAACACAAACATTATCTTCTGTAATCAAGCCACAGATTCTGGCTTTCTGCTCAGGCCACTGTGCTCTTGCTGCTGCAGCCAGAGCCATTGTGGCTGACTTTCCAACAGCAGAGGTTCTCCAATGCAGAATATGGGTGCACTTGTGTACACTTCCAAGCCAGCTGCTCTGAACTACTGCAGGACAAGAGTTATTTTTTCTGGGATGGCAAAAGAATAGACAAAAATAGTTGGTAATTTTTGCTTCCTCCATGACCACCATCTTGAGTTGCTTTGCCAAGCCAACAATATTCCTTTCTTTGCTTTTTAAATACAAAGCTGTACATACATAAGGAATAAAAAGCTCTAATTTATTCTGTGAAAGTGTTCATCAAATGAGAGACAGGACTCTGGGAAAAGATTAAGAGCTTACATTTTTCATTTGACTTATTTCACATAAAATTTCATAGAGGATAAAATGATGGGAGGCAAAGAAGCAATGATATTTCTGTTTTATCTCTTTCTAAGGACCATAAATCTTTCTGAAGTATCATTAATTATAGCAGCGCCATTCACAACGCTATTGTTAAGGGTCTATCAGCAGTCCCATTATAAAGCCCTATTTTCAGAGGTTTATAACTTGGTTAGAAGAATTTTGTTTCAGGCAAAAACTTTGCTAGGGCAATGTCTCCATCTAAGACAATTTATTTTAAATGTAAAGCACCAAGGAAAATGTTACCTCTTTTGAACCGAGTAAGGGAGAGCCTAGGAACTTTCTAGGGGTAGGGGTACAAAGCTAATGCTGTCTTGGCTGATTGAATCTGTGCCATTTCTGAATTCATAAGACTTTATTTATAGAAGTTATCTCTTAGATGAATTTAGATTATTCCTTTACAACACAGGTTTCCAATTACTACAACTGAATTCAAGATCTGGAATATTCCTCTAGTGGCTATAATCAAATCAGGTTTGATTTCTTTAGCTACAGCCAGTCAAGAAAGAATTTAGCAGACCTGGAAAACAGTTTACATGTTATGAAAACTTCCATGTCTTTAGATAGCCTGCTTATTTTTTTTGTTGCAGGCATGATATACATCAAGAATGAGCAAAGCTAATGGTCACATCCACCAAAGCGAGTATTGACTTAGCAGCAATATGGAGGAATTGCTCTGCAGTGGCTGAGTCATGGTGAAATATTAGAGAGGCCCTGAGTTTTTTCAGATATGTAATGAAAATGCTCTTCAACAGGCACTAGTGAGACTGGGAGGGCACAGGGAAGAAAGGTCACTGCCTTGCCTATGTAACAACATGAGCAGGTGGCCTTTTGCCTGTAGCAACCTGTAGATTCATCAAGGAAGCCAAGAGCTCTGCCCAGTTGTGTCTTTGCACTTCGAGAAAGAGCAAGATGCTCAATAAGACAGGATCGACAAAATCATTGTGGCCTTTTTCTAAAGCAATAGATATTAATGAATGCTAACTTCTGGGCAACTTTTTTTCCTGCTTTAAAGTAGAAAGATTAGATGAAAATGTATTTTGTGAAGAGTGTGCTGACACCCTCAGGTAATCTCCATCCTCTGTCTTCATCAATAATCTAACACACTACCTCCCCATTACATTACTGTCTGCAGTAATGCAATTCACTTCAGTCCCCTTAGATCCTATTAGAATCTCTCACATTACAAAATTCTTCCAGCTCTGCTCTATAGTGCTCTGGCATTGTTTAGTCTAAACTTCTGCTGGCTGTTTTCCTTGACTACAATTCTTTGCACAGGGAATGACTTTTGTGAGTTGCACATTTAACCTAGCAGCGAGTCAGAAGATCAAAATAAGTAACACATGTGGGTTACTATGTCCGGTGGGGTCCTGAAAGCACTGCAATTCTGCTTTGAACACTGTTGAATGTATCTTGTGGTAACGAGTTCCACTATCTAAAGTACTTTCTTCTATCAGTCTTGATTGTGTTGTCTTTTAATTTCATTGCCTGTGTCCTTTGAAAGGATAAATAGGCATGGGCAAACAGAAGTACCCATTTCTACATGTCATTCAATCCCTTATGTACCTCCTTTGTATTACATCTTATTTTTCTCCTCTCCAAAGTAAAATGTCTTAATGTTTTGTTTGTTTGCCTTTTTAACGTGGAAATCTTACCATATCTCAATTTATTGCTGTTATTTGAGCAGTTGTCTTCCTGGAATTCTTCACAGTTATTAATATCAAGTCAATCATGCTTGGTGATGATATCTAAAGAATGGTCTCGATGTGCACTAAGACAGACATCTCCTCTAACTGCTCGGTCAACATCAGGGGCTTAAAGTAGGCCGAAATGGATCTCTGACAACACTCCTAAGAACTGCAGTAGAAGGTGGAAAAATGTGGAAAGCTCCTTTATTTCCTTCTTTCTGATTGCCAGAATGATTGTGCAATACCACTTTGCACCCAACGTAATGCTTCCTAAGTTTAAGGAAAAAACGTTCCTGGCTTCTTAGCTTAAAGTGAGCCTCTGACAAAACTGGTGATGTTAGACCTGCTCTCTGATCTCCAGCCTTATCTAATCCAATGCTGTCTAATCCCCAGTATTTTTTAGATTTTGAATTGTGGAATACCCACTGTTTGCAAACTTGACTCTTCCTGTTTTTCCCACTTTACTTATTTTGTAACATATTTCAGTGCACTGAAGCCTGACCATCATGAGCCCTGCAACAATATAGTATAAATCTTATGAGAATTATCTTAAACCAGTGTATCATCACTCTTCTGACAGTTACTCCTAGTTTGTAATAGTAGAAATAAGAGCAAAATTGAACATTTTTGTGACATCACAGTTCTTCCATAGCAGCCATGTTGGAGGGCCTAGAGGACAGGAAAAGATGTTGCTTATAATTGGAGGAGATTACAAAAAAAATTAACACAATGCAGAACTGTCATTCGAGCTCTTTAATACACAGGACTAAGTATAAGCAGCGTTACAAGAAGATTTACTACTGTAAAAGCAAAGGAATTCATGTGCTATCACAGCAGGGGAACTTTACCACAGTTAAAACCTCAGGTCTATTACACTAGCATGCACCTTTTTTGCTGCTTTGGCTATCAGTTTTCCTTATTGGGAATGGATTTTAACTGAAAGTCAGGGTTTTCCCTCATTGTCCCCCAGATTCCTGTGTTATTGTTCCTGTAGTGCAAATGTAAGCCTAAAACATGAATTTAACAAAAACAAGAAGATCCAGATGGGTCTCGCAGTGCTGCAGAAAGGGCTGGACAGGAAAACACTGCAGCAGCTGCCTTTCTTCCCAAGGCCCAGAGAGGTGAAGTAGCAGAAACTCTGCAGAACAGAGGGTTTACCAGGGAAAAGCACTGAAATTCATCACTGCCTTATCACTTCAGAGAAGCTTTTTGTCCTGCCTCGTGCTCCTTTTTCAAGGGCTATAAAGTACTTCTGTTCCAGGGCACTGCACATAGATATTAAATTCTCATCACAAATGTGATGCCATTTTTGATTTCAGCATTTATCTATCTTCTGTTCTTATATGGCCACACTTACCATAATATCTCATACTTCACAATCTTTAACACATTATTTATCCCTCCAAAAAGCATGTATATGAAAGGTAGCTGAAAATAAGCAATAAACCATTTTAATACTGCTACCATCTGAGGCTATGGATCTGTGAGAATTTTCTTCTCATTAACTCTGGAATGCTATTCATAACCTTGAGACTGATAATGCCTAGAAAATGATTTTATCCAAGTGTCAACTCCTCCTTAATATATGTACTAGAAGTCTACAGTTCAAAAATGAGGCTTTTCCAGGCCTTAAATACAAAATCCTTTGCTCAGACAAAAAAACTCAAAACCACATAAAACCCAAAACCAATCAAAAAAAACCAAACCCTCACAGCTGTTACAGAAGTCACATTACTGAAACCATGGCCTGCATTTCCAGTAATTTGTTTACTTTAAAAGGCTGATATCAAGTATTAGTAGTGATATTTAGTCTATCTATAGATTTCATTTTTGTCTGCTCTGGCATATTATGTTCTTTGCAGTTTCCTTAAATAAAAAAAAAATAAAAGAAATCAAAACATTTTGAGAATGCTGTTTCTTTCCAGATCACTTAGCATGATTTTTCTTTGAAATTGTAAAATTAAAATAAAGAAAGCTGAAGGACACATTTGAGCCACTGGTCTCTTTTGGAGGCAATTAAAATTTCCTGCTCTACAACTGTACTTGTGAATTTGGAAAGAATATTTAAAGGCTTAAATCCCTTCACAGTCTGAGGCTGAAACGACTTGCAGTTGCCAAGACATAAAGTCAGACTATTTTGGTGTTGTACGTGATTGTAAATACTCTGAAAACAACTTAGCAGCAAAGACACCAGGGAATATCTTTGATATGATCAAAATGGTGATCAAGATCAGTGGCATAAATTTGAGTTTGTGCAGTAATGAAAGCGGAAAGATGAGCATGAACAGACAGTTTCAGATATGAGCGTGCAGACAAGTCTCTGAACATGGGACCAGTCAGAATATACCACGTGCACCGTGTCTCACCCACAGAGGACATTAAAACAGGATACTCGAGTCAAAAGGGCCCAGATTCCTACAACAGGATGCAGGTGAATTGTGTTACAAGAAGAAAAAATAATAAAAAAAAAAGAAATAAAAAAGAAATAAAGAAAACGTGACAATGTGGCAATTTAGTGCTTTTTAGCTATTCAGCCCTAGAGCTGTACAAAACTTGGTTGTGACCCCTTTGTTGATGGGAAGGCTCTCTTGTCTCCTTTCTGCAGGAGGCCCAAGAAGCTGGATGGATCTGACACATCCCGAGCTTCACACTCCTCCTGGATGCCCCACGGCAGTGCCATCCTCGTCTGTGACCTGTCTGGTGCCCTGCCCCACGCTGGATGCTTCAGCTTTCACACAAGCTCTCCATCACCCAACACAGCACCCATCACTGTCACTGCCTGGCCCTTCAGAAGGCAGAGAAACTGGAAATTATATTTTATCTATTATTTATGCTTTCGATACACCCCAGCAGTTCCCCATCAGCACCACAGTCCCAGCATGGGCCCACCTGCAAGGGGAAGGGATGGAGCAGGCAGGAGCACCCGAGGAGATTGTGGGATGAGTAGGGAAGAGGGACAGGATTAGCGACAGGATGGGAGGATATACTCTTAAACTGCACAAGGGGAGGTTTAGATTGAACATTCGGAGAAATTTCTTCCCAGAAAAGGTGATTAAACATCGGAATGGGCTGCCCAGGGAGGTGGGGGAATCACTCTCCCAGGAGGTGTTTAAGGAAAGACTGGACGCGGCACTGAGTGCCACGGTCTGGTTGACATGGTGGTGCCCGGTCATAGGTTGGACTCGGCGAATTCAAAGAGGTCTTTTCCAAACAAACTGATTCCGTGATTCTTGCGAGGGCAGGAGGCCCTGCCTGTGTACCGAGGGGCTACACGGCTGGGAGGGGACGGGGACAGGACGGAGCCCGGCACTGCGGGCAAGGTGTGTGCAGAGGCGCCTGCCCCACCGCGCCCGGCATGGCGGAAGCGACGGCGGCGGCGAGGGGTCGGGTGCGAGAAGGGAGGGCGTGCGGGAAGGAGGGCGGTCGGAAGAGGCGAAGCCGCCCCCGGGGAGGGCGGAGCGGATCCGGGACGCAGGGCGACGCGGTTGCCGCGGGCCGGACGCGGTCCCCGGTTGCCGTGACAACGGCGTCGCCGAGGCCCAGCGGCCCGGGCCGGCGGGCCCCGCACGCCCGCCCGCCCGCCCATGCGCGGAAAGCTCTTGGCTGTGTTCTGCGGCTGGAGCTGCGCTCCGCGTGAGTGCCTGGGCCGCGCCCCCGCCGCCCTCGCGGGCTCGGCGCGGGAGCGACAAGCCGCCGCTCTTTGCTTCTTCCGGCGCCCGCCTTTCCGCCCCGCTTTCTGTTCCCGGCTGCGCGCCCCGCTCTGCGGCCCGAGGGGGCTTTAAGAGCGGCTGTTCGGGCCGTGCTGGCGAGCGGGGGCCGCCCTCCGTGTGTCACTGCAGCCCTTCGGTGTGTGCATCCCCCGACAGCCGGCCCCTGTGCCCCCCCCCGGTGTTGGCAGCGGCCGTGCCCCCTCCACAGTTCTCATTTTCTTGTGGAAAAGTTGGGTTTTTTTAAGAGACGCTCATTCGTGGGAAGCTGGGCGGTGTGGGAAAAGCACGCTTGAAAAAAAAAAAAACGGAGCAAAAGAAATCCCAGGAAGGAGCATTTGTGCTTTGGAAGTGCACCCCTGCGAGGGGCAGCATGTGGCACTGGGCAGCCCTGGGTGTTACACGGAGGGGGTCAGGTCGGTAGGTGTGAGAGTGGAAGGTTTTCACGTTAATCTTATTAGGACTGTGCCTTCTGCACTTCACAAAGTTTTCTGCTTATATCCGGGTTGGGAGTACAAAATAAGAAGCTCTCATTCTGATAACTTTTAAGAAGTGTGGTACACTGTTACCCTGGAGTTGATGGCTTTGTACGCCCTGGTCACTGTAATCCGGAGGTTTGGCTTCCTCACGGGACAAGTGCTACCAGAATATTGCTGCTGAGAGGAAAACCCAAGGTTCCATCCACAAAATTCAAATGCAGGCCCAGGAAGTATATGCTGGGAACTTGGCCAGGGGGTTCCTGGTTGCTTAGCTGCCTTTTGTTCCCAAACTTGAATGGCTGCTCTGGAGCTGAGCTGTGGTTTCTACTCATGGATAGTGAGAGTGTCACTCTCATGGTGTTGTTCTGCTGTCTCAACAGCTGACATTTGTCTCCATAATGCCAAGGTCTGCTTGGCTCCTGGAAAAGACCAGATGTGCTTTCCTTTTCTGTTCCTACTGCTCTGAACTATTTTTGTGCCAGGAGAGAGTACAGGGGAGACATTTCCTCAGGGTCAGGCTTCTTGACTTGTGGGGTGTTTGTTATTCACCCTGCTCTCAAGGCTGAAAATAAGGGTGGAAAGGGACTACTCTTACACAAATGTCAACACTGGCCCTTCACTTAAATAATTTTTAGTCTTCCATGGTTGCTCTCAGTGTATTCTTTGGGCAGCAATTCTTTCATTTCCCAACAGCTAAGTAGACCTGGTTCTTTCGGTAGTATTTTGTGGGATGGACTCACCAGTCTTCTCACCATCTTAGGGATGGGAACTACTCTTCCACTTTGAATTTGCATAGATCAGGATCAGAATGGAAGTCTGCATTCCAAATGGGGTCTTGCTGTTGCCTTAGGTGAAGTAGGGAAAAAAAGTTCAAGATTCATTGTATATGCCTTAATATTAGTCAGGGTCATTAAAAATGTTAAAAGACATGAATCCGAGTACATAGAGAGGAATTTTTAATAGTAACCTCAGCTTGATGCCTCCCAGTTTTTGCACATTATTGATGCTGTCCTTTGGCCAGTTCTGTACCACCTTTGATACTAAGTCCTATCTTTTGCATCATAAGTAATAATTTCTCATGTGGCATTAGATGATATCCTTTATTCAGAAACTAGACTTTTAAGAAAATGTAGGGTTTTGCTTGATTGATCTGTTTTTATGGAAAGTGCGCTGCTGGGCTTTCTTCTAGTTATGTCTTTATTTTTCCTCCATGTCTTTATTTTTTACTTTTGCACATTTAAATATTCTGGTTGATGGGGTCATAATCTTTCAGATCTCTCTGCCTCATATGGGCCTTGAGTTTATTATTTTTCAGCAGATGGTACCACCCCTGTTTTTATTACATAGGTTTCAGTTATGTATAGATCCAGGAAATAAAATAACATTCTTTCACAACCTGGGCTGAATATGATTCTGCATCTCTGTGGCTTCTGGGCCAGGCCTAGTACGTAGTGGGTGACTTCCGTTTTCATCATTTAATTCTTTAAGTTTTCTTTTTGCTCCTGTGTTAAATATCATTAAAACCAAGGCAAAATATTCCATTGTGTTTGGGACATAGATTTGTTAGTTTTCACATTTTGGTTGATTTACACTACATCCATTGATTTCCTCCATTTTCGCTTTATTTGTGACCTAAGTCTTGTCCAGATTTCTCATTCATTTTCCTGTTCTTTTACAGTGCTCTGCATATTCCTCGATGTTCTTTAAAACCTATCCACTTGTGTCAGAAGTTCTGTCCTCCTTGTTTTTCCCTTGCTTTAGGATACAGATGGGTTGTGCTCCTTTTGACTTAATGAAATTCCAAGACCACCTCTGATCTGAGTCCACCAGCTCTTTGGTTTATCTCACTGCTAGTTTTCTTCTTTTCTGAGAGGCTGCTCTTCTGAAATGGAAAGCCTAACTTAAAAACTAAAGGGGGGGTTTTGTTTGGTTTATCGTGCCATTAATTGAAATTGAATAATTTATCATTGCTCAGAATGAGATTTCATTGTTATTTGTGGTTTTGAGACTAACTTTAGTGTCTACCTTTGCTGCTGGCATTTAGATTGTTCATGTAACAACAGAAAGAAATTCACATTATTCTTTGTGTCATGGCTACATGGAGAATTCACAAATGTGGCAGTGAAGGTAGGTAAATCTTTAAACATAAAGATAAATTAATAGAATTGTGAATTATTGCCAGATAAGAAGACTAAAATGGAATTTCTTCACACTGAGAAGATTATTTTTGCAATTCTTGAGTCCAAAATGCTGTTGTGTCTGGAAGCTTACACTCAGCAGAAGCCAATACTGTCCATTGCCCTTCATAGATAACTCTTCTTGTTTTGATGATAATGGGCAATTAAAGGGATTTTTCCAGGCTTACCTTATTCATTGGTCACATCTGCAGCTACAGTTTTAGGACTGCATATAATAAATGACACAGAGGGTTGTGGATCAATAGAATTCTGTTCCTTTCCATGAGATTAATTCAGTGAGTTCTTTATGGCTGTTTGTGATGTCCCAGCAATAGGGCTGGTACACATTTTCCATCATCCTGGGAACTTCCAGCAGAGAAGTCCAGGATAATGCTGTCCTAGACAGTTCTCATAGTCCTCCGGGTTGCTTGTAAGGTCAGTTAATTGCAGCATTGATATCCCTCTTCCTTAGCTGATCCATGGATAATACTATTACAGTCTTTAAAATAGCCTCTCATCCTGCCTGAATAGTTTGCAGTCAGATAAGAGCTTCAGTTTGTCTCCCAAGAGTTACTCTGCTCCATGCACCGCATATGACAGAATAGGTGTCACCAACTGCAGATATACACGTGTCACTCTTTTTGGAGCTGGTTTAAAGTTACGTGGACATGCAGATTTGGTGCTGTTCCAACCCAGGCAATGAACTGTGCAGTTTATCTCCAGGGCATTAGAATCACAGGTTTCCACATGTGCTATATGGGCCCACATGCTCATTTTTAAGAATTTGTTTTCTTTTACAGGGTAGCAAGGAGAAAATGGCACCTGTTGTTTGCAGCTTTGCCCTCTCCAACATCTTCAAATCTCTCACTTTTCACCTCAACAAATTGGCAAATATTGGTTGCCTTCTCTGAGGTGAAAGGCACAAAACTCCACTAAAAGTGTTTATAAGTTCTACAGAAATGTGGAGGAGAAAAGCGAGAACTAAAGCTACTATGACTTGTAGTATGGAGTTTGGGGGCATCTTGCCTTGTATGAATGAAATCTGTCTCTCTCACTCCTATTCACAGTTGCAACTGCTTGAGTGTCATACAAGCTGTTTAATGCTTGACAGGCTGTTTCAATTGGGTTATGTATTATTCTGGCACTTTTCTTGCAGATTTGAAGCCCTCATTTACACAGAGAGGAAACCTCTTTTTTCCTCCTTGGATATTTATTAGTAGAAACCCAATTCTTTTAGTTAATAATTTATCACACATTATTTTCTATTATTTCTTTTACCTGAGGCTGTTTTTCTGCTGTTCATATGGTGTTCTTTTAAATCCAGTTAGAATTTCTCAAGTAAAACGTTCATTTGGGAGTAGGAGACTGTAACCAAACCACTTATTTTAATTCCTGTCACTCTCCTCCTTTGTCTTCCTACCTGACAATTGAAAGTCTGAACACTTTCTCCAGCAACTTTATGTTGGAAGAGACTACCTCATATTTATAGTACTGAGACAAAAATCGAGCAGGAGACCTGAAGTGAAAGGTGTCAGTTCTTTGGGCTGGGTGATAGAATGAAGCCACACTGCTTGGAGAAAATAGGAAATAGTTTTGCAATGAGTTGTGTACATCCTTGCAATTAGAGCATAAGAAAAAATGTGTGGTGTTCATCAGAGCTTTAGAAACATACCAACTTCTTACTTAAAGAATAAGAATTGTGCAGAGAAAGTTGAGAAATTAGTGGCAATATCTGGCAGATAATGAGAAGCCTTCCTGCCTTGAGTACCCTCCAAGATGGCCAAACTTCCCAGAGAAATCGTATGTCTGGTAGTAATGGAACAACAATTGCTTTTTCTTGTTTACATATTAGAACACAAAGTTATTATAACATTTGCACATAAACTTACTCTTTCTGGTGGCTAGACAGAGTATGGATATCTAAGCATGTACATTTACCAGCTTCATTCTGTAGTTAGGCTAAAGTTTGGATGGGGTTTTGTGTGTTGGCATGACATAGACTTCATTCTACATGACTCTTCATATAGAAGATGATTCTCTCTCACATAGTCAGTGCATGCCTTTAACTGTATTAACCTGGCTATTAGGTTTCAGTTTTGGTTGAAGACAATGGAGTGTGTTTACTTAAGCAAGATGAATTTGGTCGTGGTTATTTTAAAATGGTGACTGTTTTTCCTGATCATTCTGTACAAATCGAATTGCTTTAGAGAAGAAATTTTTTCACTCTAGTCTGTTATAATCTGACTCTTAGATATCAACCATTTCAGTCCTGACTGTTTCATTTTTATCTTGAAAACAGCCATTACTTCTTTATCTGAAGTTCAGTTTGTTTAATGAGTGTGTTACTCTTATAGATAACTTGTCCTGGAGTGCTGCTGAAAGACAAAGAGGAACTTTATCTCAGTGTCTTTGTACTTGGGCAGTGTAAAAAAACTCAGTGTGTCCCTGCGGTGTTTCCACTCTTCTTTCAAGAAAAACTAGTATTTGAAAAGGTAAGATATGTCAAGAGCTAGTACAACTCAAATAAACCCCATCCCAAATTCCACAAAAACCATCTGCAAAACCCATGAACTCAAGCAATCATACTGAGGATGGCACAGTATTTTAACTGCTGCTTCCCTTCAGCACAAAGGAGATGTGTGCCTGTATTATCCACATGCATACTAAAGATTATAATGTATGATGAGACTTCTTAGGTGTTTGTTCCTTCTTTTGTGAACTGTCCTTTCTCAGCATCTATTTTGCTAGTTTGGAAGGAACTGCATGTTGCTGTTCTAAAAATTATGGCAAAGTGAAGAACAAAGACCATATAATATAGGAGACTCAATTTAGTAGAAGGATAGAATAGCAACTCAAGCCTTTTTGGTGACATCTTACTCCCTTTGAGATACTTTTTTCAGGGTTTGTCACCAGAATTCCCAGATTGATACTCTGGCCCTATAATTTATAGTTGTTTATCACATATTTGAGTCCCTACTAGCTTCATTATTAGTACCACAGGAATAATGAAACACAGTATCTCACAGATATGATCTGACTTCTTGACTACCTATGAATAATAATACTTTACCCTCTCTAGTTCTTTTCCTTTAAGCATCCCCCAGCACTTTGAAAACCAGGCTGAGTAAACATCAGTGATGCTCTGGTGAAGTGGGTAAGAAGCAAACAGTGATAATTCCACTGGCTACTGAAGAGTAAGAAAAACCATCATTCTTTAAAGGCAGACATACCACAAACTACTTAAGGGAAATGTACTGAATACTGTTTTCAGTGTAATTTAGGGAACCTCCAAGACACCATCTACTTACGAAAGAAGATGGACAAGAAAGCTGACAGTAATATCTGTCTTCTCACAAATAGCTATTGATTAGGTCTAGATACTTGTGGAGCACCAGTACTTTTTGTTTTTTAATGTTTAGTACCTTGAATAGCAGTGTGATTTACACCACTCTGCTGAGACTTTTATACAGAATTAGGGGGAAATCTATTACCTGCTGAATATCCAGTGCAACATCTTTCCCTATTCCTTGCCATCTATTCATGTGAGATTCAGGTTGAAAAAAAAAACCTGACCGGGAGCTTGTACATGAAGAGTCACTTCCATGAAAATTAAGCTTAAAGCATTACCAATAAATTAAAGAATATATTATTCATCTATCAGAATTGTAGTACTTTAAGCAATTCATCTTTTTCTCTTGAAATTTTCTTAGACAATACTTACCACTACGTCTTCAACTCTTTACAATACCTCATAATTTAAATATGGAGAGGTAACTCCTAATGGTTGGAAAGCATATAACGACAATTGCTGGCTTTCAATGAATTTGATCATGTTCCAAATGATAATTGCAGTATCCTTTATTTTTCCAGTAGGGATAGGGCTCTTGAGAACCATCTTGACAAGGAAGAATATTGATTTTGGGGTTTTTTTTTCCTTCTCTTTCCCCAGAAGTCCATCTAATTATTTTGACTGTGCCATTGTTATTATTTATTAATTTCTTTTTCAGGAATTTGCTAATACAGTTGATCCTGGAGACCTTGTGAAGTTACTGGAATGTAGGTTCTGCTTTTTATGTATACTATGTTATATCCATTAATGTCATGCATGTGTGGGCTCTAAAGGCTTTTGGGAGGTTTAAAGTATGTGGTAGTTTTTCTGTCAGGAGCCTGCTCTCTGAATAGCTAGTGGGTAAGCATTTTGTTGTCTAACAAAATGCCTCTAGAAATGTGTGCTACATGCTTTAGAACAGGGAGAGGGTAAAAAGTCATAATTGATTGGAAATTCAGCTGGTTATCCAAATAGGTAATTCGTTCCTTTTTATAGTTATTTGTTTGATTAGTTTTCAAATTATATAAGCATAAACCTCCAATTTTTGAAAAATTATTCATTTCATTATTCATTCATCAGAAAATTATGTCTTGCCACATGTGGAGTATAATGAATTGTAGTGAGAAAACACTGACCCTGAATTCAAACTCCAGGAATATGCACCTTCATACTGAGAGTTATCTGAAAAGTGGGCAAAGCTTACATAATCTTTAAAAGAGGACAAACCTGGCAGCAGATAGAACTTACCAAGTTCTAAGTCAAGTTAGAGTTGTCATTTGTATGCTGCTAATGCCATTGTGTTCATCTCTGATTTTATCCAAGCTGCTTTTAATTTTCTGTTATTGTTGGTGTGATGGAAGTAGTACAGCAATGTATACAGTGCTGTGAAGCTTAAATCAGGGATCTGGGTTTTTTGGGCTTTGACTATGAGAATTACTTTTCCTTTTAGGTTTGGGTTGGGTTTTTTTTAACTCATGAAAAAACTTTTTTCCCTTCTAGTTGACACAGCAGTACTTGAACTAATACAGCTCGTTCCTCCAGGTATTGTATCAGTCTCTTCATAAATTATGCAGTTTAATAGGTGAATTTCCATGAGGACATTGCCCATTACAGCACAATCACTTTTTCCAACACACAAACAACATAGAAAACTCTTCAACAAGTAGTCCTCTGAATATAAAATGTTAATAGATCAAGAGGATCTCATTCTTGAAAGAGAATAATAACTGCATATTGAAATGTACCATAGTCAGACTTAGGAAAGTGATAATATTTTTAAAACGGAAAATAAACGGAAATCATCCAGTGCATACTTATTAACTACATCACAATTCACTTGCAAAGATGCTTTCTGTGAAATTTCAGAGTGCATAATCTTGTTCTCAGAATGACATTTTTTTTCTTCCATTTTAATGGTGACCATTGGGAAAACTCTTATCCTCACTATAAGTATTACAGGTCTCTTGGGATATCTGAAGATAATAAATAGCGATTTGTCATACTTCTGTTATTGGTTTGTGTGATTATAAAAATCTATTTTAATGAAATTCAAGTGTTCCCATGAATAATGTAAATCTGCATTTTATTGGAAATAAAGTCAAGTTTTAAAGAGGACTCATTTGGAAACTGTGGTATTAAAAGCACTCTCAGTCACTTGTCCTTAGTACTTTCAAGGAAACAATCGCTTCTCTCAGGTGACTCGCCAGACTGTTTACTTGAAGAAATGCACTGAATGGGGATTATTTTTTTTTTATATATGGGAGAGTAAAAGATCTTGCATAAGGAATTTATTTTCAGGGGTCAGAGATAGGTGTGATACACTTCAACAAGATGGCTGCAATAGCACAAGTTAAATTTTTTTATAATATAAATTCAAGGCTTTCCCTCTAAGCAAAATATATTTATTTTTTTAAAGTAGCAAACCAGGATATTGACAAAATCTTGGGGTAGTTATTTTGATGTTGCTTGTGTTACTTTCTTGCCACTACTGTGATGTGGAATGATACAGTATTTCATAAGGGATTGGTTGCCATTAAAAAATACTGGTTTCTTCTGTGGCATGGAAAGGAAAGAAAGAAGAAACTACTGAAGAGTTGCCTAGAGAAAACTTCTCATATATCTCTTATAAAACAGTTAACACAATCTTCTTTAGTTTTTTTTTACAATAACATCAAAACATAGTTTCCTAGTAGATTCTGCATGTTTCTGCTGCTGATTTAACTTGATGAGGTTATTTCCTGGTGTGATAGGAGTTTTGGAACCATGCTGAAAGTTTGTAAAGAGCAAAATTTATCCTGGTTTCAGCGTGACTCTGTGTGTGGTGTCTATGCTATACGGCTTTGTCTATTTTCCAATTAAAGTATATATTATTTTCTTTTCAGTAGGAAGAATTCTAGCTACGTATGAAGAAAATACAAGAGATTTCCTGTTCCCTGACCCTAAGCTTACCCGTGGGCACCGTGGTTTAGAGCGTGAGATTTTAATGAAGAGGTCCTCTTCTTTTACAGTGAGTGAATGTCTGTGGATTGTATTTATGACACAGTCTGTTTCTCTGAAGAAACCCCTTGAACTGCTTCAAATGAAAAGCGATTACTTCTGACAGGTTTTGCCATTTTAGGTGTTGAATGTACAAATCCACGGCTGAACTTTGGTGAAAGTATAATCTTTTCTCAAAATGCTTCAAGGAATTATTTAATGTGAAAAAGTAAGTTTCCACTTGGTTTGCAGTGTGGCACCATGACATGTCTCCATTCAGTTTAATCTGTGGTGCAGCTGGAGTGGTGAAGGGATGCAGGAGAAGAGGGAGATGTCATGTAGACTGCATGATTCTCAACAGATAAACCACATAACCCTCCTCCTCAGTCTCTGTAGCATTTTTCAGACCATTTTGGAACTGTTTTGGACTATGACAGTCACTACAAATTTACAGTGCTATCCCATCTGACCCATGGACCTCCCTGAAGTGCAAGGTTACCAATAAAATAGTAAGTTACTGAAATTTAGCTCAATGCTGCATAATTGCTTTTATGTTCCCAAACCTGTTTGTTGAGGTCTGTTCAGGTCATTCACACTCATTTAGTAACTTGCTTTTTCTACAGTTTCAAAAAAGCTATGATAAACAACAGATAATTGGCAGAATGAGTGCAATGAATTAATGTTAATTTTCTGGAGATAAGGACTCAAGTACCTATTAAATGAAAATGAATTCATCTCACACTGCCCTTTCATAAAGTTTGGCTGTTGAATCTTAAGTGTCAGCAGAATAACTCAGGAAGGCTCATTAATGATGGTGGTGATGGTGTGTTTGGGGATTTGTTTTTGTGTGGTCTCTTTTGGTTAAGTTTTACTAATGGATTGGCAGGACATTTGGATTGGGAAGATAGGGACTCAGTTGTCCTGTCTGTTATGATTAGACTAAAAGCACATGGCAGGAGGGAAATGCTGATTAAAGGTCACTGGTATCTTTTAGCTGGTGTAATCTTTCCCTTGCAAGGGCAGCCTGGAAACTGCCCAGTCACTTGCAATTAAAAGTGCTAATTTGGTGTCTAATGCTGTGTTACATTTGAATGCATTAAAACTGTGATTTTTGTGCTACAAAACGTATGATTCTGCAGCCCCTGCAAAAACAGCCATTATTTTTTGGCCACAGCACCTCCTTGAGATGGCTCATCCTACACATGGTAGTGGTGGCTCGGGAGATGCAGTGGAGCTGTTTTGCTTTGATGCTGCTTATAGAATAGGTACTTTCCCGGTGTTGAGAAATAAGAGGGAGGTAGTGATAAATGAGGTGGTATTAGCTAAATGCTTTTAGATTTTTTGTGAACATGATACAATTAGTCTCTGTAGAAGCAGAGCCACTAGAGAAGTTTGAGGGGTTTTTTGAGAGACTAAGTTCTTTAGCACAAAGGTTATGTATTTTCCAATAAAGAGAAGGTACCATGGTTTGTGAGCTTTGAGAAGATGTGGTCAGAGTGATTTGGATATGTAGCTGAATGATGGCACTGTAGTAGCTTTAAAAGGTTGATGTAAGACACGAATGTACTTCCATGTCCTTGGGAGCAGCATAAATTAAATCCATCTCTGCACTGGAACAGGGACTGCAGAAGCACCTGTTGCTCCATTCCATCTCCATTCCATCTCCATTGCAGTAAGTACAGTTTGAGGAAGGATTTTGGCATAATGACTCCCTTTTTGGGAATAATGCAGAAGGTGTGTTTGATGGCGTTGGAGGGAGGCTCCCAAGAGGAATTTGTTCCTCTCCTTACTTGCTATATGGGATAACTGTGAGAGGAGTTTTACCTCCAGTAGAAATGTAGTCTCCAATGCCTCCATCTTCCAGTGTTCCCTGAGCTTTACTGGCAAGTATCCCCTGCTAACTTTGTCGGCACGAAGCACTGAATGTGAATGATAAGCAAAAGGGAAATGTTAAACAAGGTCGTGAGAACCTTCACATTATTCTTATGCTAGTGAGGCCATGTTCTTCCCACATGAAAAGTTATTTATAGCTAGCTGAGATGCTGAATATTTTTGACTGGCAGCTGTGCTTCAGTGGCACTTTGATTCCCCATAAATTTGTCTTTTATTAGAAAAATAAAGGTAGCAACAGCGAGGTTACGGTTGTGGAGTTCAGATAGGCAGCGACAAGCAGTGTCTGCTTAACACTGCTAATCTGCCAGTTGGAAGGAATCCCAAGTTGAGAGGATCAGAACTCCTCCAGAAATCTGGCACTTGGCTGATAATGTCTCTGGCTAAATGTCTTATGAGGCTTACAAACTCAATACGCACACAAGACGTGCCTCGAGTTATCTCTCCTGGTCCAGTGTTGCCCAGCTGAGGCTCTTGCTGGCTCTTCTGTATTTCTCTGCAACCCTTGCCTTTCAGAATATGTTTATGCCTTGACTGTGGTAGTGACTTCTTACAGATGTTCTTATCTCCATTCCCCACCCTCATGCAGTATTTGCCATGTTACTTAAAGCAGTTTCTTTTTAGTTATGCTATCTCTCATTAGCATGCTAGTATAAGACCTGTTACATTCATACATATTTTTTTAAGCTACAGAGTTGTACTTACACTCCTTACAGTCAAATGCACATATTAAACGTGGGTTTGAACTTTTCTTCTTCTAAATATCTTCAGTTTTTCCATGATCAGATTAGTGTTATGCCCATATCACTTCTGATAAATGACTGGTACAGCAGTACTGGCAAGCCTGCTCAGGCCTGCAGACATCACTAAGCCAGAGGCAGAAGAATAGATCCCAAAAACTTTCTGGCTGGATTTTCATTTCCAGGTGTCTTTGGGGCTATACAAGAGTCTTTACATAATACTTTCAATACATATATTGAATATCCTTCAGCAATCCTGAGTTTGGGAACTGTGGAAATCAGAAGAACTCCTCTGATAGCTTCTGACTTGTAAGTTACTTTCAGCATATCCATGCCTGTGTATGCAAGGGCTGCCATCCTTTATTCCCTCTCCACAAACTATTTCTTCAAAGAAACCATGGATTTGTGCTTTTTTTTTCTTTTTAGCTATGAGCATTTAACAATTTTGTAATCATTTTCAGTCTCTGTAAAAGCAGTAGGTGCTCTATTGTTGCATTTTATAGTAGACTTTCTGATTCTGATGTGTCCTTTCTTACATTGTTGATAGCACTTGACAATTCATTAGTGATAAAAATGAGTTGATTAAAGATGATCAGTTTAAAACCTCTTTTATATGCCATAACTTGACTTGATTGAATCCTGGACTCTGTTAATTGCTATGACTGAGCTTTCTTGGCATTTTTGTCATTTCATTTCCATAATGTAACCTGTGGCTGGACCATATTCCCTGGTGGGAAATCAGTGTGTGCTTAGGCGGGTGGTGGAGGATAGTTTGGTTCAGCAATAGACTTCACTCATGGAGTTCCTGCTAATTCTTAGGAATGTGGGACAGTGTCACAAACAGACCGGCTCCTTTTCACATCTCAGTGATTTCGTGTGTTCATGTGCACAAATGCCATGCACACAGATGCCTCAGGCAGCAAACTCTGTCCATGTTGAAAGAAGACAGAGTGGAAATTTCTAGGGGCACTTGATTCTCTCTTTGCTTCTGCAGAGCAGCATGCACATGTATGATTCCCACTTGTTTATAGCATATGTGTCATTTAGTTCTTTTATGCCTTTTTTAATGCCTCTGTTTTGGGAAATAATGCCCGTGTGTCGTAATCCCTGCCATTCACACCCAGTAAATTTTGTATATGTTGCCCAATTCTATCTAAATTTAACAAGAAATAGAGCCCCTGAGGTATTATGTTCCTAGCCATGGCTGCAGTGAAACAAGGTGAGTGGAACAGAAACTGTTGGCCACATAAAAAGGGAACTGGCCACGTAAATGCTGGCCATGAGTATGTGTGTGCTGTGATTGACCAGGAGGCCCAGTTGGACCCCACTGATTCCAAGCTGGTCAAAGTCGGGCTGCCACATGGGCAAGAGGGGATTGAGAAGAGATGGAACGTGGTTACAGACCAAGGGAGACAATCCACAGAAATCAGACTGCTCTAATGATTACAGAATGAAGGGTATTCTTAGTCCTGCTGTTGCAAATGAATAGTTATTTGCAGCGTGATTGACTAATTAAACAAAATGTTTTTACAGAAAAAAGTGGCACAACTGAGACTATTCATAAATAAGTTTACAAAGTTAGCATTGTTGAAACTCCTAGAGCATGACTGAAATTTTTATTGATGCTATGTAGCATGGCATGAAAAATCTTTAAAAATGCTTTTGATAAAAAAAATGTATTGAAATAAAAGTCAGACCTTAATTGTTGTACGAAAGAAGTATAATCATCTGTAATTGAATTGTCAGAAATGCAAATGTTAGCATCTTGACATTTGCCATTGCTGTTCTGTCTTTTCTAATTATCTTTATTAAAGGCTGAAATTAACAAAGGAAATGTCTGAAAATTAGGAATAGTTTGTTACATTAGGTGACATTTACCTCTTTGATACCATTTATCTTCAGTTGGAGCTTGATGTTCAATTATTGTCTCTCTTCTAGGGAATTGCACCAAAACTGAGATTTTCTACAATCTCCCTTATTGCAGAAAGTCTGTTAAGCTCAGGAAGGAGTCACATACAGGTTAGCATAATTTAATTGTTTGCAATTTAATTTCCAGATTTAATATTGATAGCCTTGCTTCCAATTTTTGCATGTGCTGCTCACTTCAAACTTTTCTCATTCTTCTGTTGTGGTTAAAGCAGTTATCATGGGTGCTTGACAACTTGATTAAATTTTTAATCAAGTATGAGTAAAGAGTGAGTTTGGTGCATGACAGTAAATGCTGAGAGTTCCTTGAATCTGAAACAATTATCAGCTGCTGAGTTCTGTGATCAGCTGAAGTGTCAGTCCCTGGTGTATTTGTAGGTGGGAAGATGGCTTCTCACCATTTGTTACAGACACTTAAAATTAAGGACAATGAAAACGAGGTGAAGTCAGACAAGGTACATTATTAAAACCAAACCAATTAATTTAATTGTTTTCCATAACTATATCATTAATGGTCATGGAAATGAAGATTATTTTTTTTTTGAAAAGGCTATCACGTATTTTAATCTGGAAATGCTGCTTCTGCAACAAGTGAAGTTAAAGGTGAAAAAGCACTCTTCTCTGGTCTCACAGATTGGAATTTTGGTTTGGTTTCCTGGCACAAGCTGTCATGTACAGTTACTCTTACATCCTTCTTTTTTTGCCACATTATTGAAAAATGGTGCAGCATCATTAAAATGGAATGGTTGTCAGGAAGTGTTGCATGCAAAGACACTTAGGTGAGTTTGACCTGTTTGTGGCATTTGTTAATGAGTCCAAATTTAGCAAATGAAATATATTGAGACAGAAAAAGAATTAAAAAAATCAGTGAATATTGTCATTGTCAGAAAACCAGATTCTGTGAAGGTGACTTGAATAAGGGAGTTTGATTTAAAATTTAGAATGTCCCTAAAAGTGTCTAATATGTTATGAATAGCATATCAGATTTGCTTGTGTTGTAGTGAAGATTTAGTTTCACAGCTGTTGTAAGCCAGAAGCAGCACAACCTACTTCTAATGAAACTGAAATTAATCTCAAAGAATTAGGTCCGGTTTGTGTGGACCAGTTCCATCCTCTGTCTCACTGTCAGCTGCACAAATGGTAATTCAGGCTGTGTGATGTCAAATTCAAACGGTGTTGATGCAAAACAAAGACACAACCTCAGCCTCACTCATGGTTGGGTGTAGAGAACTTGAAGGCAAGCTGGACATTTTATTTTTTGGGTTCCTGAAGTAGTACAGGCAACATGCAGATTTAAGACTAATGCCTACTAGCTTGAGCTTGAAAAAGAAGTTCTAACAGGAACAAAAGTCTTGCTATACCATTATTTTTTATCTTTTACAACCTGTGAAATTGGGCCAGATTTCACCAAAAAGCCTGATTATCCATATTGCAGTATTCAAAGTTAAAACGTGCTGCTGATTAAGTAGCCTGGTAAGGGCTGTAAAATCTAGAGGGTTAATGGCCAACAATGGTGGTATTTGTTCTAAGGTTGGACTTGATGATCTTGGATGTCTTTTCCATCTTTAATGATTCTGTTATTTGGGAAGATCTTTGGAGGATGATCTTAAAAGTTTTTGGTGGGGGGAAAGTATTTTTCTTGACTAAACTTTACTTCTTGATTATAATTCTTTAAAGAAACTAGTAAAATTCACCATGGTCCAAGAAAATATGAATTTCAGAGAATGTAATTACACTTTTTTTAGACAACTCTAAATGGATATAATTTAAACTGTTAAATAGGCTTCTATTTTAATTTGTATATGTTATTTTAGATGGTAAGAATTTTAAAAGGTTAAAATAAAAGTTTAAACTGATGGAAATATGCTTCAAATCTGTGTATGTCCAATCCAGGTAAAGTTTGTGTAAAATACACTTGTGACAAAATTCATTTTCATTTTTTACAGTCTTTGTACACTAACTGTGTAAGAAAGCTAATTGAGTAAGTATCACTTAACCTTAACATCTAACGTGTAGTAATGTGTGCTTTAACCTTCTGGTTTCAGAGAAAATGGTAAACACATTGTTTTTTAAATTGCTGTTTGATTATAGTTCTGTGAGGGGAACTTCAGATGACATGGCATCTAGTTCTGTTAAATTATTAGTTCCTTGTTTGCATTATGTTCAGTGATCTTTGTTCTACAACGCTGTCAAATCAGATAATTTCCTCTTCTTCGCTTTAGGCTGGTCTGAATGGGGTACATCGTTCAACCCCAAATGGAAAATTGCACACAAAGGTGCTGAAGAAAAACACTCTCTCACCCGAGAAAAGCAGGCACCGCTTGGCATCAAAGAACTACGAGCAGCCCACGATAGCTTCGAAATCACGCTCTCCGTCCCCGTACACCAAGAGACGGATGTGTGAACTCTCAGAAGAAGCCAGGCAGCGCCTGGCCCATTTAAACCTGGGTCCTCACGAGTTCAGAAGAGAAACCGATAAACCTCCGTTCGTAGTTAGACGGGTTTGTATTCACTCCAAAGTGCTCCCAGCTTAAGCTCAGATCAAATATTGTTCTTTCGCTAAATACCGCTCCAAAAATTCATTCAGCTCTTAGTTTAGATGAATAATTTTTCTCTCCTTAGCAGTCTGTCACATAGTGATTTAAATGTAAAATTAACTAAAATAAAATTTCTTTTATCCGCTTTAGTAACAGACAAAGATCAAATTCTTTCATGAATATCTTGGTTAAATTCTCTGAGGCGCCATTTCTTTTCTTCCAGCGCACTAGACAGGATAATAGGTGTATAAATTCAGCTTGGAAGTAATTGATATTAGTATTAAAAATTCCTGAATAAGACTTTAAAGAAAGAGTGTCTAGTCACATTATGAACAGTTACACTTCCTCTCTTTCAACTTTTTTTTTTAATGTTGGCATCCTGTGATCTTTGAAGCACTTCCCTTGCTCAGAGCTACATCTCGAACACTCTGACTTATAGTTCGTAACATAAGGACTTTTTGCCATACATGAAAAATTGTTCTGATATTAGGTACTTATTTAAAGAAATTGTGTGTAAGAGGTTTACAATGAAGGGGCTACATTTCCCAGCCACTTGGAGGATTATATACTTCTATTTATTCTTTTCCCCTCTTAATTTTTCTTCTGATTGCAACAATCCTTTGGTTTTAGTAAACCACTTTGAACGTGTAGGGGCAGAAATGGGGTTGTTCTTATCCTGTGCTATGACATTATGATTTGTCTACAGTTTTGGACATTGTCCCAGGCAGTGAGATAATCTAGTGTTTAATTTGTTTGCTTCTCACTTAATTTTTTTTTCAGTATCTGTACAAATTAATTAATAATATCTTGTCAAATTTCAGAATTCTTTTCCGAGTTTTATTCTACTTATAGGTACCTTTTAGAAATTCAGAATAGCCTTAATAAGTCATTAGTCATTTATTAATCAACTGTTTCTTTCTCTCAGATATTTTTCTTTCGACTCCTTTTATTCAATTCTTCTGGTTTTTGGTCTGTAGCTGAAGTTCACAGTTTAATTATAGCATCGTTAACACTGATTATTGATTTTCAATGCTTGGCTATGTTTGTATAAAAAATGAAAAAGCTTCTCTGTTAATTTAGCATATCCCGATTGCCATGGCCTTTCTAGACTGAGAATGCTCTTTTTAGGGCATCTTTACTGTTGAAGACTCTTTTGGCCTGGAGACTTTGTGTTACATGAAGATTAAAATTGGATTATGTCAAATGTAACTTTTTTAATTAGGAAGAGATTCAGATCTGTCTTGGTGAGATCTGAGCTGTTTAGAATAAATATGAGACACCAAGAATTGTTTAAAAAGACTGCAGACATTACAGATGAAGGATAAACTATCTGCATTTTCTTTTTTTTTTGGATAATAGGATATTCAGAGTTTTCTAGACCATTCTAGAACTGTTTTGTTTTATGAACAGTAATGCTAATAATACACACTAGCAAAGTGTTATGAAAATAGTTTTAAATAGTACTTAAAGAAGAGTAAAATATTTTAGAAAGTACTAGATGTGATCTTATGAACAAAACCAGAAAAAATAGGAATTGATACATTTGATACTGAGTATTTTAACAGTGTTTTTGCTTCAGGTTGAACAAAGAAGTCCTGGTGTTAAACTTCATACCTGGTGTTCCATGCGAGAAAGCGCAGCGGGATCCTGGGCCAAGGCAGACCATGGTCAGTATTTCCTACTATAGATCTCACTAGTGCTTTTGATTTCTGCAGTAGGTTATTTTGTTTGGGTGGGGTTTGTCATAATGTGGGGATTTTATTTATTATAAAAAAGTCAGTCTGTAATGGACAAAAAGCTGTTAGTTCTTCCTGGGAATAGGAAAAATAGTGAATAAACTACTGCTTCCAAGGGTGCCCTTGAATAATCCTTTACCTCCTGAAACTTGGAACATAGTTCTACATGATGTGAAAACAGGAGTAGAGAATACCAAAGCCAAACAGGCGAGTGCTCTGTTTCACTCCACTTGTTTTGTTGAGTGGATAGTGCAGCAAATCAGCACCACGGTTTATGGGTGTGTTGACCAGGCTTGGAGTGCTGATTATTTTGAAGTTCAAGGGCTCTGTTTCTTCAAAAATGAATACTGGTTATTTCAGCAGTATTTGTGAGTAGTGAGATCAGACTTACCATTATTAATGAGCGTCCAGGATGTGCTCCAATATCTGTTTCAGCATTCTTTGGTAACAGTAAGTGAGGGTTTAATAAAAAGTGTGGGACCAGAAATTTAAGGAAGTGCCTTAAAACTTGATTTTATTGCATGTGTCTGACAATTTGAGAATTTTAATGAGTCTCATCAGTATTTGTTTATGTTTGCTCTGCCTCATTTTTATTGCATTTCCTGACTAATTATAAATTGTTTACATCAAATCATTCTGAACAGGTTATTTTACATTTGTTGTGTGTCATAGCACTGGGTGCTGGATTGTAAAGGTTTCACATTCCCTTTGGGAACAGGCTCACCAGTCTGTGATCTCTGGGTAATGTAACAGACCTATTATCATCTGATACCACTGCATACTTACAAACTGAGTTGGTGGTTTCTGGCCAGTAGTTAGGAGACTAAAATCTACCTCAATATCCAGAGGATTTACTGGTCACCTGCCTGTGTCTTGAGGCTTATCTGTAACTTCTGAAAAAAACCAGATTCCTGGGATTAGAAATCTTAACAGACAGTAGAGTTTGGTCCTTTTTTGTTTTTCCTGGGTCACGGTGTGAGGGTTGTTCAGTACAAACTGATATAGCAGATCAAGAAGGCAGACATAATTTAATGTCAGTCCCCCAGGGTTGAGGTGCACATTGACACTGGTGAAAAATCCTAACCCAGTATGGACCTAAGAGTTTCCCAGTGTAAGTTTCCATGGGCTTCATACTCGTGTCTGTGGGTCAGTGGCGAGGGAAGGAATGCAGAGGTGATAGGAGGAGGGAGAGTTGGTCACAAGGAAACTTGTTCAGAGAGGATTAGTAAGGTAGAGTAATGTACATGAGAATTTTGGGGAATGGTAGAGCTTGATTTGATATTGATTTAGGCAATGAGTAGCATAACAAAATGTGCCACTTCTGTCTAGGCAAAAAATGGTGCATACCCTGATTCATTATTATAAACATTGTATTCCATTAAATGTGAAGTCATGGTTTTCAGCTAAAGAAGGTGATTTCCTGAAAGATACTGAGGAGACTGTTTAGAATTTCACAGGGTATAATAATAATAATAAATTGCTTTAGTTCTGTTTGGGAGGAAAAGTAAGATGCCTTGTAAAAGCTTTTCATAAAATTTAGGACATTCAAATTTCTTTTTGATTTCTTCTGACTGCACCTTTTTTTCTTTCTCCAGATCCTTCTCTTCTCAGCAGCTACAGACCCAAGAAAACTGAAGTGAGTACTGTGAAGTGCTTTTGGTAACACATTGGTTTTTTGTGAAGCTCTGAGCTTCCTAATCCTTCTTGGATTGTCGCGCATATATATTTTTGAAACTTTATCTATTTCAGTATCAAAAGCAAGAAAAAGGACACTTTAAACTGGTCTAACCCAGTTAAGGCCTGCTGATAGGTTATTTACAAACAGTAAAGGGAAACTTAGGACTCTGTAAAGATGCTTATGCCTGCTGGTACAGAACTTGGTTTTCCTTGGCATTAAGGCTTGCAACAAGACCATAGAAGAGTCTTTAAATGCACTTTGCATTTGCCTTCCCAGTCATTCTGAGAGTATTCTTCCTTCTGGAATTGTATGGAAAGGTAGCACTGGTAGAACTGGCAAGCCAGTTGTGTTATTTTTCATCCTTTCTTTTTCAGATTTTAGCTTCTTTGTGTATTAAAAGGATCTGAAGATTAATGCCAAGGTTCTTTTGGGTTTTGGTGGGCTTTATTCCTTACATCCTCATTTAGTTGTTTTTTGCCTGTGTTCCTGTAGAAATTGTGGGTTTAGGCATTTAATTATGTATGCCCTAATAGATTTCCTAATGACTGGGAAAACTGGTGATAACAGGGAGGAGGAAAGAAGGGGAATTATAAGGATAAACCTTGATATATGTTAAATGCACTTTCAGACTCTAAACTTTTATTACCAAGGATTATCAAGTTTTGTGTACCATGTGAGTCTAATATATTGTGCCACTTCTGGATTGTTCCATGGCTGTAAATGAGAAACAGTAAAGAAAATAGAGAATTTCTACTAAATATGCTAAATATCTCTTCCTTTTTTTATTTTAAGGTCACATTATCACCCCCATCCCTCTGCCCCTCCCCACCTCCTTTGCCATCCAGTGGGAAAGTAGATTGTAGGAGCAGTCATTGGAGAATGCAGAAGATAGCTGAGCTACAGGTTAATTCATCATGTTCTTGATGCCACCAATCACTTGTGATTCTCACAAAACCAGGTTTGAAGAGAATGTATCTTTCTCTTGACAGAAATATAATATAGCTTTGTTTTAGAGGAGCTGTTTCCCAAAATTGAGGAAAAAAAGCCCTGCAGCCTGGAAAGAGCTAATGAATAACCTTATTATTTTTGATCTGGTTTTGGTTTTTTCCCTCAGCTTTGGGAAAGTGCTTCTGTAAAAGTCCCCGTGCCAGGGAAAAGGGGGATAATCCATGGCAACATTTTAGTGATGTGTTTCAGGTTAAGAGGAATTATGAAAGGTTTAACTAGTATAGTGAAGAGTGAGTATAAGATGAGTAGATGGGCCTGAGTCTTCCCTCGAGGAACAGCAAATTCTGAGAAAAAAAAAGTCTTAAGAGTGAGAGATCTCAGAGTGAGGAGGAGTCTAAGATTTGAGTTGTTCAGACTCTCAAGCATTATTCTGAATCTGTGATTCTTGGGAAGGGTAAACCTTTAAACTCTGCAGTCAGAAAAGGTGATAAAAGGGCTGTTACAGTAGACTTTGCTGTAAGATGGTATGTTAGTTACCAACAGATTCCTCTGACACTTGTTGATTACTTTAGTCTAGGGCTCTTTGTATGAAATGAGGGTCCTTGTTCTTTCACCAGCAGACAGATATTCCTGAGTGTATGTACAACCTTTAACCTTTTGAGTTGAGAAATAAAACCACAAAAACTGTACATCTTGGTACTCATAATAAATTTTAGCTTGGTGGGGTATTTTTCAGGCAAAATCTGCTCGTAGAAAAGACTTGGACGGTTGTGTTGTTTGCAATGAGGATGAGCTCTCAGGTCCACCCAACAGACAGTCCCATTCTGCTGGTTCATTAGAGCGTTCAGCACCTCCTGCATTTCAGGAGCATTCCCCCAGTTCTGTGCTGCATCGGTCTTCTCTAAGGGAAAGGTAATGACCTGGTTTTATTTATAAAATTCTGGAATTATTAATGTGAACAGATGATAACAGTACTTGCATGTCTATAGTTTGCATGTGTGGAGGTGTGTGGGCTGAAGGGACTGAAAAATCACCTGCAATAATGATGTTGTTTGACTTTTCCTCAGATGCTGTGTTTGCCATCACCTCTCTGCCTAATGATTACAATCCTAATAATGTGGCAGTGAAAATCTCTGTAACAGTGACACCCCAGATTTCATGCTACCAATGTCCATCTGAAACAGAGAATACTCAAATCATCAGTGTTTCAGAGGCAATTAGAATCTCAGGGATGTAAATACAGATACATGTCAAGTAGGTTTTACAGGAGGTACTTGGAAACCTTTTTCCTTTCTGACTTAGGACTAGTGTTTGTAAGCACGTACTCGTTGGCTGTAAAATACTCAGAGTGTGACTAGTGTGCATAACATGCTTGGGCAGCTTTAATCTACTCAGTGTATTATATTCCAATCTTTTTGCTTTATTGACATCCTAAGATTTTGTTTTGTTTGAATTGAAGCGTGGGCCTCTGCAGCAATTGTTTGTACATTAATTGCTATATTTAAATTAGTTTCTTAGTAGTCTCCGCTGACCCCAATGGAGTTGGGTTGGAGACAGTTTCTAATAGCCCTTAGTTCTGTGGATTTCCATCCCTGGATTAATATTTTGGGCACACTTCACAGCTTCAGTGTCTTATGAGGGTGGAATGGAAGAATTATCAAAAAGCAACAGATGGTTTAATGCTTAAGCCCTCCAGTCCTTCAAGGAGAGTATTCCCTACCTCCTGCTGAGTAGAAGGTGTACTTGGTGCTTCTCTTGTAAATTCACTGAGTAAGTTATGGGTTTTGCTTTGTGGGAGCAGAAAAACTGTGTTCAAAGCTGGGCCTGAGTAAGCAAATACATAAAATAATTGGGAGAAACTAAGGATTAAACTGATGTCTTGTCCTAAATGCTGAAGATGTACTTTGGTGGCTGGTTCATTCTCTGTTTGATCCCTGTTACCATTGGTACCCCAGGTAGTCAGTGCTTGCAGGGTGCATTTTACAGCCTACACACAGCCTAATGCTTGTTTTCAAAATAGAAAAACTGTCTCAGTTTTTTCTTTAAAAAGAAAAATGACAGATGGCAGGTGGGGACTGAATTTTTAATACTCACAAAGATCAAGATGGTGTTTTAACATCTTCCTCTGCTTGAAAACTTGTTTGTTAGTTGTTCTGTGTAATAGTGTGTCTTGAGAAGTGTTTTGCGGAGATTAGGATGTATCTGGGGTTTGGAGGAGGTTCCTTTGTCATCTTGTCTGCCTCCCCACTCTCCTCTGACAATGTTTGTGCATTAGTTACCCATATCTGGGGAAGAGATACTGTCATGGTGACTTTTTTATCCTTTTCTTCAGCTGGATTCCTTATGGAGGGGTTGGGGCTAAATTATATACACATTTTATTTAAAGCTGATGGGGCGCCTTCTGTTGATAGCAGGAAAGCCTTGTGTGTTATGAGCTGCTGTTACATGCATAGTAATTTAGTCATCTGCAAGTTAATCTTGAACTTGTCTGAATGTTCTTGCTTTTTCTCTTTATGAGCCCCTTTCCGGAAGAGATTTCTGATCTTGTGAAATTATGTTTTTTCTTCTTATTAGAGCAAATGTTCTCAGCTCTTCTGAGCTGTAACATCTCTTTATGTAAAAGATGTAACTATTTACTTCTGTCATCAGAAAAAAAATCAAAATGAGAAATAAAGGGCATAGTCTAAAAATTTTGATCTCTGTTTCATGCTGCTGAGATAACAGTGGTTTTAGCTGATTGTGTATTGAGAGTTATACTTGGAATGACAAACATGGTTGAGAGGTCAATGTTTGGAAATGCATGCAAACACTGCTGTTCAGATCATAGAAATACAGGAAAAATCAGCAGTACTGAAAGTATATCAGTGTTAGTGTAATTGAAAGAATATGGAGCCTTATCTCACAGCATTTGGTGTTTATTTCCTCAGTTTTATTTTGAATTACAAAGACAAATTGCTTAGCATATCCAGGCTATTTTTTTTTAATGCTAGTCAATCCACAGTCAATATGAAACTTGACTCCCCACCTTGACCTTTAGTTCCCTCTTTTCCCTTTCTTATTCTAAAAAGTAGTGTGAAGTGATGTCTGCCTTAGGAGTACTTCCCAGAGCCCTGCTCTGTAGTTCTTAAGCCACTGCAATACTTTTAGTAGTACAGAAATTGTGGTCTTCCATATGCTCCCCTGAGCCCCTTTGCATCCTTTCTGGCAGTTTCCAGTCCCTTTTCTGTGAGCCTACCGGAGACACCACAAATCAATCCTCTTCCCTTTTCCCCACTGGGTTTGAGACAAAAGCAGAACTGATTTACTACTGAACAAGACAGAAAAGTTTTGCATATTTATTTTTCATGCTTTATTTTTACATTTTTCATTATTTACATCACTTAAGGAAACCATTTGCTGATGCTGAAAGCTGACACTCAACAGAATGATGTGGCCATACAACCAGAGGTCCTTTCCAACCCCAAATATTCTGTGATTCTGTGATTTTTGGGTTGTAGCTCCCGTGCAGACCAGTGGCACATACACACCCTGGAGTTCCTGCCCTCGATGTGTGACCAGCAGTGTGTCAAGGCAGGTGACTTGCCCCCCCAGTCTGGTTGGTTGTGCAGAGATCAGTGGCCTCTTGTGCAGGAGTGAGCATCCTGAATGCCTTGGGAAAGAGCATTAGTACTCTGTTGTCTCAGTGCTGCTTCAGGAAAGCAGCATTCGAGTCCAGTCCTTGCTTTCAATCGTGCACATCCCTCCTCATGCATTCCTAGAAGATAGTGTTTTTCTTGGGGACTTACAAGCTAAGCCTTCCCTGCAGCACTGAAACCTGCAGCAAAGTACCTTTCATAAAGGAAAGGAGAAATAGTGAGATGGATTCTGTAAGGTCAAGAAGTCCTTTGAGCAGAGCTGTGTGCTGGCACAAGAGAAATCCTTTTCTCAAGAGACCACAACAATCATAGGAGTATTTGACTATTTCTGTTATGTGAGAGGCAAAGCTACTTCTCATGCATTTGGGATCAAAGGATTCTTTTTCCTACTCTGGAAAGAGCACGCTTTTGCTTTTGTTTCCAGACTGAAGTACAGCTTGATATCTTTTTTCATGTTCTCCTGGTTATGCTGCTGCTATGTGATCTTACCTACTATAAAATCTAACAAAAACCTAAGTTCTCTTTGAAGTGAGAGAGAGGTTAACTGTCTGGATCAGATGCCCTTCTGTAATATTCCTCTATTGTTTAACTACCATATTTTTATATTATCTTTTTCAAAGTAGTAGGGAAAGAGCAGCATGAAGTTAGATATTGCTAATGATAGATACAATGATAGATAACAGATATTAATGAAATATTAGATCCTACATGAAGTCCTTGAAAATTCCAGTTATCAGAATCAGTGATCTTGAAATGTGTCATGCCAGGATCTTGGGGGTTAGTTTTGTTGCACAGCAAAATCCAAACACAGGTAGTTCACCTTTAGAGGCTGGCATGCATCCTAAGACAGGGTTTGCTTCTGTGAGAGTGTATGTTTTCAGTGCTGAGAACTTTCTACTACAAAGTAGAACACTGAAAAACATTGCAGACTTTTTAGGAAAAAAGCTTGCTCTGGGGAGAGGCTGCAAACTAGGTTTATCAATCTCACCTCTTGGGGAAGTTTACTTATTTTGTATTCTTTAAGTTAGCTTCTGGAATCAGCACTTGAAAATCAGTTATTTCATACTATATTCTGCAAAACTGAGCAGTACCTGAGCCTTGTTTCATATTTTTGACTAACATCTGTACTATTTGTCATCTTCATTGGTTGGTTTTGCTGCAGCAGTAAGTAAATTTAAAATTGATTGCTGTCAAAGCCATTTTGTGTATAAATTAATAAATTCAGAAAAGATAGAAGGTAATGGAAAAGCTTCCAAAGAGCATAAGGAGGTGCAGCCAATTTGTGACATGCTAATGATTTAATACCTGAATGGCTTCAACCTTTTGGGGGCAACTGCTCAGCTGGAGTATTGACTTTCATTGAAATCTTGGAAGCTGTCTGCCATTTAAGTTTCACTTTTTCCGTGAGGATGATGTATAAGGGCTGGATATGAAAAGGAGAGAAAAGAAAGCATTTACTAATTTAAGAACTCAGCACTGAATTTGTCACTAGGCTTCAAGGCCCAGTTGTAAACAGGGCTTTGGAAAGTAAGAAAAACTACATAGAAAACATGGGAAATTTTTACCTTTTTTTTTTCATTTCTTACTGAAGAGGGAGAGCAAATTGGTACACAGCTAAGCTGTCAGCTTCTGCTTCCAAATATTTAGGCTTCTGTGCTTTGATTTAAGGCCTTAGCTGTGTGTAGTTGCTTCTGCTCCATAGTAATATTGTGCCCTTGTGAAGCAGCCTCCCTCCTCCACTGCAAATATTGTGAGAATGTCGGGGGGTTTGTGTTGGTATAACTTCATTACAGTTCAGGCTGGTATATACCAAGATAGTCTCTAAAACACTTCAGAGCTGCATCTGCACTAAGTTGCATAGCCATTGGTCATTTTAAGAAAAAGCAAAACAAAACTGTGTCCTTGACTAAACTGCCCAGAAAAACTCTTTAAATGTAGCCCAGCTTTTCTATTGTGCCTCCATACAGACTAGTATACACTGCAAACTAAGTCCATCGTACTGAATTACCACTTCATGTCCTCTTAAATGAGAATAAAGCAACTTCTTTCCTTACTGTGAATGCTGAATAAATGCCTGCATAGACACAAAATCTGGGAGAGGGTTGTTTTTATTTCAGAGTCAAATATATTTGGCTTTGTTGAGACTCTCTCCTGTTCCATATATAAGTTGTTGCAGATACTTTCAGGAGCTTTAAGAGCTCTTTGTCCCTCTTCCCCCCGATTACAGTAGCGTTGTCTCCATTTGTGAATCTGGTACTACAGGACTTCATTGATTTCTGTCCTCTGATAGTTTGTCCTTGTGTGTGGTTTTGCTCAGCATGAAGTCTGTGTCTTTGAAGCTGATGAATTCTTCGTGGAGGCCACATGCACTGAGTTGTTCACGAGGCGAGGACGTGCCATGGTGGGGGAAGGGGTCACGATAGGCATTGCAAATACTCTGCAGCAGGATTTTGCATTAATTCTGCTGATATGAAATGTATTAGTATCTCCTGCTGAAATGTGATATTAATGTTTTTGCTGTGTGCAAGTGGATGATTGGATTGTCTGACATTTAAAAGTTCCTATTTATTACAGCTCTCGAGTTTGCGAGCTGCTGTTTGAGTAGAGTGCATGGGTGGATGTATCCTGTTTGTATTTCTAATGGAGTATTTCATCCTAATGGATAAAATTATACATGAAAATAATCTTTAGCACAAAATCTACACTGTCTGCCTGGTTTCTTTTCTTTTTTTCATCATGGTAGATGTTGTCTGTATGACCTTAAAAAAAATCCTTATCTCATAAAAGAAAATAAATGCCTTTAGTCACATTACAAGGGAAAATGGTTCTGTTTCCTTGATCAGATTCAACACAACATCTTTGAAATTAATCTTGAAAAGTTCTCTGATTGATCTGGCTTTTTCTAGGTCACTGAGCTATATTTCCAAAGTGTTTATACAATCTATTGGAATCAATAAACAATTTAAACTGATGTAACTGCAGAATGTTTGCAAGTCCCAGGGAAAATTGAAAGTATGACAAAGAATACAGCTGTAGAAGTTTATTTCGTTTATCAGGACAAACAGTCATTGAAATGAAATGACTTTCCTTTCAGCACTGCAATATGGTAGTGACACCTTAATCACATAAATAAGTAGCTAGTCATTTTAAAGAGTCGTTACTGGTGATTTTGGGCAAATGGAATCCCTTTATTTATACTCCAAGAAGCTGTGCTATAAAGCCTGTTTTATAAAGTATTTCCAGTAGGAGAGTTAGAATATCATAAAAAGGTTTCACTTCAGATTATAGTTGTTACATTTTAGGCATGATTTTATTTTAGTTTGCGTTTCGGTTGGTGTAAATATTAACATTATACTTTAAACGTGGATTAGACTCTATAGTTGTTACTAAAATTAGACAATAAAATACTAGAACGGCTAATTAAAAAGAAGCTGATACCGTTTTTAATCACACTTAAGCTTTTGATTTTTTAATTTTTTTTTTTTTTGGTAAATGAAGTTTGGGGTCTGAGTGAGTGGCCAACGTTTGTTATACCACAGCGCACACTAGTGGATTGATCAGTAAAATCACCTGGAGAAAGAAATTTAATAGTTCATGAATTAAGTACTTAAATCTTCTTCTTCTTGCAGACATGGCCGTGTATTTTCTAAGTGAATACAATAGCTAGCTGGGTTTTCTTTTACATTACAGGTAAATACATTTACCTCCAAGGATATTTGTAAATTTAAGGTTAATAACAATGATCTGAAATCTTACATAAGAATTTCATAAAATTTATTTCCCAAAGGCAATATATTCCAGCTTCTCAGAGCCAGCAACCTGAATGTTGGAAGAAGAGCAGCTGCTGTATAAATAAGAGAAAATGCCATGACTTCATGGGTCTATCTTTTATTTGTCAAATGGGAAATGTCTCACTCTTACTGCATATAGGATGCAGATTTTTAAACATGGATTTCAGAAGTCCTTTAATATCAGTAAATGTTGTAAATCCTAATGGGAAGTCATAAGATGATAATACCACTCCTGCCCCTTTCCTTTACCTCTGTTCTTTGAAAAAAAAAAAAAAAAAGAAAGTGGTTTTTTTTACCAAAGCACAGGTGGTGATAGAGCACATGCATTGTAATGCAGTACATCAGACTGGGTTTGACTGCATTGGGGAAATGAATGTTCCTGCCTGCTTAAGGGACTCACACTTCTGTTTCTTTAAAGGCCATGCTTTTCTCCTATTAACAAAATCCACAAACCATTTTACTTTCATTTAGAAAATGTTATGTGAGGTCTTTCAGTGCAACAAATCACTGGATTCTAGTGTGCAAGACAGTTGTGCAGTGTGGATTCTCCATACATGCTCCTGGGCTTGAAATTAATTGTAAATGCTCAGGATGCCAATACGAGTGTTATGACCAGTCTTGTGAAGATTCTTGCCTGTAAGGATCCCTAGATAACTGTTAAAATCATTAGAAATATGGAAATACATCCCCCAATGGATTATATGTTTTGTCCTTTCAATATTGTGTCATTTCTTGGCACCCATTCTTGAAGAAAAATAGAAACATTCACGAATAGGTGATTTGATTTAAAGAAATTCATAGATAAGCTGAAAATACTGGGGCTGTTTAGAAACGAGAGAGATATTTTGGAAAGATAAGCAACAAAAAGTGCATCTAAATAAGTTGATTAGATAGAAGAAGATAGAAGAAAATAGAAGAAAATTACTCAAAAGCAGAGAACTGGTCACTTTCTACTAATATTTCAGTCTATCTCTCTTGTAATAGAAGGGCTGATCCAAAGGATAGCAAAGAGTTCTGTGCCCTTCCTGTAACCTTCAAGGCAGCCTGGCACATCCCATTTTCAGGATCCTGCTTCCATTAATTTTAACACTGCCAGGCTACTGTTTTGTACCGAAGCTTTCTATGTGTATACTTGGCTTGTTCTTTTTGGAAGGAACTGTACAGTTCTTTAGCTGTGTCGAAATTTCTGGAGGTTTGGTGAAGGTGAACTAAGCCAGGCATGATCAGACTGGGGATTTGAGAGTGATAGACTGGATAACACAGGGAATGTGATAAACTGGAGAGAAGAGGGCAGGAGGACTTGCAGTCCCAGCCCCACAAAGCTGCTCAGAGCCCACTGTGGAATCTCAGGGTTCAGGGTCATGATGTTTCTCCACTGCATTAAATTTGTGAAGGCAGCTGTCAAAGTATTGTTGCTGTTCCTGGTGCTGCTGGTCCACTCAGGGTATGGCAACTCTGCCGTGCTGTTGGCTGCTGTTCCATGAGTTGGGATTGCAGTGGCATGGCTTTGCCAGCTCACAGCTTGCCCAGTGACCCCTGTTCATATGATGATACCATATCATGAGTTTTTATTTTCTTGGTGCAAATTGAAGTTCTCAGAGGTTAGGAAACACTGAAATGAAGGTGCACAATCTTCATTTGGCACCCAGTTTCTATTCATTGTGATGAGATTGAGTAAGTAAACATTTAATAACTTTTCCCCAATAATTCTTTCCTTATATTGATGTCCCTTTTTTTTTAAATACATTTTTTTAATGTACTAACACGTGGTTGGTGTGTAGATGATTCTGTTCTTAAAATCTTATTTGCCTCCCTTAACAGACTGAGATTAACTATTGATATGAAATTTCTGACACGTTCTGAACTTCTTGAGAAGGATGAGGGGTTTTTTTTAGTAAATGGCAAAAAAATGTGATCCAAAACATAAAAGGGTAAAATCTAAAAGTAACTGTTAGTTTCAAGTTATCCATACCAAGCAAGCAACCTGCTTTTTAATGTAAAAAAGCAACTTAAAATGTAGTCCCTCTTATGAAATAAAGACGTTGAATTTGCAGTTCTCTAACTCCATGTGTTTTCCAATTTGCACACACCAGGGTTATCTTCCTGTTGATTTTTTCCAGTGAAAATAATTCCATGCGTGCAATACTTCCTTTAAAGAGAGGAAAATGAAACCTGATCACTGGGAATAGTGTGGCTTTTCTGTTCTGTAGGGACAATACCCAAGTTACAAAACGATCAACATTTTCCATGTTTTGCATCTTCTGTTGGTGCTGTGGCTGCATACTGTTTATGCAATGCTTTGAAATGTTTCTTTACTTGTACCCCAGAGGAGAAAAAGAATCAAATCTAAACACTGTGCATGTTCCAAATAGGAGGAAGTAATACATGCTTCATAATTACAAAAAAAAAAAAAAAGGAAATCCGAGTCGAAAGCATGTTTGAGCTTTTCAACAAGAAAATATTTCTTCTCTTTGTTTTTCTTCTTGCAGGTTTAGCTCTGGTTGGCCTTCACCAGCAAATGGAAATGAGATCCATAAAAGAGTGAAAAATATTTTAAGGACACACAGTGCTAGGCAGCGCCTAATATTTGTAAGTAAGACTGCAAACTCAATTCTTTCTTTTCTCCAAAGTGACTGAGGAAGAAAACTGTGCCTACAGTCTTGGATTTGTTATAATGTTGTCCTTTGAGACAGCCTTGATTGTCTTGAAATGAGGATTCAGTGTGTGAGCTGAACTGTTTCACACTGATTTCAGTAGCCTCTTTACGTGTAGCCTTTATGGGCAACTGGTACCTCTTATGGGTTATTGCAGACAGTTACATTTGGGTTTATTTTTTTATATCTGGTTCTCCACTTCCAATTTAAGCAAAAAATATGTTACAGTTGTGTAGAACATCAAGGTTAAACATGTTGTGCAGCTGCACATCAGCAGCTGCTTGTATCCAGCTGTTTATAGAGCTAATATTATTCTTCAGATGTGTGGGGTTTTTCCCTAATTACCTGGCTTTCAATGAACAGAGCTCTTTATCTAATGAGATTACGCCCGGGATCAGAATATTTTGCCCTTGATGGAATTTTGAAGTGTGGTTTAAGACAGACAAAAACTTTTCCTGTTGTGATTTTGAGAAGCGCGGTTGTGGCACAGCGCAAGCCAACGCATTGTACCAACTGAATAACAACATTGTTCATCTGCAGGGAACTTAGGGTCTTCAGTGTGAGGTGAGGTGAAAGACAGGTAAGACAAAAAGGATGTAAGGATGAGAGGTAGGTAAGATTATGATTAGGAGCTCTGGTGAAATTATCATGTCCCCAGATTTAGCCATGTTGGGCAGCTCCTTGTCTCACCTCGTTCTCGCCTTATCTGATTATTTTCTCCTTTCTGTCCAATCTTCATTTTTAGCTTAGTTGTGGGTTTTGTTTTAAACTCAGAAAAACCTTTTCTCGTGCATAGTAAGACTGTTTGATCTAGTTCTTGCTGTGCCTCCCTGAGTTTGTATATGAATGTTATGATTTTGTGAGCTGCTGCCTCTCAAACAGAAGATGCCCATCACATTTCAGAATAGGTACAAGTCATGTAAAATGCTTCTCTGATGTTTCAATGAACTTAAGATAACAAATTGGATTTCATGACAGTCCAACACCTACCTTTAATGAAAGTTTGCACAGCCTGAACTATCTCCAGTGGTCCTTGACTACTTTCCTTGAACAGCAGACCATGACTTTATGATAAAAGATTTACTAGTTTGTTACGAGAGTTGGATGGTTGGTTACATGGTCTCTCCATACAGTTAAAAAGACTGTGAAATATAATAATGGGTAAAGGAGAATTTTTCCTATTTACTTTTTTTGCTTATATCCTTTAAAAGTTCTACTCTAGAGTGACTTACACATAACGCAGCAATCCACTCGTTACTGCAGTACTGCACAAATGCACACGACTTTGCAGACAATGTGCTGGTTTCTGCCCTAAAAAATCCAGCTGTTAGGGTGTTGGGTCTTTAATTACCAATCTGGTCAGAGCAATGCTGGTAAAGGACGTTTATCTCACTCCATTTTCTTCCACTGAGCAAAAGGATGCTACAGAGAAGTCTTGTGGTGTTTGATACTTGTGTACAGCTGACTTGTGAGCGCTGTGCTAACAGCGGCTGACACGATTAAAAAAAATAGACAAAAATATCAGTTCTCCTTGCAGTGAGTACTGTACAATACACCAGGATTGGTTATGCTTCCCAGATGGCCCAAAATCAAGGCTGTGTTGGTGCACAGTGGGTGGATGAGGTAAATGGGTCATTTTTAAAGTGAGCGAATAGTAAAGCAAGTGTGCTCACTAAGTGGTGAGCAGAGTTTGGCTCCAATCCAGACCCTTTTCCAAACTCTGGAAGGTTAAAAAGTATCTCTTATTCTGTTTCATTCCAAAGATCCTAATGCTAAATAGCCATTCCCCAAAGTACCCAGCTGTGTCTTCTGAAATTTCATTTTCATAGTGTTCTGTAGAAATAGTGTGACTGGAGCTCTGCTGCAGATTCCTTAGGGTGTCCACTGTAGCTTTCTGCTGTGACATTCTGACAGTATCGTAATGTTTCCATCTTTTTTTGCTTTCCTGAACATAATTTGCCTCTGGCAAATGCTGCAGAGTTTTATTTACCACTGTACCCCATTTCCTCTTCAGTGCTTTGTAGTCTGTGACTGCTGAAGGAAGAGAGCTTTCCTGTTTACAAACACACTTATTACCTTGTATTTCACCACAATAAATTCTCTTAGGTTTTTCCTCATCCATACACCTGCTGTTCAGCTTGCTCTGCATCTTATTGCCATCTACCGCTATATTTATTGCCTTTTCTCCCAGTTCTGTGTTACCAGCAAGTGTGATTATTTTTACTGCACAGTCTTTTTTCCAATTATTTCTCCTATAGCATGAAAGATGACTGTGTTTACTAATCCTTACAGCAATTGGCTTCTGCTGAAAGCATCACTTAGTATCACCTCTTAAGTAGGGTCTTTGCTCTTCAGAGTAGAGTGAACATGGTTGTGTGTGGTGGAATTTCTACCATCCCATCTCGGGTGAGCAACTGGCTCCCTCCATGTGAGGTGTTTTGTTTCTCCCTTACTTAAGAGGGCAAATCTGGGTTAATTAATGTCTAGATATCATTTGGAAGGTAAGACTGCATTCTAACAACTCCTAAGAATACCACTGAAGGGTCATTAAGGGTATCAGATATTTTTTGAATAGGCGTGTACTCAGTCCTGTGTATGGAATCGAAGTATTCAATCGAAAATGCTTCTGTCTGGTAAAATGCATGAAATGGATAATGAGAGCTCATTATGAATCATAATAAGTTTTAGGTTCTTTTTCCCCTTTTCTGCAAGAAGCAAAAGTAAAGCAGTAGGCAGTAGGTTTCATAACATTTTATCAACATGTTTGTTGGGGGTTATTGAAGCTTGTGCTGTCTGCATAGTACTCTAGATCTACACTGTCTAGAAATTCTTTCCAGTTTATTACCTTAAAATTATTAGCTGAATTGTACTGAACTTAATTAAAAGTGTTCACAAATGGCATTTGGCTCATTACACTTTGTCCCTTTCTCCCCCAAGAAATGTAAGTTACTTTAATAGTCTTCTAAATGGAAAGAAAGTATTTTTGAAATGAGATCATTGTAATCAGAAACCAAGGTAATGAGAATTTGATTTCTGGGTTTTTTTTGTTTTTGGTTTGTTTGTTTTTTTAGGATGAGAGTAACTCATCAAAAGGAGACGTGACTAAGACAAGAGAATCTTCACATAATGCACCCTTATCCATGAGTGAACTGCAGAGCAGGTATGGAGTTTTTCTCTGACCAAGACAGAACAGTCATACTCAATATTGCCCTTTAAATGTAGCTAAAAATTTCTCTTCCCATTTTAGTCTGTCATATATTGCACAAGGAAAAGACTTCTGTAAGAGTTAGTCATACCAAGCTTTTTCACCTAAAAGCAAAATGCAGTTAAATATAATTATGCCTCTGATGTTGTTTTGGCACTGTAAGTGCCTAAGCCAATATAATCTTCATAAAACACTGATTTTGGAACTGGACTTGGTAATAAAAGTGATTCTTGGGCAGTAGTTTTGGGTTTTATCAACCAGAGAGCAAATGTCACTTTTAAAATAATCAATTGGTTATTTGGTTATTTTTTTAAACTATAGGAGTGCAAAAAGAAATTGGAGCTTATTTATTAATATGGTTTGAGGCTGTTGCTTTGGTTTGTTCCTTTTTTTTTTCTCTTTTTTTAAACTCATATGTGGAAAAAAACGTTTTCAAAAAACGCATTAAATTTATATACCATAGTTTAGCGATTCAGCACGTTATTTCAGAAGCTGTCTTGGAAACCTGAGGTCTTAAAAACCTGGTTTATTTGGGTTAATTACTATATGTACTACTCACGTACATGGCTAGGGTTTCATTTCAATATTATGAAACGCTGAATTGATTTTGACAACTTCTGTAGCAGAAGTTATCAATATTGATGTTCTCTGTGTGTGCACACAGTGTTTTGTACAATGTTTTCAGTACTTGTTGGAGGAAAGATACTAAGTAATGTAAATCTTTTCTGGGCTCCTATGGCTTTTCTGGTTTTTTTTATATTAAGGGAGAAATCCTAGAACTGTGGTGCTGTATTTGAGAGGTGTTGCCATTAGGAAAGAAAAGGTTTTATTTTGGTAATTAAATGTGACACAGTGTTTTGTAATGAAGGCGTCCCAAACCACCACTGTAATACCACTGAAAGGAGGGTATTTCAATATGGGCACCATAGTGAACTTCTACTTGCAGTTTGTAAGCTCCAAAAAGTTCATTTATGACTTGCTGCCTGTTTTTGCAGTTCCTGTGGTTTGTAATCACCTCTGTGCAAGGGATCTAGTTACTGAGATTTTCATATACATGTGAAGCTGCTGCTGCAGTTGTGTATCCCTGTACCTGTGCTCACTCCTGTATTCTACGTGTAGCCTTTCTGCTCCCTTTTCCTTTGTCCTGACAGCTGGTGCAATTAAATTGTGTAGGATGTGTTTGTGAGAGAGAAAGTGCAAGTTTTTGTTTTGAGGCAGCTTTGGGACTTTGAGATTGATGCTGAAACTGCAGACCATGAAAAAATGAAAAACAAACCCTAATACTACAGAATCCTGAAGTGATGGGATATGAAATGTGGCACTCAAGTTGGGAAAGGATTGCTCCTTGGGTTTAGAGGCCGGCAGCACTGGGGATGAGACATAAAAGGCCTCGAGGACAGTCTGATTGCTGAGTCTTTGCCACAGTGCTCATAAACAGGATACAAGGACAGAGACAGAGTTCATGGAAGGACATGGTACTGTCGACCAAATTTTGGCAGTAAAGTAGATGGATGATTGAAAACCACTGGGAGTAAGGAAAAGGTCTGTGTTTTGTGAAATATTTAGTATATGATTCACTCAGAAAAGAACTTCTGGGACTCTTAAAGGAGATGTATGAGGGAACAAAAGCATATGACAGGTATTTCAGAGCAGGGAGTTGCGTGCAGAAATCCTGCTGTTAATATGATTTGTGAGTGTAATTCCCAGATTGCTTAGCTCAGGTTGTCAGCTGGTTTCCAGCTGAGACAGGAGGACTCTTCCCTAGCTTGGCTGTATCTTTGTCCACACCAGTGCCAGGTATCTCATGCACAGGGACTGGCTAATGGAAACACATACAAACACATCCCTCCCAAAAGAGAAGGGAAAATGAAGTTTATGTTTTCTTGTAAGTCTTTTTCAGTATCAGAATAAGGAACTTGTGGAAGTTACTGTTGGGTTTTGAGTCTTTCCTTTACTGCAGTGGTTGGAGTTTGAGTGTCTCTAGGTACATTCAGCTTTTAGGAGAAGAAAAGGCAAGCACAAGGCTGCCTGCAGGAAATGGATTCCAAGGAAAAGAGTGTCAGAGCTGTTTGTTGTCCAGTTACAAGTGCCACTCCTAGTGCTGTGCTTACTTGCTGGCCTCAGAATTCTCCATCAGAAGTGAGGTACCATGAACTGCAGAAAGGAGGAGGTGAAACTTCAGTTGTTGATGAGTCCCCAGGGTATTGACTTGTCTGCATTTCACATAGGCCTGTATAACTTCTGTATTGATTTTACTGTTTGGTGTGTTGGTTTCTTTGTGTCCAAACTGTGAAGCACAGTTCACTTGGGATGATAAACAGTTTTAATTTGCTTCATGATATTGACTGACTTTAAATGTTGGAGCTTTTTTGAATAAGTGTGAAAGTGGCCTTTCTCCCTTTTTAATATTGGAACCACTCACAGGTCTTGTTGTTTTCATTGGTATAGGTTGGCATCACCCTACTATTTAAATGTAAGAAATATAAAAGCAAAAGCTATTCCTTCTTTTGTTTTTCATGGGACAGTGGAAGGTCAGGGATATGAATTTAGAGAACTAATCTTATATTTTCCTCTTCTTCCCTCACTGTTTTCTATTCTTGAAGTGAAAACCTTGTGTTTTTATGCAGTGAGGTACAAATGTATTCATGGGTCCTTTGGCATAAGGTTTCTTTCAATTTTGTCACATATGTGGGCTGATAATAACTTGAGGACAAAGTTTTAAGTACTGCTTTGAGCATAAAAGACACTATCATTAATAAATTATATGTATATAAGAAACTGTAAAGCTTCCCTGTAAAATGTAATCCATTTCCTGAGTGAAGATGGTCACTGTAAGCTTCACACTTCCAATTTCATTTCCCAAACTGAGAACGTTCGCAAAAGCCTGAAGATAACTCAGTCCTAATTTTTAAGTGTCTTCAGTGCCTAAATCTCTGAGCAGACATGAAAAACGTCACCTCAGTAGTCATTTTTTGCTGATGATTTTTGAGCTACTTGTTTCATGCTTTATTACAAGGAAATTGCTCATTTAATTATATGACACAATCCTTTGTTTTGAAAGTATCAAGAGGAGGCAAATAGTCATGATGTTTAGATACGAACGCTTCGGAGTTGTCAGTGTTTTGTAATGATTTTCAGAGTATAAATTTCACTTCATGGGTCTAGGAAATAATTTCTCAGAGCAACTGAAAGATGAGCCTGTATTTGTGTTTAGTATTAAAACAGTGACACAGAAGATGGGGTGTGGAAGGAACACTTGATTGCCACTATATCATAATGTATTTGGTAGAACACTTATTCCAAGACGCTTCCGATAGAGCACTTTACAGCTGCAACCACGGTAATTTAATATACCCCTGATAGATTGTCTTCATATTGAAATAGCTCCTTGTGGTTACAATTTAACCTTCAAAGGACACAAAAATCCTACTGTGTTGCTCTTGCCTAGTCACACAGCCTGCAAAAATACAGCAAAATTACTGCATGTTCTCAGAAAATTAATTCTCTTTCTGTTTGGGAGGCTTTATAAAGCATAGTCAGGTAAGTGGGGGAAAATTTGTGAATGAATAATTTGTGGTTTGCATTTCTTAGAAGTAGCTGCAGTGCAGTTTTTGTTTCAGTTTGTACAAGGTAATATGTCCTTAGCTGCTCTGCATTTGTATTTCTGCCGGTTTTGTGCCTCTGATTCCTCTTCCATGTCTTGTTTCTTATCTTCTTTCCTTTGACAGTTCACCAGTGCAGCAGAACGCTCCTGTTCACTTGGATAATGGTGAATACTGGTCCAGTCGTGCAGCTGTGCACAAAGAGAAGCCTCACAGAGCGATCTTTGAAGAGAGCCTCGGAAAAATATACAAAAACATGTACCAAAAAGTTGCTGGCACTGTTTCAGACCAAAAAACACATTCCTGATAGCAACTCACCTGAAAATGCACAGTACACAGTGTTCACATTTGTAACTAAACCTATTTTTATATAAGAATATTTTTACTCTATTTTTAAGGTGCCATTATGGTTGGGCATACGGTTGGAAAAATGGGGTTTTGGCCTGTGTTGACATTAACATCCACCCCCCAAAACAAAGGAACAAAAAATCAAGCCCCTCCATGGTTAAGCAAGATGGTATTGTTCCTTTGAGACTATGAAAATAGAGTCATTTGAAGATTAATAGGTCTGCTGGACATTCCTGTCTGACATCAACTCAGGTTTCAGCTGCAACCAGTTCTTATTAAATAACTAAAACTACTTAGTAACATAAACAGAATTGATTGAAGAAACAACCAATGCTAGTGGTCAGAGAGGGGGTCTAAAGGGGAGGGTGAATGTGAGTGGTGTTTTAAAAGCGACCCATGTGGGACAAAGGGAATTGTTTTCTAGAAGATTGCCTTTGAATTGTTTATTTTGGAGAAGGGCAGAAACGCTGGTACTGTAGGACCTAAAGGTTTTTGAAGTGGTTTCAAGCACCTTTAGCAACAAATATTCTAATACTGTGAAATTTTAAAAGAAACCCACCCAGCCCAGCAGTCTTTGTATCAGATGAAAGGTCATCTTCACACACCCTTTGCATTTGAAAGTTTCCAGGTTCTCCTGAATGCAGCCGTGACATTTGCCAATTTACCTGTAATTTTAAAAATTATGAATAACAAAGGAGTGTGCAGGGGGAAAGACCAGAGCTAGTGAGCAAGCTACTTGTGTTCTGTACAGGCCTTCTGAAATTCCTGCATCACAATCCCACCTAATTTGGAGCCTGTCCTTCCCAGTCTGCTGGGATCCTGTTGGCAGAAATCGCTTCGTTTTTGCTAAAGGCCACCAAATGTTCATCAGCAGTTCGATGCTTTCCCCGGGGATGGAACCTTTTCAGCCTTGCATTGAGCAGATCCCACATTAGCAGACCAGGGCAAATTGCCCATCTCTTGAAAAGCAGAATGTTTTAAAAGGGCAAGAGTGTCCATCTCCCGCTTCCTTTCAGAATGGGGGAAAAAACAAATGCCTGTTCTGGCTCCTTCCCTGCCTGAGCGAACAGATTCAGTTTCTCCGATGCCATTTTACCTGTTTGATTGGATAAAGGATAAAGCTGGGAGTACAGATGGCAGAACATATGACTGTAACCTGCCAGCATGCCTAGATAAACAAAAAGTTGGTCTACTCTGCCTTCTATCCTTTAATGCTGAGACAACATAATTGATTTGAGAAAGCAGTTGGTGAGCAATTATGCTGGTGGGAAGGCACGTTGAAAGGCTGTGTGCTTCTGTTTCAGGAAAGGGGACTCTCAGAGGAAGTGTCTCACATATAGACATTTCTATTCCTTGTAACTGTTAAAGCAGTTGAAGTGGATTAACACTGATAACTTCCTGTCCCTGATGCCATCTAGCACATTAGTGCCTTCAAAGGGCATTAGTTGCACAGTCTTATGCTGTGGAGAAGTGTGGAGTCATTCTATGAAGTGAAAAGTAAAACTTCCCCAAGCTGTGCCCCTGGTGGCCATGGAGTGTTGTTCTACCAGTACCTGGTGTTCATGGGCCTATTCCTGTGATCCCCTATTGGTCCATAAAGGACTAGTTTTCTTGCTGTTCAGGAAAGGTATATTGAAATGGATCCTAAACAGGTAGGGTAGATTCTGAGAGATACTTTCCAAGCTTTCGGTTTAAAAGTAATCTATTAAAATCTAAAGGTTGTTGCAGTTTCCTGTTTGTGTTTGAGCTGCAATATTCAGTGTTATTCTTATGGTATCCTGCAGTTTGATTCAATATTCTCTGTGTATTCCCTTCCCAGTCTCACAGTCAAGTAGAAGTTACAGTCTTCTGAAGATTGGCTGCTCCCCTTTGGCCTAATCTAGTTCTGTGACATAGAAAACCTGTTAGATTTTTCCTTCCCCAGTAATCCATCAGATTTTAGTCTCTGTTTGTTTGATGTGCAAGAAAACCTGAATGCTGAAGCTTTGTTTTGGGGTTTTTTTTTGTATGGATGGGGTTTTTTTTGGAAGGACAGAGGTTGCCATGAATTCGAGACATAAGGAGGAGATGAGGAAGGTTGGAGGCCACTGTGAAAAAGCAGAGTTGTGTTCTCAGGGGGTCCATAGGAGTATCTGGGGTGTATCTGTTTAATTCCCCTAACTAAAGAAAGGGAGCATATAGTAATATGTCAACTTTCAGTTTTCATCAAAGATGAAAACATTTTCAGCAAAGGTAAAAAATAGATGGGAGAAAATAGTGTCATCTATTGAATTTTGACCAGTAGGAATATTCTCAGGGTAGCCTTCTTATGCAACATAACAACAAATGAAGCAGACAGACTCTGTGTTTGGCCCTGGTCCAGCTGTGAGGGGAGATGGTGTGTATAATGTCTCTCTGAATCAGCTGCTGCAGGATATGTTTCTCTCTTGGGTCAGTCATTCCACAGCTTATACGCCGTGATACAGCAAAGAGTGTTCTCTTCCAAGTGCTGTGCTGGAAATCCAGTTTGGTTGATGGAAAACTTTTCCCTGAAATGTGACTTAAGACCCAAATTACTCCAGTCTGTCCATAAAATCTGCAAGCCACTTTGTTTTCAGAAGCACTTGGCCCCTTCCCTGTTTGCTGAGCTAACCCTGCCATTAATACACACACGAGCACGGCTGTTCCTGTGCTACTGCAGCATGTGATAAGTGAAGGTTCAGGCAGTGAACCAACACAGTAATAAACTGTAATTGTTTAGTGCACCTTGCCTTCTAATACAATTTAAATCCCTCCTATCAAATGCAAATTTCTAGGTTCCTAAGTGGAGCTTTAAATAGCATTTTCTATGCTCATTCCTTATCTTTTGCCATCCACAAAGTTGTTAGTGACAGTGGGATGGCAGAATTCCACCCCTGTCATTTTGCGTCCTAAAGGAAAGCTGCCTACTCAAATCTAGAAATAATGGGCTAGATTAAGAGCGAATTAGTGTTTTTCTGTAGAGTCTGTGTCTTTCTCTTGCCCTCCCCAAGTTATAATAACCCATGAGCATTCTCACCAAATGCTGTTCAGCATACAGTGATGCTTGCAGGATGCAACCAGTGCAAAATTTTATCACTGTCATTTTAGTAAGTCAGACCCTGCTTTCTACTTGTTCCCTTCCATCCCTCCTGTGACTGACTTGGTAGAGTTTAGGATCTTGGGGTGGCTTTAGGCAAACGACTTGCCTGCGTTCAGTAGAAATGCAAATCCTTTGCTGAGTAACAGTTGCTTTGGAAATCACTCGGTCATTGACCTGTTGTGGATTAAAGACAGAAATGTCAAACACTTCAATAATTTGCCTTATCTAAGTTTTCAACTTAAGAGAAGCTTAAATTGGTCCACTGGGGACAAGAGGCATAGGGATGGCTGGAGTAGTGGGAACAGCTTTGTAAGATAGATGGGAAACAGTGTGTATACTCCAATGCTGAGCAGCTTGGGAAGTGACAAGGGCTGTTCTTTAGATTGTGCATCACGTTTGAATTTTACTGTTACTTCAGATGCTGACAAAATTGTGGGAGGAGAAAGAAATCTACCTGTAGGTGTTGGGAATCTATTTTTGGGGTAAAATAACAGAACATTTAGCTCTGCTCAGTATTAAATAGTCTTTTCCAAACTCCCTCTCATTGTTACCTCAGCTGTAAAATAGGGAGTTTGTGCTCTGTTGAAGCTTAATTAAATGACTGTGAAGTGCTTTGGGATCCTGAGGTGAATGTTAAAGAAATTATTTTATGGAAACCTGGCTGAGAAGTCCCATCTCATCTCCAGGTTACTAAAAAGGCTTTATTTTAATTTTCCCAGGTTTATTATGTTTTAATCAGACAATTATTAAACAAGTCTTAATCAGATTTAATAGATTTCTGTCCTGATCAGAGGGCCGAAAAAGATAATGAACTGCTTTACTACATGTGCTTTTAGGAGCTAATCTTTACAGTTGGTATCTTGCTCAACTTCTGTCTCCTGCATGATCTGGCTTCATATACTGATTGCTCTTATGATATGGAGGGGGGGTTAACTATAAATTATTTATTTCATCCTGATATCTTAGTGCTGTTTGCTACGTGTACTAACCAGCACTATTAACATCTCTCTGTTAACATGAGGGTTTGTTCTCATCCTCTACCCAGAAACAAGGGATGCAACGGTGTGAGCAACGTGTCAGTGAAAAATTTTGTGTGTTGTGCTACAGGTTTGTCAGAGAAAGTATGTTGGAAGGAATCTCTGCTTTTTCAGTCTGTATGCAACGAATAAATTAGTATATAATTCTTCTCTTCCTAATTTTTAAGCTTGAAATCTTTTCTGAAACAACTGAACTATGCAACGAAATTCTCAGCCATTTAGCAACGGTCACTTACTGTATAAATCTGGTAATGCAGAATCTCTGGGTCATAGGAAAGGTCATGGTGTTATTACTTCAGTAGTTGTGGGGTGTTCATTATCAGGATGCTGAAAATATCTCAAGAGATTTGTTTAGTAATCAAGGAATTTGAGGAAACTTTTGAATCAATGAAATTTAGCCTCTTGGTTCCAGTGAAAGCACTTGAAGCTAAGAGAGAACAGCACTTCTGTGGCTGATCTTGATGAGCTACCTCACTGACAGGAGGGATGTCTGGCTTAAATGATGGTCTCTGGTAGCAGCAGAGAACTGGTCTTTGCCCAGTTCCTTTCAGTTTCAACAAATAAACCAGCATTGTGAGAAGTGATTGAGAACACCTGATAGTCCTGTTTCTATTACACAGTGAACTATTAGGCACAAGCCTCCTTGATTGCATTGGTTTCTGCTGCTTTCCCCATGGAATTCAAAATAACATCAACCAAAGCCCGTAAAAGATGTGGCTGTAGCTCCTTTTATCAGTGTTGGCTTGCCAAAGACATGCAGTTTGTTCCCAGTTTGTCTTCAGTGAGAAATTCTCTGAAGTGTGGTGATAATTTGTCTGGATGGCAACATAAAGGAACTGTAATCTTTCTCTTTGCTTGATCTATGTGGAGATTGTGCTTTTTCTTCATGTGTATTTCCCTTCAGTTCTGGGTGATTGCTTCTGACCTAGCAGAGAGAACTCTCTGCAGCCTGAGAAGTGGTGATCTGAGCCACCTTCTCACCTCTTCAAGGAAAGAAGTTTGCTGTTGCAAAACATCCCCCCTCTTGGTTCATAAGAAGGTGTTTGGGTAACCCTGTAGAGCTGATGCCATGGAGTGAACAGAGCTTCACATAGAGTGGGGTGGGAGGCTGAGAGCAGGGGAGATGCTGAGAGTGTTTGATGCTTGGTATGCCATGAATTATGCATTTCTATACCATGAATTATCAGTGTAGAAAATAACCTGTGAAACTCATGAGTAACAAAAGCACCATTTACGTCACTGAACGGTGGTGAATTCTACTGCTTGTATTTGTGTTGTTACACTGACTTGAATTTTTGAATGTTTAGCTAATTGTGTTGTACTAAGACTATAGTTGTAGGAACTGTTTCATTCAGTACTCCAGTAGTAAACACTTGCTAATAGGTTGCTTTCCCTGCCTGCCTTGTTTTCACCACAGTCATCTAGTGTTTACATACATTTTAGCCTCTGTGCCATTTATGAAGGCTTTATTTGTCTCATTTATGTTTTTGGTTTGGATAATACTTAAATATGAAATCCATCTGGGAAACATATTGTATATTCACGTTGAGGGGTAAAACCAGTTTTTAATTAAAATTTTATACAGCACTTGTATTTCACTTTGTCCTGTTTTATTATGAAACACTTCAATCTTCTTCCTAAAACACATATGTCTTGTGCACTTCAAGATGTTCCTTGTTGCTCATGCAGAACCAGTTTCGGAGCTCTGTCAGCAGAGTGCCATATGTTCTGGGGTTCATTTAGCTTCTCTGGCATTTGTGTAGGCAGCATATTGGATGTAATGCAGCTCAGCTCAGCTCCATTCTTCTCTTTGTAAACTTGTCAAGAGATAAAAAAAAAAGCAGGGAGAAGGAAAACACTGAATAATACTCGAGTGATTTGAATTATCAATAAGTTACAGGAACGTGGCCAATCAAAATTGAGGTTTCTCGTGTGCTTGAGGATTTTCCTTAATTGCGGCTTATGCAGAGCCTATAAAGTGATGCATCCCTCGGTGCTACCCAGTATTACACCCAAAACAAGTGCTCAAGATTAAGATATAACCCAAATCACTTGGAAATGACAAGCATTAAGTGCTCAATTTTGCATTGATCTGCTAGTTTAAATTTAAAAAAGAAAAAAGAGTACTAGAAGATGGGCGTGTGAAGGGATCATACTCCTCTTTGGTGTCCTCTGGCTTTGGGGAAAATAACTCTGCACTCTTTAAATGCCTGGTACTGAAAAGAGAAATCTCCAGGCTGATGGTGCCCTCCTGTAAAAAAAAACCCAAAACAACAAAAACTCATTTTTCTACCAATCCATTCCTGTTTCTTCCCTGCCCCCATAATCTTGACAATGAACCAATAGGTGCCATCAGTCTTTAATAAATGCCTGATGTGTAGGCACTTGGTGGTATCCAAGTATCTGCTCTGCTCTGCCAAGAGATCTCAGAACCATCTCGGTGTCTGTGACAGAGGCCCAAAGTATTCACAGGGCCAAAGTATTTCTGGGATTCTGTAACTAGAGTTTAAAAACAAAAACCAAAAAAAACCACAAACAAACTCAAAAGAATAAGGAACTAGCAAAAAAAGAATCCATATTAATCTGTTTCCCCTTTGCTGAGGTGTGGGACTGGAAGGAAAGGGCACGACTGGCTGCTGGAGATGACTGTGTGGAGGAGTGTGAGGGAAACTTCTGCAGTCGTGACCTAAGGGCAGTCAGAAATAACCAGCTGGAGTGACATGAGTGTAAACCTGGTTGAAGTGACAGGCAGCTCAGCTTCTGGGACTCTATTTACATATGTTTAAAACAAACCAAAAAAAAAAAAAAAAGGTGCCTTTGTTCCCAAGGAAAATCTATTTACTTGGCATTCAGCTCATGTATAAGCTGGAACTTCTTTCACAGGAGATGTAGAAACAAAGTGACTGACACTTCTGCTTTGATGTGAGGCTGAAGCTAAGATTTGATTTTGAAATATGAAAGTAAACTGAAACTGCCTTCAATTTAAAGGTGGATTTTTTTTTAATGACCTTAAAAGTTTTGAGAAGTTTTTTGTCCCCCCCCCTTAGGGACCAGAAGAATTTATAACAGTAATCTTACTTATAGCTGTAAGTCTACAGAGACAGTGGCTGTAGGTTAATGAAAAATTGACACTGCTACTTGCCTGTGCTTCCAGCAGAATTTTTTTTTCTTCAAACTGAAGTGAACTATTGCACTGTGTGAGCTGGTTATGAGTCTCACATATTAAACTGAACGCTGCATTTGTGGAACTACAGGAGCGAGTCACAGCTGAACGTTCTGAACATGTTCCTGTTTTGAACAAATGCAGCAATAATTACAGGTTTCTTAAAATGGTTATGCTGGTCCTTCCCACACACACTCAGAAATAAAGCCTGTGGGTTCGTCTAAACCAGAGAGTGGCAGGGGAATCGTCCCTGGTGATCCCCATCCCAGTACAAAATCCCAAGTGCTGTCAGCCCATCTCCTGTGGCACTGGGGCTCCTCGGGGGACACCCTGTGGCCCACAGAGAGTTGTTCAAGTGTCCTCTCCAGGAGCCTTTCTGCAGTGTCTTTTGGGACAGCTTATTCCTGGGAACTGTGCACAGAAATGGCATGAACTCGGCAGCTCAGGCTGACTTTGGTTCAGAGTCTGACAACTTAATAACTGTTTGTTGTCCTTGACATGGTGGTGCCATCTGGTCCTGCTTGGACAGCTGATCTGTAATACTGCACTGCATGGTATTCCAGCTTTTGCTGATGGAATCTTGGGCTGTGCTGGAATGGCACACGGATACCTCGATGCCTGCCTGTGGCCAGGTGGCATGTGCTTAAATCACATCCCCCCGTGCTGTGATGGAGAGGGACACACAGGGCTGTTGGGAATTGCTTTTGAGACAAAGGGAGGGAAGGCATGAAGGTGGTTTCAGGTATGATATGGGATCCCAGATCAGGAATCAAAGAGCCATTGGAAGTCCACAGTCTTCCCTTCTCCCCTTGAAGGACTTTAGATCTGACCAGACTCTGAAGAGTGCCCAGTGCCACCATAGCAACACGGTGTCAGGGCAGGAGCTTAGCAAATGGCTTCTTCACTCATGTTCAGCTGCTTCAGAGGAGGTTGTACAAAAATCTCAAATTGCTGTGACACCAACATTATACCTGTGCTGAAAAAAAATCACTTTCATCTCTTGCTCCTTGTGTTGCCCTCACAGCACACTGTATATCGCTCTTACTCTTCAAGGAAAATAAAAGAAGGAATGTTCATCCCTGACTTTGGGGAATCCTGGAGGTTGGATGGGACCTCCCACATTATGCTGGCATTAGTCTGAAATGAGGAAAATAAATGTACCTCATTAAATGTATGTAGAGGACTGTGAGAGGAGAGGCTTGAATTTGGTTTTTGCATTCACTCCATTTTGTCCTTTGCCACTTCCTTTTGGCTTTATCCCCTTTTTTGCCTTTCCATGATTATAAAGCCCTATTTCTCTGCATGCACTGTCTGTGATTTTTATTTATGTGGTGTTAAGTTCATAACAGACAAGTGCTTCATGAACAGAAGGGGCTTGATGAAATCCAGCAGCTGAAAGCTGGAGCAGAATGCAGTCACACCAGAGGTAAGGTGCAGATCCTTTTTTCTTTCATGTAATGAGTATTTAGCTTTTAGGACACCTTAGCCAGAAACTCATTTCTTCTTAGCTTGCAGTCTTTGTGCCAGGATTTACAGTGATTCTAAAAAGAAGGTGGCTGAACTGGTAACATAATAAAGAAATAAACAGAGATGTTCTGCCACGTGCACTGTGGTTATTGCTCAGTCAAACATCACAAATTCTACCAGTAAATGCCAGGTAAAAGTAGCAGATTAGACCCTTTAGAAGTTCAGAGTCTGGTCCTGCTTTGGTATGTATGGCCTCGACATGTGCAGCCTGAGCTCTCAAATCAAACTACAGAGTGTCCCCAAAGTCACTGGAGATACAGCTCCAGTTTTAACAGAGGGGCATCCTTCTTCTCTTATTAACTCATTTCCTTTTAATCTGCGGAGGAGCCAAACCCTGCTTTGGGGTATATTCAGGTTTGTCTTATTTGTCATAAATTTTTCAAGACCTGTGCTACACTGATGACTTTTTAATTACAAAAGAAATCCAGAATACTTTGTTATGCAGCAATGAGATATGTGGTTAAACCAGCCAGTTTAGTACATGTGCTTTTGCTGCTCTGCAGAAATACACAAATGCACACTTGGAAATCCTCTTGCTGATATGTCAGCATTTTGAAACTTCTCCAGTGTGAGGTTAGCAGGGTTATTTTCCTTTGTCTGGGGTTTAAAAACACTGCTCCCAACCTGGTATCTGGGTAAGATAAAATTAGTCCAATGAAGGTAGGAAGTTGACTTTTTTACCTCTAGCAGAAACACTTCTTGACTGCGTAATTCAAAATTGTTTTAAGCAATCTTCTCCTTCTCCCACGGCAGGGAAGAGTAGTAATTTCCCACTGCCAGAGGTGACACAGCCCAGAGCCAGGCATATGGGAAAAGGCCTGTGGAGAGACAATGGTGAGTATCTGCACAAAAACAGGGCTCAGAATATAGGTTCATGGGTATAAATAAAGTAATGCAAAAGCAAAGCTGATATGAAGTTTTTGCATTATTATTTGCAGTAAAAGTAGGAAAGGGATTCTGATAGGTACTTTGGTATTATTATTATTATTATTATTATTATTATTATTATTATTATTATTACTGAAATTATTATTTTGCTGAAATGAAGGGAAGGGACAGTAAGAAGAGGGTGCAGAAGAAAGGTAACTAAAACATGTAAATTTAATGAGTTTGTTTCTTTTCCTCCTAAGGGACCAAAGATGCAGAAGGGTGCTGGTACTCTGTCAGCCCACGTGCCCTCCTCTCCCCACCAGCTTCACCCTGGTGAAGTTCCCCTTTTTAGGAACGCAGGGAGGGCAGTGCTCCCTGCAGGGATGAGAGCTTGTGATCCTGGGTAGGAGCCACTTTAACCAAGAAACAGTGACTTCAAGCTGCAATTCACCTGGGCAGGTGCCCATCTGTGCATGGCAGGAAGCCTGTGGGTGCTGCTCCTTCCTTGGCCCAGAACTCGAGTGTGAGGAACCAGAGAAAACATAGTGCCCTGTTTGTTTACTCTCCACCCTGCTAAAATGCATGTGGTTTCACTTCTTTCCTTTGTAATAAATTGTGCCCACCACAGCGTACACTGTTTTAAATAACATTTTAAAATATTTTCCGGTAAATTAAAGTGATGACATGTTTGTAGGGTTCATTGTTAATTTCATTTCCTTTGGCTCAGCCAGCCAGATAAAATGCAATGTTATTAATCTTTGTTTAAAAGAAGATCCTTTGCCGAACAGTAATAAATGATCTTGATAGATTTGTCAGGAAAATGAATGATAATCATTTGCAGATAGACACGAGCCTAGTATGGAAGATTAATAAGAAAATATGTATTGGCGTCATTAATAACATCTGCTGCCAATGGACTCGTATATTGGTTGCAGCCCTGAGAGCGATGTGTTCTTGTTAGGCTGCTGCAATCCATCCCATGCTGTGAGGAGCTGCTCGGTGCTCCCGGGGCGATGACAGCCTGCTCCCCAGGAAAGCCTCCCAGGATCCCGACGCCGACACCGCATCCGCCGTCGGATGAGCCCGTCATCGCCAAAGCCCCAGCTCTGAAAGAGCAGAGGGGCTGAAATGAGGAATAACACGAGAAGGAAACTCACCCCACCCTCAGTATTCAACCAGGAGGAAAAATGGGTTTTTTTTCTTTTATAGATCTTTTTTATTTAGTTTTAAAATTTTTTTTTTCTTCTAATTACGTTGCCTTCCTTGAAAATACAAGGAAAGGTCAGGACGTTTTTGAGACAGCTTTGGTTTATTTCAATGAAACATTTCAGACTCCCCCTCCCCAGTAATTCTTTTTCCTTTTGTTTCACTTCAGTGGTTCAAAGCAGAGCAGTAAGTCAAATAAATTTACCAATGAAATGTGTTCCTCCTGTGGGGTGCACAGCTGGCTGCATCTGGCAGTGCGGATGTCTCCATTCCTTCTCAGGGCCAAGCTCAGAGATGCAGTCACAGCTCTCAGGCAACATTACTTTAACTGACATAGACATCAGCATTTTAAAGGAAACTTCATCTTCCAGGGCCCAGGAGGTGAGATGGGGAGGGGAAGAAATCAACATCATATAACCAAAGATCAAAAATGTTTGTGCCATTAAAAAAAAAAAAAAAACCACAACCAAACCCAAAAACTTAGTCAAATTCAGTTCTATTCTCTGCAAAACTGAATTTTTCTTGGAGGAAAAAAAATAATCTCAAGTGTTTAAAAAAAAATTGCCCCAGTTTTGCTCATCCTGCCCTGCATTGCTTTCCCCATGGCTTTAGCAGATGTGTGGCCAAAAAAAGCCAATAGGGCCATGGAGCCAAGTGCTACTGAGGGTGTCTGTGGCTCAGGGGCACTCGGCACCTCATGGCTCTAGGCAAGGAGGTGAGAGCCCTGATATTTCTAAATGCACTAAAAACATACCTGTTATTATTAGACATTTACCAGCTCTTAATCACAGATGGTAACTTGATATCCTCTAAATGTTTTGAGGTACCCTCTGATCCGGGCACTACCTGCTTGAAACCGAAGAGTGGAAAGGCAGAACAAACTCTGTTTGTATTCCTCTTCCCCAGGGATGGGTGGGCAACTGATGGGGCTGAGATCTCCCTTGTTCAAGGGATATCTACTTTTTCCTCTTAGAATAAGCAAATGCTTATACTGACCTGCATAAAGCCAGCACAGACCTCATCCTGCATGGCCAATTCAGTCTCCTCCATCCAAACTGAGGACGAGCAGTGGAACCATGACCTGGGCTTCCTGAGCCAGGTGGAAACAGAGCCTTGTTTCTTCTCTCCTTGATGAATCATGACTCATTTTCTCTTCCCTGCACAGCCCATGCCTGGTGACCTGGACATGTCCCTCGGATGCTGGAGTGCAGGATCACATGCCTGTGGGCATTTTTAGCCTTCTCCAGGAGAGCATCCTAACCACCAGGCACAGATATTAACAGGGGTTATTGCTGTCTCTCTATGGTTTAAAAGATTATGGCTGTGCCACATGCCACATGTGGCACCAGGATGGGTCAGAGAAGCCCGAACTTGCTCAAGAAAGCAAGGCCCTTGATCAGGCCCCAAGGAAGGATATTTCTTTTCCCTGAGACAGCCGGGTCACCTTGGTCCCAGGGAGCCCTTCGTGTGTCAGTGCAGGACAGATCACCACAATAACCCAAAGTCAGGATTGGCTTGGTTACTAAGGCACCTTTATTGCTGGTAATGCTGTCAAGGGGCAGCATCAGCCTGATGATCAAACAGGTTGGGGCTGTTGTGAGACCCACTGTCACACAGCAGAGTGGGCAGGATGGGGGGCTCGGGAAGCAGGAAGAAGCTCCCTGTTCCCACTGCTGATGCCAGCAAGGTGGAAGGGGTCCAACACACATCCTGGGGTTGCTGGGGAGCCAAGGTTGTCACTGCTGAGCTAATTCAGTGGTCCCCCACTGACCCTATTTGAATTTCAGCCATATAAAAAAGCTGCAGAGTGTGTTTAAGTCTCATTCTGCACACCAGTGTAAACCAGAAGTCCTTCCCCCAAATGCATCAGTGCAAAGTCAGCCCTGAGAGAGAACCCAGCCATAGCTGGGCTTTCCAAAGCCTTTGCTCCTTGCTGGGCTCGGCTTTGCACCGTTAAACTGGACCCCAGACCTCCAGACTTGGCCCACATCCCAGACATGACCAGTGTTCAGTCTTGGTCTCACCCTATGGGGAAACTGAGCCCCGCAGTCATTCCCAGCAAGCAGTGCCTCCAGGGAAGGGCTGTGCCACAGAGTGCCAGTGGGTCCCTCCAGGGACCATCACCAGGGGCTCTGTCACCTGATGCTTCCAGCTTAGACAGGAAGGTGAGAGAAACCAAAGCCACACATTTTCTGACCCCACCTCAGCCGAAATATGCCCACAGGAAGACATTAATGGCCAGCAGGAGAACAGCATTGGCATTGCAAACAGTCTTCCACAGGGGCTTTTCCTCAATGCTGGTGAGTCTCTGCTCCAGGGCAGCTCTCTCCTCCTGGGACAGGGTGGGCGTGGGGCTGGTGGACAGACCACAGAACCACAAATACACCATTTTCCAGCAGGGAGGCTTGGCTGCTGCAAGAGACAGACCAAAAAATGGGTGTTAGAACCTACTGGGACTTTCCCTCCCTCTTCCCACTAGTTTGGAGGTGCATTAGCCAATCTGCAGTGGGGTTTGAGAGGCACCTGGGGTAGGAGATGCAATATCAGGATGGGAAAGGGAAAGGGAAACTTATCCCTCAACCATGTACAGCACAGGCTGATTACAGTCAGTTGATTGCAACACCAATCGCTCATTAGTTAATTAAGAGACCTTTTCCCCCTCCTCCCCAACCCAGCTTCCATCCACTTTCAAAAATTCCTGACAGCATGATGGTCCATTTAGAGATATCCTGGCTTGTTTATTACACATGACATGCCAGGTGAAGTGTGTGTTTTAATTGTCAACCTGGTGCTGTGTGTATTTCAGTGGCTGTTCTTTCCAAATATAACCTTTTTTTGAAATGCAGAATGTCATAGGGCCTTGAAAAAAGGTGTTACCCTGAAAAAAAACTCATTAAACTGTCAACTGCTGTGTTTCGCATTTCCTTCCCCATCATTACTAATTACCAAAGTACCAAGACACTTGTTTATAAAAATCTGAGCTAGTTAAGTGAAATAGGAATTGATAAGAACTAATAAATAATGCTGAATGACTGCAGTCAACCCAAAACTTGTAAATACAAGCCCAGACTCCAGTAAATGCAACAGGTGGCCTCTCATGAGCTTTAGGGACTTGCACGAGGTCCTGGCTGTGCCCTCACATGCACATGAGCGTGTCTGTTCACAAACAATCACCCTACCTGTCTCCTCCTTGTCGCCTGACTCTGCACTGTTGACCAAGTCGTTCTCTCCATTGGCTGAACTGATCTGTGCTGCCTCACTCTTGCAGTTTTTCAGGTCAATGGCAGGTGCTTTTCTGTGTCTGGTCCACCAAGTCAGGCATGAGAGCTGCAAAGTGGGACAGAGAACAAACAAGTTATTGCCTGTCAGTCCCAAAGCGTCATGACAGTCACCTCCCTCTTTGGGGAGCACAGGTCCAAGATGGTGCTGAGAGAACTATTTGGGATGATCTCCCACTGTCCCTCACTTCCCTTCTGCACAGGTGGTACCATCCAAACAGAATGAAAAAGCTGAGGAAAAGTGTGAATTAATCTAGTTTCTTTCCTTCTATTTTTTTAAATAACCTGTTCCATCCCTGTCTCTATCAGGAGTAACCTTTTAGTAGACATTGAAGAAGCAGTTTCCTCTCCATTAGGCTCACATGATTGACATGAAATAATGATGATCTGCATCCTGAATGGCAGCCCTCCAGTGGGGAGGGGTAATAAAATCAATGAAATAAAAATTAAAAAAATAAGCCAAGATATCTCTCTGGTAACAGTCACAGATAGCAGTTGTACCATTAGAAGATTTTGTTTTCAATTCTAGACTTCTAGAATTGGGCCAATACAAGATATTACCTCTCTCTGAAGTCTTTCAGTGAAAGAACCATCCAAAGCCACAGAGGACGATCAGCCCTGGCCAGGCTGCTGTGGCTGCAACCTCCTCTGCTTTAGAAATGCAAAAAGGTCTGAAACTCCCATCCCAGAGCAAGTCTGAAAGTCTTCTCCTCCCCAGGAGTGCACGCAGGGAGTGCACAGGAGGCATCAACTTTGCAAACCTCTCAGTGGTCCTCTGGCAGCTGTGGGGTGGAGTTACCCACCCCAGGGGCTCAGGGCTTTGGATTTAAGCCAGGCCTGTGGCTACTTTGGCTGACCACAGCACACCAAGGAGGCTGAGGGCATCAGTGCTTCCCAACCCCTGCCTGCTCTGGCCAGGCCAGGCCAGGCAGCAAGGACCACGCTCATCAATCCCTCTCAAACACAGCTGCCCATGGGCCTGTCCTCCTGTTCCACCCACAGCTGCCTGGCAGAGGGGTGCAGGATGGCACTGGGACAGTGGTGACAACAGGTCAGGCAAAGTCACACGTGTGCCTGAGCAGCAGCTGCCTCCCTGCCCTGCCCACACGGAAATGAACGTCTCAAATGGGTCACTTCCAAAGCAGCGTGAGTTTAATCTTTGAATTTTACACACACAGATCTAGGCAGGAGTTTCCAGCTGACACAAAATGTTGCATAATTTCCAGAAGATTTATAGCTTTATTTAAATCATTTTCAACCAAGATGAGCACTGGGCAGGGCTAATCTTTCTTGTCATGATGTGCTAAATTGCTTTGATTTGATGATCCTCATCTTTCTCAGGGATTTTTTTTTTTTAATCACTTAGGAAATGTCATTGGAACATAGCAAAGTTTCAGGGTACTAAAAGATTTCCAAAACTTTTTCTTTTCTCTTCTCTTCCCTCACATCACTGAATCACTCTCCCTTTACACTACAGCAAAATCTGGCAGGGCTGGGGTGTACCTGGGGCTCAGACTCCACCAGAGGGAAGCAATTCCCAATGGAAAGCAGTATAGGCACACAGGTAACCTCATGACATATCATCCCACTGACCCACCCAGGGGCTGGTGCATCGATTATGGCCAAACAAAGCAAACCACCACCTCAGAGAGCTCCCTGGTGAAGCACCTCACCAACACTCCAGCTTTAAGCTCTCCTGTGGTGGGTTTTGGCTGACTGTATTCCTTGAGATCCCTTTTCTCCTCTTTGCCACTGCTAGAAGGACACATGAAGGGCAGAGCAGCAGCTCTGTGTGGCCATGGAGGCCTCCACAGGGCTGGCTATGCTTCCCTGGCACAGACTTCCAAAGGGATGGGATGAGGGAGGCAGATGATGGTGTTTTGCGTGCCTGAAGAAAGCAAGCAAAAGCATAAGAAGAATTGCTGAGAGGGGAGCTGTGTCAGCATAACTGGCTTGGACCTTGGAAATGCTGCCTGAGGCCACCATGCCCAAGGGCAGGGGAGTGGGAAGGAGCAGCTTGGTGGGTCCTGGGGAGCCCTGTGGCTCTGCTCCCAACTGCAAAGCCTTGTGTGGACACTCCCTGGGAAGCCCTGTGTCCCCTCCTTAGTTTGCTCCTCTGTGAGTGCCTGGTTCCCAGAGGAGCTGAGCGAGTTTGGCTCTCAGTGGCACTAAATGATGCTGTAGGAACTTCAGCTGCAGCACCTCAGAGTGCACAGGGTGAGGTCAGGCCAGCCAAAGGAGGCTTGGTGCTCCTCCTCGGCTACACACCAAAAGGAGCTACTGAAGCCAGACCTCAAGACACGGGGAAAAAATTCAACCCCAGAGTACATCAGGTGGAATTGCCAATCCATCAGCCTGTCTGGGTGAGCCCTGACACCTGAGGAGTTGACCTGCTGGTCTAGCATTTGTGCTTTGTGGGCTGTTCCTCTCCCTTTTCACCCTCACAGTCTCCTTGGATAAAGGAGTTTGCAAGAACTCAGCAAAGTTTTTCTTTTGTTGTTCGTAAACTAGAATAAATCCTTCTGTTCCAAAATGCCATCTGGCACCTGACAGTTGTGTTTCAGCTTCACAGTCTCAAATTTAATTGTAAGCTCTTTTGCAGGGTTTTCAAGGACAGCGTGACACAATATGGACTACCTACAATGAAGACATATGAACTCTGGAGCATACCAAACAAATTCCTTGCATACTTGTTTTCCAGCACAGCATCAATCACCACAGGGATGGGAGAACGTCCAAAACAGCAGGAGAAAATGCTACAGCTTGCAGTTCTCGGATTGTAATTCATTTAAAGCCAGGAACATTAGCTGTACCACTAAAACATCAGATACAAATCTCTTTTCTCCTTTTGCCCATTTACTATCTCAAAAGCATTGAGACTCAATATTTAAAGTTGTCCAGCGTAGATCCTCAGCCGGTGTAAAGCGACATAACTGTGCTCAACAGCTGTTCCTGCTCTTTGAAGGCAATGGAGCTATGCTGATTTACATCTGCTGAGGTATGATCTATCACTGCATTTCCTTGGCTTTGTCTTTTTGGCTTGTTTTTCTTTTCTTTTTGCTTGACAAAACAAATGACACAATTCCTAGCTCTTATACCATGTCTTTCATCATTCCATCTCAAAGCACTGCGGTTAAGAACTAGCAGGACTAGCCCTGTGCGATCCTTATGGGAGAAATATCCGAGGCTCACAAAGGGAACTGACTAACACAGGGGACTGGGAAGCACTGGCACTTCAGATATCCTCACCCAGGACACCCACTACCAGCCCATCAGGGGGACATACAGGCTCTTCCCCACAGGATTGCCCACTTCCATGCCACTCGAGGTAAATAATGGCCAAACACAAAGGCCTGTGCCAATTTCTATCCAGAGAGTTGGAGCCTGACATGTCCACCCTGATTTCTACCTCCTGCCTTTCCTTCTATCTTTGATCCACCTTAGCACAGCCACAGACTCACTGGAGATGAGGAGACAATGAGAAACCACCATGAGAAACCACCCCACCAAGAGTGATGGTCCAAACCTACACCTGCACTCATCTCTGGGGTGAGTCTGACTGAGAAAAATAAAAAAAGCTGGTCTTAGTGCTGGCCACTCAGATTCCTGCCAGACAGGCAGCAACACTGTCTCCTACCTCAGCTTAAACCCCACACCTTCACTTTGGCTGTTCTCTTTAGCAAGCTCTCCTCTCTCCCTGGCTCTCCAGATGTGCCTGGGGGGCCAGCCACCGCCCCTCTCATCCTTTGTTCCTCTGGGATAACTGCACACAGCTGTTTCAGACAAAATCCTGTCCTCCCTGACCTTTTTGGCTCTTTGAAGGATATTTCAAATAAGGTGCCTCATATCCAGCACCTATAAACTCACACATTTCAGTAGAAATACCACTGAAAACATCCTCCGAGGAATCTTACGATCATAACCTCTCTTTCCCTAATTCTATTATAGTAGGCCTTCATCCTGAACTGCCCCTCCTGAAAGATGCTGTACATGTTTTCATACCTCTGAGGTCACAGCAAAAATCCTGTAGGTGCTGTGGCCAGTTTCTTCATTTCCCGGACTGTCAGTGTGATGCTCCCTATTCACCGGTGCTGTGTTAATGCATCTTATCTTGCTGTTGCTGTGGGCAGGGAGCACTGCACATGTTTAGTTATCACAGGTCAGATGATGAGTGGGAACTCATTAAACCACAGTAATTAATTGCTGGCAACCATCTGGCCACCCCTGAGCAGTAGTGAACAACGTAAGCGGCAGAACTAATGCTGCCTCCTTGCCAGTATTTCTCTCTCCCATGTGGATCCTCTGATAGCTAATAAAAGCTGAGAGTTTATCTCCAAGCAGACACAAAGACTCTCTCTCTCTCCCCTCATCTCCTCTATCTGAGCACCTGCTTTCATGTAATCTTTAGGAGAGGGGTGTCTTTGACACCACTAACATTCCCATCAAACATTGATGGAACTGGTTAATGCTTTACAGGTTATGAGGAAGCAACAGATAGAAAATGCATGTAGTTAGACAGGAAAAAATAGGTCTTTTAAATCGATCCAGTAACCTTTGCTTAGAGGTGGATGGCAGTTTTGTTATATTGGCAGCTGCTTTAAAACTTGGGACTGGGAAGAGTTGCTTTAAGGTCTTATTATATAAAACCTCCCAACTCTGCACCATTTTAATGTGCTAAGTAAAAGAAAGTTATGCTTCACTCAAAGTTATTAAATTTAATTGAGATCACATTGGGACAAAATGTTATTTTCCTAAATGCCCATGTTGCAAAAGATATTAATCTTGTTTGCCTGCAAGATTGATGCTGGCTCTGCTGAAACAGGCTAGATGCTACAATTAGATATATTTAATTCCTCCTCAGCAGTGCTCTGTAATATAATTTCATCTCCTTCCCTTTCTTCTTTTCTTTCTATTCCAGTTATGATGGGCTGTGGTGTCTGCCCAGCTCCAGGCACAGCATGGGAACTCACACTCAATTTGAAGCACTCAGTGCCCCAGAAGCATTAACACTATGCGACCTGGGGAATAGAAAGCTGAGGAGCAGGGGCTTCTTGGCAGCATATGCATTACACACCATTTCTTAACCATGGGAGGAAAAGAAAAGGGCAGATTTCAGAGATTTTTGGTAACCAAAGGGGGGCTCTGAGGAAAGGGTGTCACTGCAAGTCACTTACCTTTTCTTCAGGGATCGGTGGGGTGCAGACACTAATAAGGACGATGACAATCGCAGAGAGAACACAGAGGATGAGGGCAAAGTAGAGGTAGTGCAAGTCCTTTAGCACAGCTGGTCTTCTGTCCTCCTCACCACAGGACGGTGTGCTATAAATAAACTCGATGATCATCCGAACCAGACCAACAGCCAGCCCAACCATGAGGCCCCAGAAAGCACCCTGAGAAAAGCAAGCACAAAGAAAAAGTCACTGCATGTGTTACCTTTGGTTGTAGTTTTCCCTCTCCCAAGACTTTTCATGCCTGGTGGAAATCCACGCTGGCATGCAACAAAGGGGGATTTTTTTTTCAGTTAAAAATCCTCATTTTCTCTCTCTGTGCTTGAATGTGGGACAGATAGAGCACGAACAGTGCAAGAATCTCCTCCTATTTCTCTAAATAGACTTTAACACATCATCCCTAAATTGCAGAACAACTTCTCTTTCGTGCTTTCAAATGAGACTGCCAAGAAGTGCCACTTGCAGTGACTTCTTGGAAGCAAACACACACACCAGAGACTGGGCTAAGATTCACTAACACACGCCAGGGAAAGGCTGTCTCATTGTCACACTTTAGCAGGACTGGCTCTGAGTTTAAAGAGTCTCAAAGGCTAAGTGCTGAGGGGAGAGATATTTACTTATTTTATCAAATTAAATACACATATCAATTGGTTGTTGACATTTCACTTACAGGCTCATTAATCCTCTTGCAGAAGATTGCCAGGATGAAGAGAGCTGTGATGGGTGGGGCCAGATAGCTGGTTATGGACTGAATGTAGTCAAAGAGCTTTCCACTGTTGGCTGATTGAATGATTGGGATCCAGAGAATGCTGATGACCACAAGAATGAGGATAAACACTCTGAAAGATGATGATAAAACTCTGTTAGCTCTGCAGGTGGTGGAGTCCACCTGAAAATGAAGTTTTGCAGCAAAACACACTCCCAGTTACTCTCAGGATTTCCTAAGAAAAAATCCAAAGGTCACTCTCAGGAACCTTTCCTTGTGTACACAGGAAAGGAGAAAATTGTGCTCTTCTAGGAAGTAATTCAACTCATTCCCAAAGGTAACTTCACAGTCTTGAGAGTGAGCTGTGCTAAGACTTGCCAGTCGACATGCAGGAGAGATCCACAACAGCAGTGGACCCACAACCAGCCCTTCAGCCTGGTGTGTCCTAGAGAGAGAAATGATCTTCAGTGACCTTGCTCTTGGATGAGACAGAAAGAAGGAGCTGGAAGCTTGTGGAAACAATCTTTCTGCCACCTTTCCAAGCAGGTAATATGCTCAGTCTCTGCTTATTAAAATTGGTTTGGGGTCTCAGGTGCATATTATAACCCTCCCTCACCTTTGCACTGTATGTTACAGAGGTTTATTCATATTGCTGAACAAGAGATAGAGCTGGGAGAATCAGCTTTGCACTTTTCACTGAAAAAAAAAACCAAACCAAAACAAAACAGGAGTAATTGCAATGTATCACTCCTGTCTGATGCAAAAATAATATTCTTATACAATATTCTTAAAGACCTCTGGTGTCAATGACCCCAGAGCACCTTTGGCTTTTCTAAAAGCTACATTTGAAGCAGTATTTATAATAAGTTTAGAGAAGGCAGAGCTAATGGTCTACCCAGCTCAGTGATACACTCAGTGTTTCTCTCTGACCACGTCTATCCAAGATGAACCTGGAAAGCATAATGCTCTTTCCCAAGCTGTGTTCCTGCTCTATATTATAGGCACCAGATTTTTCTCAGTGAGTCCAGCCTGAAGAATTTAAATGCTGCAGTCAAAACAGATGATGAGAGGAAGGAGACATAAATAAATGTAAGGACCTGCCCACAACCATCAGCTCCTGCTCTGAAGCCTGTCTGCGGATCCGCTGCCAGATGTCTATAACGAAGAGAGTGCTGCTGCTGTTGAAAATGGAGGTGAGGGAACTCATCAAGGCTGCCATCATCACTGCAATCATCAAACCCCGGAGCCCTGGGGGACCAAAAGAGGGAAGGAAAATCAGCACTAGACCGTGGGCCCCTGAGCACTGGTATTTTCATCCCGATGTCTGGTAACTACAGTAAGATTTCCACATCCTTGGGATGGATAAGGGCAGTCTGGTCCCCTCGTGCAAAGCTCATGGACACCTCCCCAGGTGTGTTTCTTACCATCAGGCATGAGTTCAATCACCAGTTTGGGGTAGGCAATGTTGGAACAACCCACTGCAGCTCCACAAACCCTTTTACAGATGTCTGGGTCCACGCAGCCCACTTCATCTGTAGAAGACAGGAAAACAAGAAGAAGTCAGTGTAAACCCCACTGAGCCACGGGTTGTTTAGTTAAAGGGAACAAATCCTGATGCTTTGTATGGCTTCATATAAATTCAGAGGTGCAGCTGGAATGCAGCTACAATGAGGGGAGCTAAACAGTATTTTACATCCTATAATAAAGGTAAAGCTTTGAGATGACATTTTGCAATTCTGTTCAGGGCACCGACAAAACTCTCCTGGATGTTGCATACTTGTAATCCTTCATGATTTGTCATTTGTGGGAACTGGATTGTTTCCATGAACCTGTCAGCTGGGTTCCCAGGGATGTTGCAGGTTGACTAAATCCTATTCAGGAAATCTGGGAGATAAGCACTTTCCTCCAAGAGTAGTCCTCCTAACCAAGGTATTCTTCTTGGGAATAGGCATGCTCTGGAGAAACCAGCAATGAGAGTGCCTTGGGAGATAACAGAGGGCTCTTTTGTATAATCCACAAGGAACTGAATGAATTTGTGTGTTAGATTGTTAAAACTCTCCAAAATACCTAATGAATGTATTTCCATAGGACCTGAAGGATAGCCCTCAGTGCTCCATGTATTTAATTTCATTTCACTGATTTCCTCAGACAAATTGATGCAAGGTCCACAGGGATGGAGCTTTATGGCCCCAATGGAAAATATGCCCCATATGGATACTCCTACTGACTTCTACCACTGTGGGAGAACTGGAGGTGGAGGAAGGGCGTGGGAACACTAGGGTACAACAGGAATCTATATGAGTACATCTGCAGGACAGCAGTTCCTAAGATGTAAAAGTGCTGGCAGACCTGTGTGGGATTAGTGGTCCTGGCAGATAGGAAGACTTGTGGCAAGGAACATGGGAAGACTTACCCGGGTAAAGAGCTCTGCTGATCATCCCTGGCATGACAAGGAAAAACATAGGGAAGATTTTCAAATATCCTCCCAGCACCGATCCACCTTTGGCATGGGAAAGGTTCTTGGCAGAGAGAGACCTCTGGACTATCACCTGCAATCAGTGCAGAAAGGGAACAGAGAGTAAAAAGGAAGCACAACAGAGAGAGAGCAGGATCCATCCTCTCTCTGTCTCTCCTTCTCATGGATGACTTTCATCCGACAGGATCCCAGGGTGTTTCACGTGCCAATGGCAACTTTCCCACCTCAGTTGACTGCAGCCTGCTGCCACTGCTCCAAGCTCAGTGCACGGGCTACAGGAGAGGGCAGCGTGGAAATTTCCTTTAGAGGAATAATTTCGCCCTTGACTGAAATGAAGCCACCTTGAGGGCTGGAGACAGCAGCTGTATGGCAGCAAGAGACACGGAATGAAGCAGACTGCAGGTGATTTGGTGGTGGGGTTTCATAATTATCCCATCCTAAAGTACAGAAGCACCGTGTCTTGAGAAACACGTACAGATTTCCTTGTTTGCAGCTTGAAAAGGAATAAGAGACATGAGACATCTGGGAATATGAATGGCTTGTCTGGAGGTCTACACAAGGTCACTGCAGAGCCAGTTCAAGACCCACATTTTTATACCCTTGTCATGCTAACTGCATGAAGACTCCCAGTACTCACCAGACCATAGTGGAATAAAGACAGGAGAAAATAACCTGTTCTCGCTGCATTAAGAAGTGCACAAAATTAGCAGCTTGCTGAGAAGGCAGAAGGAGTGAGATATTCTGGTCTAGACCAGTAAAATGGTAGTAACTCCTGCACAATGACACACAGGTAATTTTTCAGCTCATAGATCCACAAACTGAGGACTGGGCTGAAAGTAACAGCATGGTGGTTCACCTGCTGAGGGAAGGACTTTCCTTACCTGGTCAGTGCACCAGCACCAAAGAGCCAGCACAGAGAGACCAAATATAAGGCCAGGCCAAGGAATGTCTCCTGTAATGGGATCCCTGAACAAATGAAAGGCATCTGCACGTGGGAGGTGACAGGTCGTGTTTGGGACTGTGATCTTTGGTATTGCTGTGCTGTATTTCTCCTGAAGTCCTTCATACCAGCCAACTTTCTCAAATCCTGAAAGGAAAATGCCAGTGATTTAAGGACTGGTACATCCTGCAAAGTTATTATCTTATCTGAGTCTCGTGATTACTTTTTTCTCTTATCTTCCTCTTATCTCCTTTCTTTTCATTCCACCCTTGCTTTTGGCAGTCAGGGTTTCTACAGAAGTCAGTTGGATTTTGCCCAGAGTCCTTGTGGTTTAAATAGTGCATCCTGGAAAAGGATCAATGCTGGAAAATCTCCATGATCCTAATCCTCACAATGTTCTCAGCATCTTGTCTTTACTCAGACACCCTCCAAGAGCAAGGTATGACATGAAAAAAGATATACCTATATTTCTGATTGCCAAGGAGGTTTAAAGCAAAGACTGATGATGGTCAGTCCCTTGTTGCTTTTTATTTTTTTACAGTGCTCAGTTACGCCCACATGAATCCACAGTAACTCCCAAAGTCAAGAGTGAAAGTCAGCAGGATTACTCTGAACTGACATGAGCTCAATGAGAGCTGAATTTGACTCTGAGAATGTGATGTTTCAAAGCTCTTTGGCAACTCCAGCGAGGTGAAGCTATCCAGAGCCTCACCTCCATACAGTTAGTGCAAAGGATGAAGCAAGTCTGATGACTTGGAGGATAAGAGCTGTGCTGGCACCACTTCTGTGCGTGGTTAAAACTCATTTCTGCACCACACATGAAAGGGTGATGCACCCTGCTAAGGTCTGATGGCCTTGGGACCATTAAACCCTTACCTATGAACATGAGGACCAAAGCTCCCAGCACCATGATCACGGTCTGCAGCACGTCCGTGTAAATCACAGCTGTTAAACCACCTGCCAGGAGAACCAGAGACAACAGGCAGAGTGTGTCACCACGTACAGGGAAACAGGTACCTTGCCCAGAAAAAGGCTGTCCTCGGCCCCAACTCTGTGATTTCAGGACAGACCCACTTGGAGAAGCTGGCACTGAGCTGGTCCCCAGGAGCCCACAGCTGTCAGAAGCCCTCCCATGAGGAATGGCCTGAAGGGCTTTCCCACATTCATGAGAGAACTCAGAGGCATTTTAACATCCTAATAGCTAAAGGTGGTAATTTTGCAGAACAAGAAAAAAATAGCAAATACGGGCAGTGGGATCTGAGCACCTTGTGCAGTGTTAGGAAATCCTCTAGAAAACAGCAATGTTTACCCCATTCCAGTTTCCCTTGGGCCAGGAGGGAATAGCCAGAGGTCTCCAACAGCTGGGAGTGATAGGACAGGTACTACCAGCAACCAGGGCAATCTCTCCCTCAGACCAGGCCCTGACCACTTTCCCCTATGTAGGAAATGAAAAACTTATATCTGAGGCTCCAGTTTATAACGTTTCCTTTAAAATCAGCTATTTACCAGCTATGGTGTAGACAGCAGTCACTGCTAGCAAGACCACAGTGGACAAGTAGAGGTTCCAGCCCAAAGAGATTTGGATGAACAATGCTCCGGAAAAAATGTCTGTCTGGAATAAAAAAAACCCAAGGGCAGTCTGGCATTAGTGGTGCTTCGTGCGAGTGAAATCTAATAAAGCAGCTTGCAGCCCTCTGCGGCTGAAAGCGTCGACGAGGGAGGACACCACGAAGGTGAACAGGAGGACAGAGCTGTTGGGGCTGTTGGCTGTGAACCTTGTTCTGAATAAAAGGAAAAACTTTCCTTTAGCTCAGAGCTCTCGGGATCTGGGAGCTGGGGGAGCGTGAGGGTAAAAATCAAGGTCCTATGCCAAGGGACCAAAATGTCATCAAAATAGAGATGATCTTCATGTCACAGAATCCTCATTGGGACAGACAAGCACTGGTGGAAATCGTCACTCCTTTTGCTGACCGTGAAGACATCCATGGGCAGGAGAGCCCATGTATCCACAGGCATAGGATAGAAAGCAGAGATCACATTCTTCCCAGGACTACATCCTGGTGGGCTAGTGGCCAGGAGACACTCCTGCTTGAAAGACCCCTACAGAATCACTGGTGTCTTACACCAGGATTTATTTATCTGAAAAGGTCAACAGCTTGCTTTTCTGTTCATGCAGTTCATCCTACCAGAATGACTCCAAAAAAACAGGTTATACCTGCTGAGGACCTCACTAGAAATACAGAAACTCCCATTGGCTGTGTTTTGTTTGAACCTTTTGGCAGAGAGAGTGGCACCAGAAACTGGGTGAAACCCAGAATTACACAGATAACATCATTCAAAATTGCAGAAGGTGATACGGGAGATATTTGTGTTGGGAAATCAGTTTGAAGGACACCTGTAAATCTGGAGTGGAGTGAGATGCAGGTGAAGAGAAATTTTCCAAGGGAGACAGGAGAGACAGGGCAAGAATTCCATTTGCTGTGCCTGAAATTAGCACCTTAAAAGCAAGGACCCAGTGCAACCCCTGCCCTCTGCAAACCTGAGACAGGATTAGAACAGCCAGTACACCACAGGAATCACGGTGCCTTCTGGGGTTTCACTTCCCAGCAGGAAACATAAACACCTCTGTAGCCAGGCAGGATCAGTCCTCTGACAACACTGCTTATTGAGATACTCTGTTTTCTTTGCAAGCCAAGAAGGCTCTGCAATGCCCTAGTTGTTAACCTATGTTTGGGCAGAAAGCACAGGGAGAAAAATCCTTCTTGTAACCAACTGCCTGCTGTCCAGCCAGCCGCTAAATGAGCTCTGCACAAACAATAGCACCCCTTAATAGAAAGCACCTGTCATGCCCATAAACTCCACCAGCCACATCCATCAGCCACGCGTGAATTGGCTGCACGGAGGAGAAACCACTGAGATGAAACAGCACTGAGGGGGGCCAGGGTCCTGCTCTGAAAAGCACTGGCAAATTCTGCTCTGCTGAAGGTCATTCTGAAAGACAGCTCTGTTTCTGCCACACGGCTGTGTGGCTGTGCACACTGTGGGCTGTGGCAGGAGAGGTCTTCCATTTACCCCCTGATGGGTAAGGAGGCTTCAAATGCCTCTTGGCAAGACTTCACCCAGGGCAATGCTCCAGTCTCAGAGAGCAAAGCTCCTGGTGGCAGTGGTGGCAGCAATGGGTGACATGACCAAGAGCTGCCCATTAGAGGAGCAAATCTATCCCACCCTTCCAGCCTGGAACTCCTCTTCGTGTCCCTCCCAGGACCTGAGACATGATAAGCCTGGGAGAAGGACTCTGAAACCAGCTGCAAATCTCCAGTCAGTGCTTCCCAAGGCAATTTGGCAACTAAATACCGCAGTAGGGTCTAGTGAAAACTGACTTGTACTGGCCTTGGGACAATGAACTGGAGACAAAGGACTGACATTTTCAGTCCCTGTAATGGACTCTGAAATACCGTCCTCTCCCTCCAAGGGCATAGGTAGTTCTTAGTATCTGAGCATAAATTTTGCTTCTGTATGAATGGCATTTAAATGGGGAAATACCCCCTAGCTTACGTTGCTTTTTGGTTACCAGCAGGGTACAATGCTACAAGCAATCCAGAAAAGATGCTGAGTTTTGCCTTAAGCCAGAACACTGTAATCTTTTCGTACAACATAAGTGATAGAAAGAGAAAGAAATAGCTATAACATACCTAATGCTGAAAACTCAGCTACAAGAACAGCAGCAGGTTTATGATAATTTAATATAATTTCACCTCTACAAGATGCAGCCAGCCAGATTCTCAAATGGGGTAATGCTGCCCTTCCTCTGTCTCTATTGCCTCAGGTTTGATCTGATAGAAGAGGAAAAGCAGGCAGACAGCTCGTGGTACTTACACTGTTTAGTAATTAGCTGCACATCCCTGTAAAGTTCTCACTGTGTGTTGCTGTTTAATGAGGGCTCTCTCTCTTAGGATAGGTCTCCGAGATCAATACAGAGGCAGGTGTTTACCTGAGCAGAGCAGCACAAACACACTGCTGTTGTTTCTGGGAGCTAAGCTGGTCCTTTCAAGGACATCTGAGTTCTCCATGAGCAGCCCTGAGTTGTACCAGGATGACCTACCCCCGCCCCAGACACAAGGGTTCATGTTCAATTGGATACATACGGATATCTTGGTGAATATGTAGAGAATCAGGGACAGTATGGACATGTAGATTTGTATCCTCTGCCCTCCAAATCTCTTCTGCAGGTACTCAGGCATGGTGACTACTCCTGCTGCGATGTAAACAGGCACAAAGATCCAGCCAAGAGCCAGAAGTGCCCAGGTGGCCTGTTAAAGAGACAGAACATAAAGGCACATGATTCAACACATGGGAACAGCTTTTCCCTCTGTTCTGTCAGTGGACATCCTAAGAAAGCACAAAGGTACAGTGCCATGCAATGTATTGGAGAAGCAGTCCAACTTTTTCTTCCTCCACTGGAGGAATTATTACAATTCAGTTAGAAGCTTTTGAAGTTCTTCTCCTAAGCCCTATGTCTCTCTGTCATGGGTGGCACATCCTGTTCCATCTCCTGATCTTTCGGTCAAGGTGGTGTGTCTCTTTGCTGTGGCTCTCTGAAAGATGGTGCTGTATTTGGTGGCCTTTGAGGCCACTGATGCTGTGTCAGTGAAGAGTTAAGTGATTCAGAGCAGGATGGGAGCATCTGTTTATTGCTTGATTAGCAAGTGATGAGGCTGAGGCAGCAGACTGTCCCTGCAGAGCATAAAAATAAGCAAGACTGCTGGGATGTTCTCCTTGCAGGCTGACACAGATGTGCTTCTGTCACTGGTAGATAAAGGGGCAGTTCAGTTGCTCTGCCACAGGTGAAGATTCTTTTGGAAGGTGTAAGGGCATCTCCCACTATGTATTTTTTCTCTGATTCCCAGCAAAAGCCCAAACAGGAGAACTTGAAGGTAAAAAAAAGTCATTGGATTATCAAACCTCACCCTCTGGCTGTCTTGGGCCAGCCAAGTACCTTTCATCCAAGTACCTTACATTAGTCCAGATTTTATTTCAATCAGTTACTTAAGTTTTCAGAAAAGAAACTGATCCCTGTGAGCAGAGATTGTGACTGATTGAGGAGAACAGCCATGGCTCCTGCAGAGACTGGCTGAGGTGAAAGATGCTCATATGATCCCTCTGGCTGAGTGATGTCCCACGATAAAGGGAGAGAATAATGGCATATCTAAGGTGCCTTTCCACTCTGAAAGAAATTAATCTAAACTCATGAAGTTAGATTTGCCCTGACATACAATCTTGTCTTCATGGGCTTCTAAAGTGACTTGAATAGATTTCCTAAATTACAATATTGGTATGTCCTATGTGTACCAGACTGAACACAGTCTCTGGTTTCTTCACAAAGGACTTAAAGGTGATCTTAATGGTCCAGAAAAAAAAAAAAAACAGTCCAGTGAATAGATATCCCAGGAAAGAGCTTTCGGTGGGCCCTGCCTGTGCTGTGGCAAGTACCCAGCACCATTAGCACTCTCTGCTGATGTAGACAAGAGATTCAGAGTTAAGTGAGTGATGTTTATTGTGAGGCTGGCACTAATCTCACTCCTCATCACTGCAGCTGAGAAATTTCATTAGCATTGCACACAAAGGGCCTGGTTTTCATGCTCTGTGTGGTGTCAGTGGCAATTTTCCAGGCCACTTCCACAGGGCAGAATCAGACCTGCCTTCACACCCAGATGTTCTCCCCAGAGATGCCACATGTTGGCAGCTGACAGGTGAAGGCAGTGTTGCTGATTCTAGTGGATTTACACTGAATTTAGGAGAACATGCTGCATTTTTTTTTAACTCCCTGTACCTAGAATCCTGTGATTATCCAAGTACCTTTCCAGCATTCGTTATCTTTTATTTTAATCTTCATAAGTGCAGACTAAAGCTTAAAATTATGGCCACGTGCTTCTGAGAAGGTTAAAGAGCTAATAATTCTAGTGGATTCCACTTAAACTAAAATAAAGATCTCACATTTTCAAGGCTCTTAGAATATCTGGAGGCTTCTCTCATGAGGCTTGAGCACTTGTTGCTGCTGATACTGTTAAGCACCTGATTTTGGAGACAAACACACAGTCCATTTGTAGACAGCGACATCTTAGTTGACAGCCAAACTGACTTACATTCCACTCAAAGGCCCCAACAGCAAGGCCTCCAGCTGCTCCAGTGCCCGCCAGGCCGATGAATAAGCCACTGCCCACATTGCTTGACATCAGGGATGCCCCAATCTGAAACACATGGCACAGGAACAAAGCCCACAGAGTCACCCTGAGGTACTTCAATATCAGCCCAAGCATTTTCCCCTTTTCCCAGGACTTCATCTCCTTGTAGTTAGGTAGCTGGATGCTGACGGACAGTTGAGTTTTCCTTCACCTTCTGAAAAACCCTACATTTTTGTATCTCAAAGTATGTGTGCCTGCTCCCTTCCACTGCCCCCACCCCAATGCAAAGCTTAACCTCAGAATCAGGGTTCACTTTGTCAGTGGTTCTCCTGAGACACAGGCCCCTTGTGGGGAGAACAGCAGGGTGAGGGAGGTCTGGTGTCAGCCAGAGATACCTCAGTGTCCATGAAATGTGACGGATTTCTCCATTCCCTTGTTAGTCAGCCGGCAACATGCCTGCTCCGACCTTGCTGACCCTTGCTCTACCTCCCTGTGTCTTGCTGACAGCCCCTTTTTAAGTCTTGCACTGAACATGGGTGGTGGTGGTTGACACATCCACAGTGCCAGGAGCACTCCCTCGAAGCTCCTCCTAAGGGAGGAGATCCCTGAACCGTGGCATGGACTGCATTAGAAACATGCAGGTCTTCTGTGTTCAGTGTGTGTGTTCGAAGCGATCCAGCTCTGCAGCAGGCTGGAAAATGCTAATGGCTCAGGTTAACTTCAACTGCAGGCTGTGGGCATGGCAGGCTGTCCCTACCATGGCTCATTGACACCCTAATTGGGAGAATGCCAGCTCTAAGGCTCCTTAAACAGGGCAAAGGCTATCTGACTAAATTACTATTTTTATTGGCACAAAGCCTCTCCTCCTTTCTTTATGCCAGCATCAAGTCTCTCTCAGGGTCAAATGAGTTACTAAAAGGACAAGTCAAGCCCTTTTGTCCTAAAGTTTGCTTTTAGGCACATCACCTAGGAGGAGCTTTTCTCTCCTTAGTATTGCTACATGTGAAATAAGGAATGATAGAAGTTGATCTGATTCTCACCTTTGAGCAAGGTAAAACATTAATATGACATCAACACCCACACTGACTCCTGCTGACAGCTTTGCCTCCTTGTCTGGGGAAGCTCTTGATTAGAGAGCTGGTTGCTGCAACATGAATTAGCAACTGGTGCTCTCAAGAAATGTAACCAGTTTTCCTGATATGTAGATCAGACACAGAAATAGAGAAGATACATTGCAGAGGAGCAGCAATTTAATATCAGGGTTCAGTTGAGGTTGCTTAATTCACAGCTGAAATCTGTCACTCCCATTAAAAAAAATAATAAAATACATGTAAGCCAGTCTTGAACTCAAGGTGGAGGCCACAAGGAGCTGAGCCTGCAGGAGTGCTGCAGAGGTGGAATCAGCTCTGACAAACAAAACTGGAAAGGGAACAGCATTAGAGGTTGCTTTGAACCTAAAATGGTTCCAAAGAGCCAAGAGCTGACCTGTACCCAACAGTCTCTGTGGTCACCTGTGGCTGGAGCCAAAAGCAGTGAGAATGTTTTGCATTTGTTTTGGGGCTTTTTTAATAGAAGGGGGGGGGGAAAGAAGAATAAAAAAAGAACAAAATTGAGAAAAAAATGTTTCATTTTAGTATCTTTTAATTTTCCCCCTCCTAATTAGAGAAAACCATCAGGCTAAGTATTTTTAATGAAATGTCACTTGGCTGAGACAGTAGTATAAAGAACATTTAAGAAATGACAGATTTTAGAGAGGTGTATGTGTCTCTGATGGAGCAGACTGAAAATCTAGCCTAGTGAATTTATGGGCAATGCACAGCCAAAGTTAAAAAAAAGAAAATAAACCAGTATTTTGGTTGAGAAGTGCATTCCGTTACCCAGGACTCACTGGAGAGATATATGGGTTATACAGAGTCTGGCACTGGCTGAGAAGAATCTTTATTCCTGTGGTGTTTTTATTCCTTTCAAACTTTAAATTATCTTTGTATGTACCTTTCACTCCCAAGAAGAGGTGCCTTCAATCCATTATTTTTTTCTTCGTAGTGAAGATTTATACTTCAGTGGTTTGAAGTTTATATCCCTTACATTGTTAGTCAATAAACTCAACTTTGCTCTAAAGAGCAAGGGCTCAGAAAGTCCTGGGCTTTGGGATTATTTTTTCTTCAGTCTCTAAATGCTTTTTTACTGGATAGCACATTCCTAGATTACCTAATGCTCTCTTGACTTGGGTACAACTCTCTGTGGTGGGTTGGGGCCAAAGAGTTTCAAACCCAGCTAGGCTGTCAGCACTCCCTCACTTCCATCAATAGGAACAATTTCATTGCTGTCTTTAGCAGAGAAATTGAGAGTTGGAAAAATGTGAAGATGCTGAGCAGCTACCCTTTTAGCCTGGTAGCCCATTAGCAAAGCTGAATAGGATGATCCCTGATGGACCCTTCATTTGTCCTCTTCAACTTGAGAATATAGTCAAAACATGTAGGGACTGGGTCTCCTTACCAGACCTGCTCTCCTTGCATCTGGAATTGCTTTCAAACCCTGAGAAACAGAGGGATGTGTTTCACTCACAGGCCACCAAGTCATGGACCGTCCAGCGAGGAAATAGCCTCCGATGGTCCCCCGGCTTGCTCGTATCGATGACTGGAAGCACAGGAAAAAGAAAAGTGTTTTCCCCCATTCACCCACCCTCGAGTCAGACCAAGCCAGGAGAATCCTTAATGCTTGGTGTCAGCATCAGCTCCAAAAGTTTCTTTGTGGATCTGTTAAATACACAAGGTTTTGCCCACTGCTTCTGCTGCTCCTTGTCTAGGTTTCTGATAGTCAAACTTCTTTTGACTATCAGAAGAAGCTGCTTGTCACCTGTTTAATAACTTCTCCTTGAATGTACCAATTGGAAAAGAAAAAGCAGTTCAGCCAGCTAGAACACTACAGGTCTCCGTGACAGAGGCCTTCACCAAACAACATGAACAAGTACTTAGCAACAATCTTTCCAAAGATTTTGAAGTCCCATTTCAGTCTTCTCCACTCCAACCCTGGCTTTTCTTTTGCCTCCTGCCCGCCCATACACTGATATGAGATTGCTCTGCAGCACAGGAACTAAGCATCATCCCCAGAATGACCTGCAGGGAATGATCCCTTGGTTGTCCCCATGTGAGCTGGGAGCGAGGGCTCACAGGAGGGTCACTGTCACCCCCAAACTTGCTCAATAGGCTCTGGGATACCAGTGTGTGCAGAGGATGCCATTTGCAGGCAAACATCTTTGTACCCAGGAGGGGTTCAGGGAGGATCTAAGTGTCTCTGCCTCGGATAGACCCAAACCCAGTCCCCTCGGGGACTCACCCATATCCCGACGGCGAGGACGAAGGCGAAGTACAGAACCAGGACGGTGATGTCTGCCACTCCAAAGGATGCTGCCATGTCCCCTGGCAGCGTGGGTGGCTCCGTGGTGGCTGGGATCGGCTGGCTCATGGCTCTGAGCAAACTGCTGATCTTCTCGCTCAGACTGGACTTTGCTGCACACTGGCCTTCATCGTTTCCCCTGTAATAATTAACAAGGTGAAGAAGGTGGGAGGGGGAGCCAGGCAGGGCTGTGGCTAACGTTTTCCAGTAGAGGCTTAGTCTCCATGGTTCATCAGTGAGGACCTCAACATAGCTCTGTGGCGTGAGGATTCCTCATTGGTGACATCCACTCAGATAGCAAACAGGCAAAGGTCACATTGCCTTGTTCCCCACCCCAGTTTCACATCACTCTCCCTGCAGCATCCTATAGGAGAAAGTTCCTCCTAAGAGGAGCTGCCTAGAGGGGAGTTGGTCTTTCTTCCTAGTGGGGGTGGTGAGGATGTGGTTCTCTGCAGGCTGGGTCAGCACCAGCACCCACATCCCAGGGACAGGACCAGCTACACCAGTGCCCCCTTTCCTCACTCCGTGTGCTGCCTCCTTCCCCGTCCTGTGCTGCAGCTCAGGGATAGTCTGTGCTGCAGAGACCTGCAGCCACAGTGGGCAGACAGAGAGCAACAGGGTAAGTGCAGGGAGGAGACAGCTGAGTTTCCTTGGCAGGCTCTCCAGCGTGCACGTGGCCAGCAGAGAAGGAGTTAAATGGATTGTATGACAAGCAGAGCCCAAGTCAGGTCACCTACATGAGTCGGGGAAGCTGCAGTGGCAGCAGGAGCAGGAGCTGTCCTGGGGCATGGGCATGTAGGAGGGGGCTGACCCCTGTCACAGAACAAACTGTGAACCATGGGTCCTTCTCACTGTCCCACCAGCTCTCAGTGCAGCAGAGACATTTCTCTGCCTGGTATGAGACAAGATGGGGGGACACCCCTGAACCAGGGCACAGGATGTGGGTCACACAGCCCCTCTGCCCCTTTGTTGGGACAGCTTGGGGAGGATCACCCACCGTTCCTATCCCAGTTGGCAGAGTCATTCCAGAGCTGGCTGTGGGGCACAAGCCTTCTCCAGGCAGACCCCAGACCTCAAAGCAGAACCATCTCCTACCTCCCCCACCCTCCACCACCCATGGTCCCTCACCACATGACATACCACAGAGGACATTTTAAACTTCAGTGAGCTTTACTTGTTCTTGGTTTCAAGGGAGGCAACAGAACCTTTCTCTCGTTTTGCTTTATCCCCCTCTCTCCTAGAGTTTTCTTGCAAATGCTGGCTACCTACTTGCTCATTAATTGCACTGCTAACATGAAGCCCACATCCACCCCTGCTCCCCAGTCTCAGGCTCCCCATAGTCTCATTATCCACAAGAGGCTTTTCAAGACTGAAATGTTTCAACAAGCTGAAGTACAGTTACCAGAAATTAAATATCTGGAAGCCTAAATCCCCAGGTGTAAACAGGCAGCTCTCTCTGCACAGAGCTGATTTACACTCACCCACACACTTCTCCCTCTTAATACCACAGCACTGGAAAAAGACAGTTGCCTAATCCTGAAATGCATTAAATACCTGCTCAAGAAGCAAACACAGCCAGTATCTCCTGTCTTCCCAAACCAGGAATCCTCCTCCACATAGGAAGCCCAACTCACAGCACCTGCCTGACCCAGCCCTTCACCCCACCTTCCCAAGGTGCTGTACCAGCACCAATTAACCCTTGCAAACACTTGCAAGCTTGCACCCTGAGTAGTAAATGCATCTAATAAGCCATTCCCGACAGCTGTGAGCTATCACGAGTCCATTTCACCCACTAGTATGGCACTGGCTTGTGGTGGCAGGATGTTGCTGCACTGACTGGATCATCCCAAACCCTAGTGGCCAACCCCACTGCTAGTGCAACTGGGTGGGATTGCAGGGGCTGCACTTAGAGCGCAGATGATACCTTCAGTGCACCTGTGGCTGTCCCTTCCTTCGCAGCTCCTCGGTCCTGTCCAGGCAGGAGCTGCTCCGCTCCCCACTCCTGGGACAAGCTGCAGAGGTGTGCTCCTTTCGGGGTTTTCTGTGGGGCTGTGACTGAGTCCCTGCCCACATCCAAGGGGATGATGCATTCCAGTGTTGTGTGACGCACACCCTGGCTCCTGGCGCTGCCGCAGGAGCCCCGGGCAAGAAGCACAGAGCACAGGGCGGGTGCACGGCTCCGTGGGGTCCCGGCAGCAGGACAGTGCTTATCTCCTGCTCCATGCACTGCTAAGTCAACACTGGTGGCCATCCACCCCCAGGAGATGTGGTGCTCCTTGCCCTGGGAACAGAAGTGGGAATTCGCATACCCAGGAAACAATAAAAATTCAGCACAGCTGACAAACAAGTAGCCCTTGGAGTCAGAGATATGACAGCAGCGTAAGCCCAGCAGGTGCAAGCAGGCAGATCTCTGTTGATTCAGAGGGTGGCACACACTGTCTCTCCCACTTATCTCCAGGGGCCTGGTGAGGCACCTGGAATGTGGTTACCTGCCATGGTACACCCACCTTCCTCAGAAGGCAGAGGGCTCAGAGCCCCTTGGTCTTATAGGCAAGGCTGCATTTTGGTTGCCCAAAGCAAAAGGACAGTTTGGTTTATGTTGCCTGTGTTGGTGGGAGTGGTGCTGGTGGCAGAGGAAGTAGCAGGCATGATGGAGAGGGGCGAGCCAGTGAGCACAGGGCACAAAGATGTTGTGGGGTGTCACCCATGGCAGGAACAGGCACTGGTAGAGGTGTTGGCTGTACTCAAGGGGGTAACTGGCAGAGAGGGCTGAGCTTAGAAACACAGATCTCCCTCTTCTCCCCTTCCCCCTCCTGAGACATCACTCTTGTAACTCCCAAAGAACCTTTCCTCCTCCCTTCAGGACTCACTTCCTAGTGCATACCTGGCTTCATGCAGTCTTTCTGCTGTCTTTGTGAGGGCTGAGAGCAGGTATAGCAATCAGGGGGCAGAAGGCAGCCCATGAAGCTCAGATGGTGGGGCTGGGACTACCTTGTCTTCTTGGCACTGAGCCCTGCATCCACAGCTTCTCCCAGCCCTGCCATGATGCCTGGCAGAGGTGTGGGGCAGGCTGCAGAGAAGCAGCAGCCCTGTAAACCCCACAGTTGAAGCAGTACCTGGGAGCTGCAGTCAGCCTGCACCACTGTTAATACGCTCTCCTCTCCTTGCAGCAGAAGTGACAGGACGTTTAGTGTCCTCTTGTGGAGTGTGAGCCCTCACTGCTGTCACAGCGGCTGAGAATGAGCCCTTCAGGGACTGGAAATTGTAAGTGGCGTTTCAAAGTGTGCAGCTCGAACAAAAAAATAAAAAGGTGCTGAAGAGCAAGTGTTTTTAGGGCAAAGGATGCTCGGTGAAGTGACAGGTAATTATTTTCGCAAATGCTAACGAATAAATGGACTTCCTCTTCATTATCAGGCTACTTCACAGTCGTCAGCAAATAGCTCCAATGACAATTAGTGAATTTCTAAATGGATTGAGAAACTGGCTTACACACAGATACCGATGCAATGAGGTGAGGCGATAGCCCAGCCTCGCTTCTCACCTTGCCTCCTACGGGGGGTTTTCCTGCGTGCTGGATGGGTGAGGCATTCAGCTAACTGTTATTTTCTTCTCAGCCCTTTCTCAGAGGGAATGACTCTTGAATGAAATCCAGCAGTTTAATTTTGGTTTGATATGAATGGGCTTTGAATGTATTTAACGTTTAAAGGCAGCTCTTCAGCTCGGAGCCGGTGCCAGAGGAGCAGCAGGAAGCAGAGCAGACCCCCGGGAAGTGCAGTGGTGCTACCATAGCTCTTTTCTTCCCTCTGCAGGCCACGCTCTGATTTTCACTCCTGGATCGTCCCATAAACCTGGAGCAAGACCATGACTTCAAGACTCCCTGTATTATTTTTGTTTGTTTGTTTGTTTAACCTGGGTGAGTCAGGGATACCTGCGCTGAGGCAGTGATAAAATGCCATGCAGAGGAGTGAGGGAATGTGCTGGTTTCAGCGGGAACCTCAGTACCTGGTCAGGATGCTTTGTGCTCCATCACACCAGGGGAAAGCTCCCACCTCCATGGGCTGGAAACTGCTGCTGTCCATTCCTGGGGACAGGGAGAGGTCCCCGTGCAGGGTGCACGTGCTCAGTTTCAGCCATGCAATGCTGGTGCAGAGTCAGGTGGGCTCACATGGGAGGTGCTTCATTTGGGCTTTCCCCTCCTCAGGGAGCTGCAAGCATGGACCTCTCCCAGCAAGTGGCACCGACCATCACTTGCCCCCTCCTCACTCCCTCCCAGAGATCTCCTGTAGCTCCTGCCTGAGCACTGTGAACCTGTAACCCTGTCATCTGCATGTAAACTAAGGACAGCCTTGACACACAGGACAGTTCCAAGTTACCACACAGCTTTTGCTTCACCTAATTAGGACAGTTAAGTGAATTTAGTGAGAGGAGAGGGGTTACCAAGCAGTCACTCTTGGCTGAAGTGAACATTCCTGAGAGCGGAGCCTCATCCCAGCTGCCTTTATCCAGGCAACTCATTTCCTGCCCCGAACAAGGGCTTGTGCCTCCCTGTTCAGCTAAGCGACCTCCTCTGGTTGCCCCTTCCATCCCCACACATCTCACTGGGAAACTTCTCTGACTGCTGGGAAATTAAGGTGAGAAGTCACAGAAGGAGTTTCAGGTCATACTTCCAGCCATGGCTGCCTAGAAAAATCATTCTAGGACCAAGTAGATTTAGGCTGGATAAAATATGTCACATCTACTGAGTGACTTTTTTGACTAACAGCCAGACTTTGAAAAATATTAGCAAGGGTAAAACATTAAGTGACAGAACAAGGACACTTTAGATGAAGAATGTTGTTCTCCCTTTAATTTACTCCCCTGTACAGCCTTGCAAAGATCTCAGCAGAGTAAGTGTCCTTATTGATGGATACGCTATCCTTGTTAAGATGGGACAATATACTTATTTACAGCTTTCATCATTGTCATGAAGGCACAAAGCAAACAGATATAACTAATGAAGATTTAGCTATTACATAATGTCTTTGCCAGCTCCATGCAGAAGTCTGAGTAAAAACCCTGGAAAGAAATCTTTATATAAGAGCATTTTTAATGAATTTAAGACACGAAGAGATGTAGTCGTAGTTTGTATTAGGACTATGGGTATTGCTTTTCTAGAAAGATGTCTCGGGTTTGGAGGAAAAATGAAGTGAGTCTGAGAAACAGCAAGGAAGTGAAAGCCACTTAAGCCCTACGATCTGAGCTGTAAATTAGCATGTTCCTGGTGATGCTCCACAATAAAGGTGTTGTGAGCTGTGACCATTAGCTGCCACCAGCGAGATGGAGATTCAGTAATAACAAATCAACAAGAAGAGATGGAGGAGTTGCAGTAATAACATGTCCACTTTCTTTGATCCTCTCTGGTCCCTCTGAAGATGACAGCCAGCCATGGGGGAGGGCAGGGGGAGGCAACTTGTGCTACCTGGGACAGTGATGCTCCAAAGCAAAGCAGGCATGTTAATGCTCACAGACCCTGCAAAACACGTTTTGTAGGTAGTACAGGAACAACGAGATTCTCTTGATACAATCCATTGTCTGAGAATCACATGGAACTTAGACCAAGACTGGTAAAACTGGAGGTGGTGCATGATCACCTGGAAAGCTCCTGCAGGGCAGGGAATAGAATACCTGTCTCTGTTTCCCAGTATGACCTTGCACAGTCCTTTCACAAATGAAGCAGTGGGGAAGAAAACAGTCCTTGCTGAATGATTCTGACCCATGCTTTGTGAAAAACTGAAAAAGCACTCCCTAAACACAACTAAAAAGTGATCCAAGGCATTTACATTTTCACTATGTGGTCCATTTCAAGAGAAAATGCCCCATGACTAAACCACAGATGTCAACAGCCTGGATGTTTTGGCGCTGTGAATTCAGACAGGTATCAGCAGCTTGATCCATCTCCGCTTGGTGACTGTTTAAAAAAATCCTTCTCCTTCATGTCAGGAGAAAAACAGCAAGTAAGAATTAGATCCATCAATTTTAGAGTTAGGAGGCAGAACAAGGGCATTCTCCTCATGACAGATCAGTCAGTGGGGGTTTGGCGGTTGCCCTCACCAGGAGGTGAGGTTTGGTACAAACCCACTTGTCTAGAAATAATAAAGTCCAATAGAAGGAATGAAGGAAAGGATTGAGTCAAACCCAAAAGCTGTAAGATCATCTCTTTGGCTTCAGCGAGAGCTTGCTATAAAGCCTGTTGATCCATTTCTGATTGAAACACATTTCAAAGCAAATAGGACAGATAAGATACTTTTTTTTGTAGAAAAGAGAATTTTTGAATTGATGCTGAATTTTCTTTGACTAGTCGATAAAATGGGTGTCAAAAAGCTCTGAAGGTCAAGGACATATATGAAGTGAGTACACTCTTCAGAGTTACTATCCCTAAGGAAAAGAACCAGAAAGGAAGGCTGAGACAAAATGGTTGCTGAAAGAAAGAAAGAAAGAGGGGGAAGGGGGGTGGGGGGAAGCAGGAAAAAATAATAAAATCAAACTTAATGGCTTGCTACAGTTTGTGGGGACTGAGGAAACAAAGTCTGAAACTGAAGGAGTTGTCAGGCAGTGAGATAGGGTTACACATCCTCCACACACAGCCTGCAGTGTTGGCTTGATTAGGCAAAAGGACTTGGGATCACTACACAGAGAGGCGCCTTGCTCCCTGTCAACTTGCACAAGTAATCAGCATCCCAAAATGACAGCTCCCTCCAGGGCTGAGATTTCTTAAAACAAAACTAAAATAAAAAGCCTCTTCGGTCCAGTTTCAAACCTAGCTGCACTACCAAAAAAAAAAAAAAAGAAATTATAAAGAGATAGAAAGACTATGACATTCTCCAGCAACATCCCCAATGCTAATCTTCACCGTGATAATAATAACAATAATAACAATGACTTATATCATTCCTATACCGCAGTTGAGCAGCTCATATTCTGAGGAATACATCAGGCTTGATAAACTACTACCATCAACTCACAGTGTGATGAGACTTAGCGTGGGAGGATGCTGATGTTTCGTGATGCCCTGGAAAAGCTGAGGACAAAATGAGATAAAGACTCCCCCATGCAGAGCTGGATTTCCAGGGAGGGCTCTGAGTATATGGAAGGGGAATCATCCAGTTTGGGCCACTGGCCAGGACACAAGAAATAATGCCCTTGTTCTTTGCCAAAGCATCAGCGAAGCTTTGTCACTGCCAGTTCCAAGCCTTAAAAATTCTTGAGTTGGGGGCCAAAATTGAATGATATTGGCTTGGATATCATGAGGAGTTCTTTTTCAGCAGAGAAGTCTTTTTTGCTCTTTCTGATTTCTGTTCCCAGTGGGTGCATTTTTATACTCTTCTCCACCATAATGAATTCTAACAGCAAGTCTCATATTTGCATGAAATTTGGGAAGTTTACTGCAGTCCCATGACTCCAGAAACTGGGACTTTAGGGAAAACAATAAACCTCACCAGTTTCACAGGAGAATTGCCAATGCTGGTGCTCAGCTGAGGCCCCTTTCCATTCTTACACTCCCACACTCTCCTGGCACAGCCTCTGCTCTGAAATGTACAGCCTTCCAAGCTGCAGCTCCCAAGGATGGGTTTCCAAGAGGGCCCCCAGAAAAAAGCTCTTTAGAGAGCAATTAAACTGATGAAAACAGCTTTTTTTTTTTAGATGTACATCCTGGTGTAGGAGGCTGTGGTGTCAGAGGAAGGTGTGAGGTCTCACACATCCATTCTGAGGGTCAGAGCACACTGCTGCTGTGGATTCCCTACTGACTATGGGAGTTAATATCATACTTCAATTTTTCCTTTGTGGTGGGACTGATAGATTCTTTCTCTTCTGATCCATCATTTATCTTTGTAAATCTTGTAAAGACTTCATATTCAATGCTATTAGTTCTCTACCAAATTTAGTCAGTGTTAACCAATGCACCCACTGGGACATGATGCTCAGAAGGACCAAGAGATCCTCATCACCTCCTCCCTGTGATCACCCCAGGAAATCCCCCTTCCAAGTCCAGGGAAACAAATTCCTCAGATCACTCCTGGCAGTATCTGTGGCTTTTCTCCTCCCACCTACAAGAGTCCTGAATGCAGGGAAGGCAGGAATGGTGTCACGGGGCCATGTACACACCTATTAGCCTTGTGCTATAACCCAAAGCAGAAGGGGTGACGTGTTGGGGTGTCTGCAGAGGGGACAGATCACTGCTGGCAGGTCACACAACAGGCCTGACCACTGTGTTACGTGACAGACCTGACAAGGTCCAAGGGAAGAGGAGCAGTGGCACTGCAGGCTGTGGGCAGGGGAAGAGAGCGTGTTTCCAGCCCAGACAGGGGTGCAAGCAGCACTATGTACCTACAGCTCACACTGTGAGGGACACTCAGTATTCATGGGAGCTGTTTGACTCTATCTTTTTTTGGCAAATATGCAGCAGAACAGCTCTGAAGTTGCTCAATTCAACTAAAAACAAACAAACAAAAAACTCCCAAACCCCACTAGTCAAAGACACAAGCTCTCAAAAACCTCTTTCACTTTTTGCTAACTTGCCTTTCTGTGCCCAAGGTTTAATAAGGAAGGTTTAATATCTCTCCAGAAAAAAAAATTAGTCTCCAATAAATCATCAAGTTTATTGCAGCACTTAAACCCTTCTTGTCCTTCAGTGCTCTGCTAGAACAGGATTGATTCACCCCTGCAGACCTTGAGGCGAGGCCCCTTTAGCTCATATGGCTCTTTGCCACCTCGTGTGCCCTGCTTTGCCCCAGCTGGTGTGGGAAGTTGGTCCTGGTCCCCAAGGATGCCCACCCAGACCTGGCATCATCCTGGGACGGTGCCCAGCAGTGATGTGCCGGCTCCCGGCTCCCGGCTCTGCAGACGCAGTTACCAGCAGATGGCAGCTGGAGATCGCGGAGGGAAATTTGGGTGTTCTCTGCTCTTGCAAGTGCAGCCCGCAAATCCTGGGTGACCTCGGCAGGGGCATGGCCTCACTACCGAGCGGGGACGTGACCTTCCTGCTTTTCACCCCAAGCAGGGTGGAGGGCACACCAGGAGCCCCAGCAAGGACAGAGAGAAGAGGCTGGGAAGAACACAGTGGTTATCCTTTCAGATATAGGAAGTAGGAGAGGAGGGGAAACTACAAATTCACAGGTCACATCTCTCCTCCCTCCACCCCAAGCTCAACCTCTCAAACTACAGAATCATTTAGGTGTCATTTTCCAACCTGATCCCACCCCTGATTTGCTCATGCAGGTCCCAGCCAGCCCTCAAATGCATTTTAGACAGAGTCACTCAGAGCAATCCCTGTTCTCCCTCCACACCACACTGCTGGACTGCAGAAATTCCCCAGAAGCAAGCATTAGCCTGTTATTATTGCTTGTTCCTTTCCTTTTCAGGTCCCACTGCTCAGAAAAGTCCCTCCCTCCACCCCAGTCAGTCCTGCCACAGGATTTGCTCACTGCTCCATGCCACAACTCCTGCTCCAGCTCCACAGCCTCTCCTAAGATGTCCTCTTGTTCTTCTTCACTCTATTCTTCCTCCTCCTCCCAGCTGAAGGCCTAGGTGGGCTGTCTCAGAGAAAGGAGAGATGCAATCCCAGCTCACAGAAGACAGCTGTGGGAAGAAACCATCCTCACCTGCTCACCCAGAGGAGCTGGCTTGGGGGAGCTGCAGAAGTGAGAGGATCCACCCAGTCCCTGATACATTGACTGAATAATTGATTCCTCGTCAAGGGGCCACGATGGGCTCTGCTAATGCACCTGCTTGGGTTACCCTTTCAGGCCAGGCAATAGGAATGCTTTATATTAAAAGTATACCAAATTAACAAAGATACCCCCATCAGCTTAAAAAGGTTCCCCTTTCTGTCCAAGGGCCCGATCCACATCTGGTCCCGAGTTATAAGGAAGCACTGTGCATCATCTGGACCCCCAAACACATAGGACAAAGCTGTTTCCCACCAGGGTGACTTTTGGGCAGCCTATGCCACAGCCCAGTGTGGGGTCCACTGAACCTCTGAGCAGTTTTTATGCCCAGGAGGGTGTAAAAGAACTTCTTGTCCCAGCTCCTTGCACAGGCTCCTTCCACAGGCAACACAGAGATTACTCACGCACAGAAGCTTTTCTTGGCAAGGACAAAAAATGCAAGAAGTATTTTTTATTTCCCATCCCACCCCCAACCCTCAAAGCTTCAGTTCTGCAGAAACCAATGAAGCTAAAAAAGGAACTAGACAACACATCAAGCACTACCTATTTAATCCAGCCCCAGTTCCTCATTTACCAATGTCAGCCTCCTGTCCAAGCTTGCTTTGGCTTTCATCTCTTCTCTTATCTGTGTGCTGCCTCTGGTTTGCCCCTTCTGGTTGCTACTGCTTTGATCTCTTGAACCTCTACAACCAGACCCAAATCCATGATAGCTTATGCTGAAGAGTTTCCACTTTTTTCCTTTTGTTACAGTCTTTAAATTCTTCCTTTCCTTCTCCCCTGGAACCTTTGGCAGATTCCTTCTGTGCAGAAAATGAGCATTTTAGATGTCCAGCCTAGGCAAGTGACCCTTTGACAATTCCTTAGACCCTAGGACATTTGCACTCCTGTGCTGCTGGTTTTTCATTTCTTCCATCCCAGTACAGCAGCAGTTACCACGTGCAGGCTGACCTGGCTTGGTGAGGTCTGCAAGAGCCCCAGGAATAATCAGAGAGGTTTGCCTGTGCCATGTTATCTGCTTCCTACATGGCACAGAGAGTGTCTGCTGTTCCATAAATAAATCCATCAGACAAACATGGGAGACACAGTGGGAACTCAATTCTGTGTGTTAACTCATTTGATTGCAGCTGTATTTATCCAAAGGTGGGTGGTGATTCTTTATTTCATCACGAATACAGTGAGAAGAGGAAAAAAGACAACAACAGTAAGATGAACAGGGGTTTTGCAGAAAGTTTTGCTATTCCCAGGTAGAGAAGTAGCCATCATGCAGTTATGGGAGGACTCATCTTTCCCATCCTGGACAGTGCAGGAGCACTACAGTAGAGCCAGAGCATGGAAGTAACTGTGTATTCCATGTGAATGGCACTCAGCCTGCTTGCTCAAAAAGCAGCCACTCATGTTGTTCTCCAGTAGTTTTAGAATAGCTATGTGCAAAGGAAGTGTCCTCATTTGTAGTTAGAAGTGTGGGAGAAGAAAAACATGAAAATACATGGTTCTGCCTTGAACTTCCTAATTCTTCACCCTAAGGGACAGTGTCAGGGCAGAGACTGTCCAACCTCTCCCTCGGGGCCTCTGGCTGACACAGACCACGCTGAAAAGGAGCAGGGTCACTGCACTGAGCTGTCTGCCCCAGACCTACCTGAGACAGCCACCTCCCCCAACCCCAAAGCCACTGCAGGGTGGGGGCTCTTCTACCCCAGCCCCTGAACTGCTGCCCAACTGCAACTCAGCGTCAGGGACAGCAGCTGGGGCAGCAGGATCTGCCTCCCCCTTACAACCTCCCCAGCTCAGGGCCCTGCTGCCTCTCCTCAGGCTGATTCCTTTTGAAAGCAAAGCACATAACGTAAGGCCTGTGTTTATTTTCCCCTTAAATTAGGGCGGCTTGATTTTAATTGAGAGATCTGCCAGAATAAGGCACATTTGTGCAGCTGTCATCAGAAATGCATACTTGCTCTTTTCTCTTTCATTTTCTTAGTTTTTTCCTTTTCCATTTCCTTTTAATTTTCTTCTTTCTCTTTCTTTTTTTCTCTTTCTTTCTGTTCTTTCTTTCCTTCTTCTTTCTCTCTTTTCTTCTTTCCTTCTTTATTTTCTTCTTTCTTTCCTTCTTTCCACCCTCATTCCTTCCCTTCTCACTTCCCTTCCTCTCTTCTCTCCTTCATATATCAGGTTGCTTGATGAAACCCTTTCCAGGCTCAGCTGCCCTACTTCCAGACAACAGGATTCCCAGAGAAATCTCTGGGAGACCCAGCTCAACTGGAGGTGTCTCTTTCCTCTGAGGCCAACTCTGTCCTCCCTATCTGGTGTGTAAAAATGTTGCTGTCCTTCACCATCCCCTCTTCATGGTGATCAGGCGCATTTGTTCTCATATACCTGGCCACACACTGGCAGAACTGGGCAACCTGTGCAAAGTACCTCCAGAGAGAGGGCTGCAGGGGACAGTCTGACACAGCCCATGTCTCACAAGGAGTTTTCCACTGCTGTGGCCCAGATCTCCCTATAATAATGTGAAGTTTGGGAATTCAGATGCTGAAGGGAGGCTCTAGGTTCGTATTGGTCCCAGACCCAGAGCTGAACAGCACAGCTGTTTCAGGACTGATGGACAGTAGTCAGGATATAGGACACTGGGAATGGCTCTGAAAAGAGTCAACTGGCCAGTAAAGAGAGGGATCTTGCTGGTATCCTGTGTGGCACCACCACCCCAGCATCCTCTAATCGCTCTAATCCCTTGCTTTGTATCAAAGAAGTCTACTTTACATTGTGGAAAGCAACCAGGGAGATCCAGCCCCGCCTGGATGAGAAAAAGGATCCTTTTTCTCGTCTTGAACAGCTGGTAAAAGCCAGTAGCCTGAGAAATTGGCTGACCTTCTCGATGCATTCAGCTGCCTAGCCTTATATTTGTCCTTTAAATAATGTCAAAAAACAAACAAGCCCCAAACAACCAATCAGCAGGAATATAAGAGCCCAAACAAAACAAGAGACTTCCTTTTCCATCCTTGCCCTTCTGCAGTTGCAGGTCTGAAGCAATTTAATCTAAACCAGGCTGCAGCAATTGCTGGAGAAAGCAATGTCCGTGATGGGTACTTAGAGACCGGGGCTCGCCTGCCGTACACTGTCCAGGGGTTTATTACCTGCTGAAAAAGCTTAATGTGATTCGGGTGCTACGTGATGTCCAGATGGCGTGGCAGAAGCCTTGGAGAAGTGCTATTGATAGAAGTGCTGCTGGGTGAATGCAGAAACATTAGTGCCGAATGTGATACTCGGTCCCAGTTCATCTATTAGTGCAGAAACAGAGGAATGGCTGAGCTGGTCAGGACCAGAGGTCCATCCATCCCAATATCCTGTCTGTGGCAGTCAGCCGTAGTAGGTACTTGAGGCACAATATCGGAACAGGGCATGCAGATCATGGCTCAGGGCCAGTGATTTGTGGTGCTGGGATTTCCGGAGCCAGACATAGTGTCTTTGTGTTTAATAGCCCCTGGTGAGTTTTGCTTCCAGGAATTTACCTGGCTAATTCTAAGTCTCTTTGTATCCACGGTTTCCTGTGGCAAGCAGTTTCACAGCTTAACAACACGTATTGTTTAGGGTTGCCCATTTTTTCATGCCCTGAAGCTGGGTGAGTGTTCTCTGTTGGATGCCACTCAAGATCAGCCCCGGATCCAGCTCACACATGAGAAATGGGTGGATGGGTGGATGGAGTCTGAAATAGTGTGACTGTTGTGATCAGATGGGCAATTATCAGTAGGCCACAAGCACGGTTGTGTTTCAGGAGCCAAGGCACAGCTCCTCACCTGCCTGGTTGTTAACAGGTCACATGGTGCTGTATGCATTATGGACAAAGCGAGTTTTTGAGAGGGAACAGGAACAGAAGAAGTGATTTGTGTGCACAGACTTGTAAGCAAGACCTTAAAGTGGGAAGTCCTACAGGGAGAAAGGACACAGCATCCATTGTTGCCACACATGAGAGAACTGATTTCTCTCTGGAGATCAGTGAGACTGACCTAGAAGACACAATTGTTCTTTTCATCTGAGGACTGACAGCTTTAAGGCTAAAGCCCACCAAGTGGCTGGGCCTTGGCAAGGTAGAATAGCTGTGTTTAAATTAGGTCACTCAAGAAGTTCAACTTATCAAAGCCACCTGCATCATTTCTACCCTTATCAGGAATAGTAGTTGATGGGGATTGTTCAGCAAGCCATGGCTCAGGCATGGGGGATTTAGAAATTATTCTCAAATCCACATATGGTAAAAGCATCACACTGCTTTATTTCCCCACCAAGAAGAGGGATGCAGCAGAAGTGGGAATGTTTTCTACTTAGAGTCCAATTTCCGGAATTGCTCAGCTCCCATTTAGGCAACAAAGTCATTGGCCAGATGTGGTAAAGAGCCAGTCAAAGGGTTGGTGCTTTGTCACCCCTTTCTTGAATGAGGAATTCAAAGCCTTCTCAGCTGACTGGCAGCCTTATCCAAGGGCTATTTATGGATCTAGAGACTGTTTAAAAGCTTCATGGTTTACCTCAGGCACACACTGGATGGTCAGCACATTTTTGGGGGAAAGAAGAATGCAATTCAAGATTTTCTGTAGCATTTTTGTTCACCTGACACATGCGCTCCAAAGACAGTGAAAGATGAGAAAATAATATGGGCTTGATAAATGACCAAAAGAAAGTTTCCGATCTGTAGTGGTTCCCATTATTCTTCTTATTTTTGGCATCAGCAGAGTTATGGCAATCTCCCCCTTTGCCCCCCTTCCCAAGCTCTACTCCCTGTTCACTTTTTTTTTTCCCTGTCAAATTCACAGGAGTGGCACCTGGGAGCATTTTGGCCAAGGGGAAATTGACTGAGCAAAGTTGCCTCTTTTCAAATACATTTTCTTAAGGGACTGGAATGAATGAGAATCATAGTCATAACATGGCTAAACACTCTTTGTTTAACTTAATGCAATATAATAACCTAAGTGTTGCAACACAGCTCCTTGCTGTGACATCCTTTTTCCATTTGCTTAATTTTCACCCCAAACACACGCTGTTAATAAGCTGCTGAGAAAATACAGCTCTTGTGACAAAATCCAGAAACTGAGCCCCTGTATGGTGTGTTAGATACACAACTCTTATTTGGACTGGCAAGTGGCACCGAAATTGGTATTGCAAAATAGATCCATGTTTCTTGCTGCCAAATGTGATGGGCAGATGAAAAGGGAGGGTTGGAGAAGTGGATGGCAATAAGCAGAGAACAAATAAAATAAATTCCCTGACAGAACGTTACATGTGAGTTAGAATAGACATGTGATTGCCAGAAGGGAAATGCAGGATGCGGGGTGCTTTGTCAACAGCCAGAGTTAAAATAAATGTCACACTGGCACTGAAAACTGCAAGATTAAACTCCTCCTGGTGATTTATAATTCAAGAGAGAAAAAGGCAGACAGACACCCAGTGACTGGGCTCAAAAGAAAAACTCCTATTGACTTTAGTGGGTTTTGGAGCAGGTCCAGCGCAGTAACGGTTCAGATCTGATCTCTGGAGTCAGAGAGTGTTTGGCCAGTGATTTTAATCAGCAGAATCAGGCTCTTAGTCACAGTTTGGTTTACATTTTCTGCTTTTGTACTCGCTTTGTAGCAAATCTGGAAGTCATACTTGTTTTTTAGGGGCTAAGTGAAAGTAAATAAAGACTGCCATAAAATTTTGTGACATCTTTAAATTAAAACACAATTTCATTAAGGAATATGAGTAACCCTTTCCCTTTCATTTTACCAAACCAGCCTAATGCTTTAGAAAAGCCTGAAATAAACCCTGGTTTTGTACAAACAACCATAGTATGAAAGTTTTGCAAATTGTCCTGAAGATTACTGGGGAAAGGAGGTTTTCCCTCAGAGAAAATGCAGAAGTCTTACTTAGTGAATGCTGCAAAATGCTACATTTTATATAATTTATAAAAAGTAATTTATACAAAAATGATATGGCACCCTGTGGAAAATAGGAAATAAGACACAAAGACACTGGTTCCAAGGTCTTTATCCTTCCCATAACTACAGCATCCTGTGACTTTTTCACCAGGGATTTCCACACCTCAGCTGAAGAGTCCATTTGCCAGGCACTGAATACTGAGGTCCAACCTGCAAAAGCAACAACAGAATGAAGGACAAGAAAAAAAAAATTCAACTTTGGCCACTTAAACCTTTTTTAAGAGTCTCAAGCATGTTTTAAACAACAAGATCAGTTTCTGAGGAAGAAGTGTTCAGCACGTCCTTTGTAGAAAATGAAATGTCTTACTGAGGTGTCCACCTCTGTAGGAGGAGATGGTTCATAAGCACACAGAAAAGAAAACAGATAAATACTGTTGAGGCTTTCCACACACTGGAAGTGGCTGTGCAGGTGCTCTGTTAGCCCTGGACAGCTTGGCATGGGCAAGCCAAAGAAAAGATTGCCTGTTTGCCATGCTTCCTTCAGGAACACAGCTAGTGAGGGAACCCAAGGGAGCCGAGACTGCAGCCTTACCCAAGTGATCTACCAGGGATGGTGAATTCAAACATACTGTATTTGGTTATTGGTGGTTTTACTCATTCATTTATTGGATGAGAAAGCTTTCCTTTCAGTGAAACACTCTGAAAGCTGGAGACACCCAAGCTATTTTTAAATAACGTGCTGATTTCAAATCTCAGAAGCCTGTGACTTACCAAAAGAAGAAACAGTTTGTATGATAACGAAATTACTTTTCTGTAGCCTGACTGTAGTTTTCTGCAGAATCTCTTACTTTTATCTGCTAAAACCAACTCAAATGGATGATTAAAAGTTTCCAGTGTTTCAGAAGTTGTGTCAGGATTTGTCAAAGAGCTCCTGGGAAGTTCAAAGGGCTGTCTGAAGGGATTACAGCTCTTTCTAGTTAATAAGATCCTCTTCATAGAGACCTAGCTCAACAAAGCTGAGTCAGAGTCATGGTTTTGTGAGCAGAGTTCTTTCTAAGAATCGGGAGAAAATCCTTCTCCTTCATGGTTCTGCCTCTTGCATAGAACTATAGACAATTCTGGAGCAGAAATTTCTGGTGGACAAGAGCAAACATATGGCACAAGCATTGCTCTGGTCCAGAGACCGTGGCTGTGATCATCCAGGAGAGGAATGATTGACTCAGTGAGATAGCTGGAAGTCACATAGCTGAGGTGGGAAGATGTCTTGACAGCAACACCAGGAAGAGAAAGAGAAGCCAAAGACATAAAAGAGTGCAAAAGGTATTCCCTTCAGTTGGAAAAAAAAAAGAAGTTCTTACAGCAGTTGCCGTAATGCACGAACATCAGAAAAAACCTGAAAAGATCTCTACTTTGAAGAATGGAGACAGCTCCATCGTTTGAGGGGATTTCTTGCTGCTGGAGATGAGAAGTGAGCACAGCTGCAAGGCTTTTGATTCAAAGGACAAAATTAATCAGAGAGTATGGGCAAGATTGCCCATATAAGCTACAAGCAGAGACAAACATGAATCACACGGACAAATAAAAACTCCAAGGAGCAATACCCAGAAATGTAGTGATGTCTGTCTCTGTCAGACTGGGATTAGATCACATATTAATTGTGATTTTTGTTTGACATTAAAAATGCCTTTGGAGCAGGCTTTGTGTAACAGCATCATTGCTGGAAAGAAAATGTCCTGAAAAATGTCTTCATACTTTTCTGTGTATGTGTATAAATATTAAACTGCCTTCCTTTCAGACATGCCACTGAACTCTGTGCTTGTTTGGATGTTGAACCTGGAAACTTCTCAAAAGTTTTGCCTACGGATAATTCATGAGTTAAAGCCCAAATTGAAATGCCATGTTACAACTTGTAGAAATGTTAGACAAATATAATGACCATATTTTCCAGTTACCTAATACCCACTCAAAATATAAAACCCAAAAGAACAGAATTGTTTTCATTGCTGTTAACCAGACAATATCACTCCAACTAAATATAGTATGTGATGAAACCAATTTAAATATTGTCCAAGTATTTAACACTGTAAATATTAGACTTAACACTCCATAAAAACAGGCTTTGATGATGTAGGCTGACAAAAGGAGACTAGTTAATTGCAGATTACATCATGGCTAGGACAGCATCACTGCTAGGACAGCCACGATAAATGTGAGGTGCAAAGTAAATCTAATAAAGTAAAAACAGTCTCTGTTCAGTGTTCACCTTTATCAGTTTTGCTAACCTTTCTTAGCAAAGATGTGGGGAAAATTTAGTCCTAGGTAAGGGAGTACCTGGAGTTCAATGTGCTTGTGAAGCTTGCATTGAGGGCCTGATTCATCAAAACATCCAAACCTGCGTTTGAGTTCTGTGATGTGTTTTTGTTCCGTTCACTGCAATGGGACTCATATATACTTCTGACATTTCCCTATGGTGGGAAGCTTTCCTGAGTTGGGGTCTGAACTCTGTTAAATCTACTGTAGGTTTCACAAGGGATAACTGCATTTAGTTGTAAAATGAGGCACAGGTCCATTGGGTTTGAGGAAACAAAAGTTTAAAGCTTTTGTTACTGGTAACTTTAAAGGATTTCTTAAACTTCTGAGCTCATATAACTATGTTAAAAATGGGGACAATTTCCTGGCATTACAGGCCTGATTTTCTTCCTGTAGCAACTTGCATACTTTTGTCTCAATCATTTTGAGTTAACTTTCCTTGATATCTGCCCAGATATTAACATAAAGACGGATTCTGCCCTTTCTTTCAAGGGCTGTTCCATAATGCCAGGATGTCCTCAAAGCCTGGAGGTGGGATGTTTCTACATGGGGTTAATTTCAGGTTTATATTAGTAGGAGATTCAGCTTCACTTGAACTCCTGAATAAGCTGAAGTCATCCACTTCATCATCCTCTCCCCTCCACTGGGGGAACCCAAATGTGCCATACGGAGGCCTACACTCTCACTTGCCCAAGATAACAGAAGTGCAGTTTAATGGACTACAAAAAGTGTGTTTATTTCCCTGAAAGGGCAGTGAAGAACTCCATGTAAGCTCCCAACTTCTGTGGCAGTGAACTGACGAAGTATCTTCATTTATTGTTGAAATCACTGAAGGTGCTTCTGGTGGCTGATGCTACCAAGAGGTGGTCACCACCATATTTTAGACATAAAGCTTATGTATCTCCCAGAATGCTGTTTCCCTCTCTTATTTCATGGATCTTTTTTTCTCTCCTTCTGTTCTATATGAGCTGAGCTCCTGCACTTTCTACAACATCCTTCAGTGCCCAGAAAAACACCTAGAAACAGTGGTGCTGGAAAGACTCTCATGCTAACAAAAGGTCTGGTCTCAAAGTGGCTTGTGAGGCCCATTAACATGTCAGAGTAAAATCAAAATAATGACATTGCATAGAATAAATGAGTCCAGCTGTCATTGTTGACACTCTTGAGCCACGAAAGGAGAAAAGCGATATAACCTAGGATAACTGTGGTTTGTGCAGGCCCAGCTTCACTGCCTGGCTTTCCATTTTCATGCACACACGGATGGTTACCCGCAGAGATGCAGTGATTAGGTAAGTTCACCTTGAGCTGGTCGTCAGCCTTACTTTGGCAGCAAAGCCAGTGACTGAAATCTTCAGCACAGGTAAAAACTGTCTTGTGTGTGTGAGTGTGTCTTTGCTTCTCCTCCATGTTAGGTGATTACCTGCCTCTGTCTTGAGGAACACAGGTTCAGCCATGGTCCACTTTGTTAACTGTGGCTGAAGAGGGGTGTGTAGCACAGAGTGCAGCAGGAGGGCACATCTTCCACAGGCCAGGAACCCACTGGTCACAAGTGCAGTCAGGGATGGGATGCAGGCACCCCTCAGCTTCCCTTGGTTCCACTGTATTTGTCTTTCTTAATTAACCCTGCACCATGTCATTGACCCAAAGACATGGCAACAGCACTGTTGAGAACTTCAGGGATTAAGACATTTGTGTTATAATACCTCAGCCATGAGATCATAACTGCCCTTGTGCTCTATTTTGTTATGCTGGGTTGATAATGGAGGCTGATAAAACTCCCACTTTCTCTCTGTATTCAAGTGAGCTAATGTGTCTGGGCTTGAGAGATCCCGGCAGGCGGAGAAAGCAACAGCACAAAGTCCCCAATCTCGGATGTAATCAAATAATGAGGCTGTTTGAGGACATTACTTGTTAACATATTAGCAGGTACCAGGGGTAAGTGAGTGTTTATTTAGTCCTGGTGTAAAAGCATGTCTAAAATGATTTATGCTGGAAGCTGTTTCACAGCAAACAGGCTGCTTTCATGAAAGCGGGTCAATCACCATCTCCCGCCTGCCCTCATAAATCATATTCAGGTGCTAATGTAACCAAAAGGTTTATATAATCTGCACAATCAGCGTGGAGGTCTGGGTGGACACAGTAATAGCCTGCCTGCATAAATGCCTTCTGCGTCTAAAGGTTGATATTTGAGGGAAGTCAAATGATTGATTTAAAGAAGAAAGAGAAGAAATAAACTGCCATGACAAGTAACAAAGTGTACGTACAGTTTTCCAGCCACATTTTACACACACAGGAGTAACTTGCCACTGTGGAGATCTGCTGCTGGGGCTGTTTTTGCATCAGGATAACTTCCATACGTATTCCCTAACAGAAAGTAGACTGTGATTTTAATGTAACAATGACAGATACCAGAAGCACAACACTGTAAACTGGGATTGGCTTTCTATGTTCCCTAAATTTCTCCAGTTAAAGGTTATTGTCACATTATTGAACTCTTTTTCATGCTGGTGGAGGATTCCTTTGAGAGATGACATAGGCCTGGAAGGACCTCATGGACCTATATCCCAAACAAAACTTCTTTAAATTCCACCTTGGAACTTGCCACAGTCTGCTGTTTATTTCTTTGTACTCCCTCCTCTTGTTGCAGAGTGTTACAAGACTGTGTTTCCCTTCTTCCCAGGTTTCAGCCTGAATTTATTCGTGGCCAATTTATACAGACAGCCAAATTTTATCCTGTTCTTCATGTCCTTTTTCCTATGCCAACACTGTTGTTTAGTTTAAATAGCTTTTCTTTCTGACATGTATTTCCCACCGGATATGTTTCTACCTTGGGTCTCCATGAGCTCTTAGACCACAGAATGCATAACCCTCATAATATGTTCCACTTCCTCCAGACAAAAATTTTATTTTAGTTTACATCAGTCAATAGTACCTTTTCTCAACCTTCAGTGATTCACATCAAACAAGAGAAACCATTTGTCACATAAAACAATTTGGGTCAGTCTTACAATGGCACACATCCTAAGGCAGCACCAACAGCACACACACCGACTCACGAAGCTGCAGCTCTCCCTTTTGCTAACAAATCCATCAGCCAGCAATTTCACCAGCACTCTTAGTGCTGAAAAGAAGGTTCCAAAATATTGTACCATAATATTTTGATTTGGGAACAATGTTTTGTGAATACGAGTGGCAAAGATATTTTTTTTTTCTGAGTACTGGCATCATATTACTTGCTTGCTGAAAGTGTCTGGAGACTTATTGATGGACCATGAAGCCCAGACTGTAGGTAATGACTGTGCTGCTAGGACTTCAGTAGTTAATTGCTCTTCATTATTTCCTTCTTATGAGTCATATTATACCATTATGAAGTCAGAAAGCATTAGGAATTGAGTAAAGACACAGAGAGGGATACTGGACAAAATAAATAACCAGTCATGTGCAAAGATCAGCGAATACCTAGTATGAGCAGATTGAAGGTAACAAATAACGCTAAAAATTAGTATTTGGTGACTAGATGTGAGTAAGAAAGGATTTTGTGGGAACATTCAATAATAAAGAAATATTTCTGTGAGTGGCAAAGCTAATGGAGATGCCCTGTGTGGTATTGTGTGGGTTTTTTTCAATTTCTCTCCCCATCACAATAACCCAGAACTTTTTGTTCTTGGTAATAACCTTCTACTAGGCTACAGACAGCCGAATATTTTGTATATGTTGAACTACTTGCAAAATCAAACTAAAAAGGATTAAATAAATCCAGACTGTAAAACAGCTCACAGGGACTCAAGAAGGCTGAGTTTGTTTGGTGTGCATCGTAGATAAGCAAACCTGAATCTAGAAGGTGTGCAGTAGTTCGAGGTACAAAATACTGCATGTTTGTGACAATTCCTGTATTATGTCCCTTTTTGCTAATCTGTGCCCGACCAAAGCAAGCAGAGGTGCTGGCCAATTGTTAAGAAAGCTGATTTGTGAAGAGCAGGGGCACAGTGAGCCCAGGAAAACCCAGGTCTGTGGGTTAGGTGCATAAACGAGGTGTCCTTCTTTCTTTATTGGGAAAACTGACTTCAGGATGTTCCTAGGAACAGACACCTTCTAATGTTCCACTAAATGACTAGAAAATGTTTAGACAGCGACTTCTTTCTTCTACAAGAAAGTAGCAGCATCAGTCCTCCTTGGTTTTGTTTATTTATTTATTTTTGGCACTCTAGAGAAGACATGGGAATCATGGTCAGACCTTGTGTCACCTTGTATTTTTCACGGTTTATTTCCTTCCTGTTAATGTCTTGAATTAATTGGGGTAATGTGACAAGGGACATTGAAAAATAGGGTTGTCTTAAATATTCTTCTCAAGTCCCTTTGAGTTAGATATTAATTAGGGTGTGAACTTGGTTGGGTGTTGGTTTGGGTATTTGGCCATCATCAGGTGCCAACAGCTCTGTTCTCCTCCAGAGAATTGCTCTGTGGTGCTGGGCAGGTCTCCTCACCCTTCCAGCCTGCTCTGTTTAGCTGGAAGTTCTTTGGCACTGACATTTCAGTCTGGCTGTAGGCATGGCTAACACTCAGCATGGGGGTAGGGGAGGGCCTCAAACTACACAAGTCTAGCACAAAAAAACCAAGTTTACAGTTAAGACTGTTTATTGCACATAATGGACCAGCTTAACTGTGTCATTCTCGTTCTGAGAATCTCATTTAGGCACCAAAGCCATCACCACAGGATGTAAAGAGCCTTTCAAAAATTAAGTAAAGATGACACATATGAGCTGATTTTCAATTCTTTTAATCCAAGTCATGCACATATTGAGGCTTTTTTTTTCTGTGACAATTTATTTAAATTTTCTTCCTTTCTCCAAGAACCATTTATTGACCTAAGTCATTTGTCATTTAGACGATCAATGTGGTCTTGAATTCTGACTTAGAAATCAATATAATAGGAGACATAATTAATATATCTATTTCCAATTATGAGGAAGGTCTAACCTGATTGTCCAGCCAGCAGTACACATACAAGGAAGAAGACTAAAAACTGCCTTTTGGTATTACCACTAAAATGTACAATTAATCATGAGGCCAATGGGAATCACTTATTATTTATCTGTCTTGGAAAGGAAAATACTTAATACAGAATGGCACAAAAAATGAGAGTCTCTTAGAAGTCTTTTAAATGCTGCTTTGCATAAATGAAATAAAAATGTATATAATTGCCATGTTGCTCTCAAGACACCGCTGTTGTGAGGTACAATACAAAAAGAGAAGAGAGTAAAAGTAGGTATCAGCTACCCAAGGCTTGTTCAGGTCAATCAATAGTCAAACTGACTTGATTAGATATTATGTACCTTGGGATGCATAATCAGAGTAGAAAGCAAGTTGTTCTGTCTCCTGTTCCACATTTCCCTGCTTGAATGTGGACTAAAGAGACAACTTTATGACAGGAGAAACCACCCTTATTAAAGTCCAAGCGACTCTGTGATCCAAGTAACCACACAAACCCCGAGCAGGAGGCTCCTGCTGCCATGGAGGGTGTCCAAACAGAGCACATGAAAGAAGACAAATACCAAGAATTTTCAAAGCAAAGATGACAAGTGACCTAGAGTCATGTGCTAACCCTACACTGTGGGTTATTACTTTCAGGAGCACGGCAGCTCTCTCCATTTCCTGCCCAAGGACCCTCATCTCCCACCTCAGTCAGCCTCAGTTGCCTGTTGCTGAGCTGAGTTTCACAGCTGTGCTATCCATGATGCCTATGGTGTGACTCTCTCATTATGGGACAGTTCCTGGTAGGATTCCTCTAATCTAATTGTAGTCATGTCAAAGTTTGGTTTCTGGACTATGCCATTAATGGAAAATTCCATTGCTGGAACGTAGAGTGATGGGCATCTTCAGTTGGGATTCATCTATCATGTCCAAGATAGCTGAGATGAATGAAAGAGATATTGTGCAATGACATTAAATGAGATACCTGTTGTTTAAAAGACCAAAGTTAAGGAAACAAATTTCACCCTTTCACTGCAGAATTAAAGGTCAAATTACCTGACTCCTAAAACAGCCCCACTGAATAACCCTGCTGCCTGAGCCCCTGTGGCAGCTGTTCCTCAAGGTCGTAGGATGAATGTAGGGTAATGTTTAACATAGCTGGGAAGAGAAAACAGAAGGAAGTGGGATGTGGTGCTGGGAAAGGCAGAAACATTATCTCTTTGGTACCACTAAATAGGATTGCAGGGACCATGGGGACATATCCTCCACACCCTGGGAAAAGTCACAGGTAGAGGTCAGGAACAATCTCAGCAAATGCCCATTCATTTCCTTACCGCAGTTTAGTTGCTGCCCATGTGTGAAAAAAGCATTGCTGAGTGGCCAGCCAGGCAGCAGTCACAAGTTTTTTCAACCTATAATAGCATTCATCCATTAACCATAAATAATCTATATTTATTCGAGGGGTCTCTAACAAAGCCATGTGTACATTGCACAGAGCATTAGACTATCAAGGTATAAACTATTTAAAGCAGCCGATGTTTGAATTGTCATTTTTTAAGTTTAACATTATGTTGTTTCAATATCTAAAGCCTTCTTCCCAATGCAGCAAAAATGCAAAACACATTGAGAGAAAATGTAAAACATACTAGCTTGATTATTATGAGTGCTCTGGATTGTGTCACAATTCACTATTAATTTAGACCACATTCCAGTGGCTTCTCCCTTCCCTCTGCATTCTGGACTGATCTGTCAGAGAACTACACCAACAATTAAATAAAAAATGTATATGCGCATGTATGCATTTTAAAGTCTGCTGCTTGGAGGAAATGTTTTGGATGTGCAGTTTAGGGAGTGTTGTTTTCCATTAGCAGTTTGAAATGATGGGCTGATTTTGAGGGTCATTTGCATAATGAATTTCTTCAGGGCACCGGGGACATCCACAGGGTCAGTTCTGGGAACGCCATCACGGGCTTAATGGTGAGGTCTTGTCTCAGCTCCACCCACCCATGACGGAGACCCAAACCATGGTTAAATCCCCTCATTGAGAAACTGTTGCAGGCAGAACCAATTTCTGCTTTGGGAGAGGAGGAACGGCCTTGTGGTTACAGCTCCAGAATACGGCTCGGCAAAACTGGGTTGTGTTTCTGCCTCTTTTATAGACTTCCTGTGTGACCGTGGGCAAAGCACTTATTCTTTTCCACCTGTAAAGTGAACAAAACGAATTTTCCTATTTTCTCAGCTTAAGAACATAAATACTTTGGGGTAAGGGTAATCTTAGCTGGTGTTGTGACAGTACTAGGCACAAGGGGATCCTTGTCTTAATAGAACCATTGTGAACATAGTATTTATTTAGGGCATTTTGAGATCACTTTGCCCAAAGCAGCTTTTGGAAGGTAATGCAAGTAATGCATGCAATCAGACTCTTCAGAGGGGTGTTTTTTAGGGGAGTTTTGCCAATTTTCTGGCTACACAGTGTGCAATCAGTATGGCAGGCGTGTATTAAAAAGGCAGCAACTATTCCTAGTCATCTCTGTTGCTCTTTCACAAAGCTGAAAAGCCAAGCTTCAAAACACCTTTTAGAAGTCTCACAGAAGGATTTCATCTCCCAGTGGATGGAAAATTGCTCAGAATTCACCCTACATAGCAACAAAAGGACTATGGTTTATCTCCACCAGAACAGTAGAAAGATCATTCTCGATCTGTGAGGTTTTGATGTACTTGCTTTCTGTGCTTGGTGGTGGTAGTAAATTTTGGGCAAGGAATTTGGGTTCCAATTTGTTTGTAGCTGGACAGCACAGCTGCAATATGTCTATCCAGTTTGTACCCAGAGGGGACCATAAAAGCCCATCTGAGCACTCCCACTCTGAGTTTCTTGCTTATGGGAGAAAAGCACGCCTCTCAGGGAGGACATCAGCTCTTCAAGTCACTGTCAATGTGCGTGGGACAATAGTTTGAGGGATTAAGTGAGAGACAAAAAGAAAAACTTTGTGATCTGTGCTAGGCAAATCCCATAGGTACCTCTCCTGAATAGCACAGGTTTTCAAAGGCCGCCTAGGGTGGTCTAACTGCTGAGTCCTGACCCCAGGGGGAGCAAAGCTTAGCAAATATGGGGCTGAGGTTGGGGAAGATTCTTCTCTTGGTGAGCAGTTCTGCCTTAAAAGTGACCTCTTCTTTCTCCAGAGACCACAGGCCTTTTGTGTGCTGATGCTCAGCTGCTCCTCTGAGGGATAAAACCAGATTATGCAGGGTTTGCTCTTGAAAGACTGGAGCTGGGTTCCAGTCTGATAACTCAAAAAAAAAGTTATTAGCTATGGCTCCAGTGTATCCTTGTTGCTTTCTGCCCTTTGTTGTGGTGTCCAAGCGTGAGGAGACTCATCACCCCATGCTCCTGCTATAATCTACAGCCCAGTCGAGTCCCTCCAGCAGGACTCTGTCAACCCTGCTGATCTTTTCCACTGGCTAGAGAGGGAGCCTGATGCAGGTGTTTCAGTGAAACTTATACAATCCAGATGTAAATCCAGTGGCAAGTCCCTCAGGATTAGACATGTCTGGAAATGAACATTATTGGGCTGATAAGATTTCTGAGCATTTTTTCCACAGGAAACCCACTGATTTTCATCTCCGGGCTTGGCATGCAAGCTCCCTAAGGCTCCTGGAGAGGCATACCTTGGATTGCCTGTGACAAGAGATGAACAGGAGAGCTCAAGCTGACATGAAGAGCCAGGCTGGGATGGCAGTTAGGAAGGAAAAAACACTCTATTCTTTACTCTCAGCTTTGAAAATGTGTTCAGGGAAGGATTACAATGTCGAGATTGCAATACTGGTTGCGTAAGAATCACTGTTTGGAGGCAGTCGCTTTTTGGAGAAAAAGATGAGAGAAGAGGCCATTCACTTCATTCCTGCAGATACACTAAATAGAAAGGGATCAGCTAAACCACAGACAAGCCCCTTTTTGCTTTTGTAACTGTTCATTTTTTCCCTCAGACCTCAGAGCTAAAGTTCAGTAATGAAAACCTTCCTTGCAGCCCATGGCTTTGCAGTGCCCTAGACCAGAATGAGATTGAAGTGGGATGGAGTCGATCCCCAGTTCTCCAAACTGCAGCAGGACATCTGACGGTCTGAGCTTCAATCTTCACACAGATGAAACTGCTGCTGTGGGACTGGTTTCCAGGCGGATGTTTCTCATCTCTCAGTTATTGAGAGCCTGAGAGGAAGCAGAGAAATGCTATCAATTCCCTCTGCTCCAGACCATCAGTCTTTCTCTGCTGGCATACCTGACAGCTTGAAAATAATCAGGTAGCAGCTGCTTTTTGATTTCTTCTCTTATCTCTAACCCACTGTCTCATGAAATGGTTTGTTAATGCTTTAAGGACATCCTAGCGAGAGCAATGTGGTTTCCCCTCTAGCCAGCAGGTAGAGCCAGCAAGCCTTGCATTGTGTCACAGGTTAATAGCAATTTCACAGAGAACTGGATAAACAGATCGCTTCCTCTCCCCCTTCCTCCCCCAGAGAAAGCACCGAGTCTAACCGTAATCCTAAAAAGCTGTGCAGGGAATGAAACATTTCACAGTTGGAAAATACTTGCACAGGTGACCTTCTGTAAGGAAGATTTCAGCGTTTGCTCAAGTGATTGCGCAAGTAAGACCAGGGGATGGGAATCTCATTGGATGTAAACCAGCATCCAAACTGTGCTCTCTGGATTTTTTTTTGTTGTTGTTGCTTTTTTTTTTTTTTTTTTTTTTTTTGTAGTAAAGATGAAAAGAAAATAAATAACACTTGCTGCTTTCCACAGGCCTGTTCCTTACACTGCAAGAAGTGGTGGGTTCAGGCAAGGCTGTTATGGTGCACTTCTTTCTTGTTCTCCACTGCAATCGTGACTTTGAGTCATTATGTTCTTTCTTTGGCATTTCAAAGTGAAATCAAGGTGGTATGGCCCAGAATCTCGTTGATTTTGGGGCTCCACACCACAGCCAGCAGAGCTTCCCACTGGCTGCCACCTGTGAGCTTCAGCTGCCATCAGAACTCACCTGCCTGTCTCACAGTCAAGGAAATGGCCTTAAACAATGTGTTTTACAAAAAACTACTCTTCAGCTTGCGTTACACAGTGTTATACCTAAGACAAAAGCTAAATAATTCTACAGGCAATAGTTAAATATAAAAAATATATAATTTCTCATGATAGCATATGTACACAAACAGCTTTGATCATCTTTGTGAATCCTTAGACTGTTCCATTTTAGGCTTTGATTACATTGCATCATTTAATTTTAATATCATTAATGACCAGAGGTTTAATTTCTTGTTTGAAAAACATAACTAACACTATCATCAACTTACACTTTTTATACAAAACATGTAGTCACTCTTTTTTCCCCCAGTGCTTTTAAAAAACCTTCTGAATTGCTCTCCAGTCCAATTTCTAAGCTTTCCCAGCACAGTCATTTACCTCCGATAGGCACAGTTTTTCAGAAAGAGGTCAAGGATGGTGAAAGTTGCTATCACATCACAAGAGTTGATAGTGCTACTTTCCCCTCAATGCTTTCTTTTGCTTGCCTTGCAAGGCCTCTTTCAGTTCCCTTGACCCCTCTGCCCTGCTCCTTTCTACTGATACAAGAGAATTAATAATAGAGCTCCGGTTTTCACCGGAGCTGCACAACCACTGGGATATGGCAGTAAAACACACAAGCAAAAGCTCACAACAGCTAACCCCTCCACCTCCTGAAATCCATTTTCCTTGATGCCTTTGATCTGGGGCAGGTGGGAAAGAAAGCAAAGGGCCTCTGGGAGAATTGTGACCACAGTGCCTTCCTAGGTGGCACAGCCGCTTCCTTGAGACTCCCTGTGCCATTAATGGCTCCTTTGTGCCAGCGTGTATCAGACCACCAAGGCATTTACCCAAAGGCTGTGTGTAGAATAAAAAGTAACATTTTGCTGCTTCTTTCTGAAGGTCAGATTCGTCTCAGTCACACAGCAGCCTGTGCACAGGCAGGCGGGTAATGGGGCAGCAGACTGGGGGAAGAAGCGGTTTTCTCCTCTGTTCTGTGGGAACAGCCATGACTCCTCACACAGGCATGCTCTTCTTCCCCAGCCCCCTCAAAATTTCCTTAAACCACTTGACAAATCCCCTTTATATTCACCTTCCAAAATTCACTAGCAAAGACAAATAGCTCATCCCTTTGCACAGTGTCTTTGTGGCCTCAAAGGCCAGCACTGAACACCCAGTGCTGCTCATGAATTTTTTTGTGTTATTGCAGTTGTGTCTTGCCAGGACAGCCAAAGTTCTGGTAAGTCTTGCCATAATTTGCAGATATTACATGCTGGACAGGTGATATGGCTAGCCCTGCATCAGTTGTGTGCAGAAGAGGTCAAAGAACCATGAAAGTTCCTCCCTAATCTGATGAAGAACTTTAAAGGTCAGACGCCTCCAGTGGTGGTTTGCATCTGATAGACACAAGTGAGAAATGAGTAGGTTGTACAAACTCCTTGCTCTGCCCTGTCAGTAGTATCAAGTATGAGGAAACTTATTGTAGCTGAGCAAGGGAAAACCAGATTCTTCTACAGAAATAACCTCCCTTTGCTTCTCTTTTCCACTCACCCTCTCATCCTGCTCCTGCCACCTCCTCTCCTCCCCTTGGGCCTGGCACTCATCCACAGACCGCTGCCATGCAGCTGTGTCTACTTCATGGAAGAGTGTGGAACCAGCTGTGCAGGACATGTTCAAGAACACTTTGACTACATGGAGGGTGTCTCAGGGTAGAAGCCTGCTGAGTGTGCCCCAAGCAGTGCAAGAGCTGTTTTAAACCAAAGGCAGAAACGTGACTATCTGGTTAATCTGTCCCCTATTCAGCTGCCTTGCTTTGAAGAAAAACACAGGTGCATTATTTCACCATTTTTCCTGAGTCTCCCAGAAACACTTTACAGTGAAGGCACAAGCACTGAAGTTCTGGGTGTCCAAGGCAGTGTTCGAGTGGAATTTCAATTTGCAGTCACCGTGGCTTTGGAAAAGTCATCGTATTTTTGAAACAAAACAGAGAAACAGAAATGAAAAATATCAAGGGCTGGTGATGTGTCTCTGTGTGATCTCTTATGACAAATTCCCGGTAGGGTCAGAGAAGCCCATTCAGACTGAATAGAAAAAAATGTGCTTGAACCCATGATCGTTAGGCCTGCTTGACTTCTCAGATCTCCTGCATCTGTGAGTGAAGTATTGAAACTGGAAATTGAGAGCGATTCCTTTTCCCAGCTACCATTCTTAGACAGCACTGCTCTGTTGTGTAACCCCCAGAAGACATTAAAATGTCTTTCCCTTCCTGTAAGAAAAGATTTTCTTTTCCTTCCCTTAAGACATTAATTACAGGGTCACTGACTTTGGCAGATTACTTGCTAAATTGAGTTGCATCACGATATCCTATATTTTATTGTGATGACCACCCATCTTGACAGCCACTTGGGCTTGACCTGAGATTATCCAACATTGAAATCACGACTTTTTAAAGGGAGAGAATTAATGGCTGCTCTGAAGTGATCTAAGCCACAAGCACTCACCTTTCTCCAGCTCGTGGCCACCTTTCTCCACCTTCTGTCCTGACATCAGCAATCACGGAGCTGTATGGGGAGTTCAATCTGCTTGGTGATCTGTCTAAAAAGAAAAATCCAAAAATTGCAAATGTCTTCTTGTTAGGGCGGCTGAAAGTTGGATCAAAGAAGAGGACTGAGTCTTCCATAACTATGGTTGTCACCACAAGAAGGTCACAGGAGTAAATGCCTGCTCTGGCATCAGCAGGGTGAACCTGGTGAACTGTGGAAGAACCATTATTTTCTCATGGGTCTCAGGAATGGGCCATGGAAAAGCACAGGAGATCTGTGAGCCTCAAATCAGGTCATTATCTGCATGGTACAGAACTACCAAACCAAGGAATGGCACTCATCACCCACCCACCTGATCCAGGTAGGAGCTCAGAAGGAGCAGCAGAAGGAGCTCAGATCTGTCTCCTTAGAGCAGCAGCTGGTTCATGTGGACGAACGCACAGAAGCTGGCCCTTGGGTTCCCACAGGTCTCTCTCTCATCCCTTGCTTTCACTTCTTGGTGTCTGGCTTTATGTGACACAGATGCAGAGCCATTCCCTGGATTGCCATAAACCCTCACTCTTCCAGTGAGTCTTTCAAGTACAGCCCATAATCAAACTGAAACAAGCTCTCTGGCATTTGGAAATTGGGATATTTTTGTAAAAAAAAAACTGTTCAGCTTGTGTTTTGAAGCTGCTGATGGACAATCTCATATTTTAGTAGCTATCACAACAATATGATTTAATACAGAAATTCAGCCTTCGTGATGCTTGGTGGAAAAAGAAATAGGCAGAGGTTTTAATTGCCCCACCTGCAGGGAGGGACTGAAACTCCAGGGCTGGTGGAGACAACCTCTGGCTGCAGTTTGGGATCAGCACAGTGTCCTTGCAGAGCCGTGGCTCTGGCTGAAGCATTCCTTCATCAATAGGCACCATTTATCACCAAGATGCGGCCGGGTTCCAACAGCGACAGAAGGAAAACACTGGCAATGTTTTCATTAAAAGATACAAAAGATTTGCAGTGTAGCTGACAGAGGCCATATGTGACCTGCTTAACGTTCAGCAGGGCTGATAAAGAGCAAAAGGAGTGTCCTGTGAAGGTAAAGCTATACCTCACCTTAATGAACAGCAACTCGGGGTAGGAGGTGGGAGAGGATGATCAGATTTCCTCTGACCTGGAGTTCAACTTCTTTGGATGCAACCAAGAGTGGCTGAGATAGCAAGGTAGCTCAGCATAAAGGGGTGAGAAAAGGACGAGACCCTTTTTTATTTCCTTAATGGAAAAGCTTATCCTGGGGTTTTTCACCATCTGCCAGCAGCAGTAATGATCTCCATGCAAATCACTCTGTTTTGCATGTCAGAGCAAAATCCTACCAGGAGAAGCACTGGGATGAGTGCAAAAATGTCCTCTCTTTTCACAGGTGGAAGCATTTTGGAGGTGTGGAGGAGCAAAACCCACTCACTCCCCCCAGCCAACCTTGCATGTCCATTTTACATGCATGTGATCAGCCACGGCAGTGACCATGAGCAGCTTCACCAAGGCCTTCACACACAAATCAAGTCCCCCACCCCCTTGGGCTCTGTCAAGGGTCTGGAGAGCTATATCTCATCTTCTCATCTTATATCCAGGACACACAGAAGTACTAAGGGACTTTGGGCAGAAATTGAGCCTGTTCTTTACAGTCAGGAGCCTGCTTTTCTCTAACCTCAGTCAAGACAAGATGCCCATCAGTTCTGTTCACCTTATTGCTACTCTTCCCATCTGCATGCTGCACGTGCCTGCTGTATTTTGCCTGATTTCCTCAGTTACATGTTCACAGAGTGTTTCACATTTGGCACCTTTTATTTCATTCCAGTGTTTTCAGCTGCTACTGTGAAACCAACAAAAAAATCTTACTGATGCAGTGTAAGAGACGTGGTCTGTACAGTCATACCAGGCGTAAGCGAAGAAGGAAACAAACCTTGACCTTATTTCAAGCTGTTGAAAAACACTTGAATAAATCCAAACATTTCCTCAAAGTTAAACTGGAGGTCAGGGATGGAGGAAGAGACTTGCAGTTGCTTCATTCCCTGCAGACTTGAGATCAGAGTAAACCACAGCTCGCTTGTAACACCAGCCACTGACACCGAGCCAGCTCTGGGGTGGCACTTGGCAATGTTCAATCCAGCCAGACCAGAGGCTGTGATTCCTCTGGCTAAAGGCATTTCAGTGCCAATTCACCTGCTGGTGGCTGGGGCCCTGGTTACAGTAGTGCTGCATGGAAAACACTGCAAATGCTTTATCAATTAGGCACATGAACCACAGAGAGCTGTGTCCCCACAGTTAAAAGGTTAGTATAAATAACTGTATTTTAAAATGTTATTTATTGTTTCTTCAAGTAGCAGCCCTTCAAAGCCCCATGGCTCTGTGGCTGGGATATGGTTTCACAGAATTTACATGGGCACTTGTTTAGGTGTGTGGGGGGAGATGTATGTTACAGAATCCTGACACCCTCTCCTTGTATATCTCATGTTACTCACCTCGCCCCTGCCCTCTGCTCGCCTCCCTCACTGCCCCATCTGTGCAAAGGAGGCTTTGTAGGGCTGGCAGGGTCAGTGATTAATTACACAAAGACAAACAGAGTTAATATTCTTCCTGGATAGAACTAATTACTCAAGTGTTTGCTTTTATAAACCTCAGATTGATTGTTCCAGGGACAAATCAGTCTAATTGAAAAGACCGTTTGTTTTCAAGAAAGGAAAAATAACATGTTTGTGCCTCGTGGGTTTTGGGGGGGGGCTTTTTTCTCCTCTCCTTTTCAAAGGGGAGGCATTGAAAGAGCTGGTGCATATTGTTGCACCCTCACTGGACATCACAGCTACCCCTTCATCTGTGCCCCAGCCATTCCCCAGATCATTTCCCCTTCCACACAAGCTGTTATTTCTCTCACCAGCACTTTGTGGAGGATCCTGGAGTGTGAGGTAGAGGGTATCCACATACTGAAAATCAGTCCCAACCCAAAATGCTCAGCTGAACAAAGGCAGGGAGAGAGAAGGGGCACAATTTGCTCAACAGCACAAGAGTACACTCATGTCTTTTACTTATATGTTCTCTGAATCAATTAATGAAGCCTCTCATATCTGGGGAACTGAAAACAACTGGCATATCATTTCTGCTCCAATGCACTCAAAACACTTTCCAGCCTTTCTGCTGCCCAAGTCTGCTGTGTCACCTCCTACTGTCTCCTCTCCATGGCACCTCAGCACCTCAGAGCCCTTTGAACTACTTTGTCTTTCCTTGCAGTGCACCCTCTCTAATGTCTCCTTTCACTGATGTCTCCTCTGAGCTTGATCAGCAGACCACTCCCCATTTTTGGCTCCGAAAATCTCTCAACAGAGAGGAGCCCCATCAGTCTGCTCCCTGCTGCCTATCACCTGAGAGAGGCTGCAGGACATGAAAGCCACCTTCCACCCTAGCTAAAAGTAATTGATCTTAAATCTGTATCTGTGCTTAGTGATAACTGAGACAAGGGAAAACCACCTTCCAAGTGTGCAGCTGCATGGAGGCTGGGGCATGGAGTGGCAGGAGGCCTTTCCAAAGGAAGGTGATGTGGTGCAAGGGCAGGAGGTGGATGTGAGAGTGAAGTGGCAGAACAGCCCCAGGAACTCTCAGAGGAGACATGAGAGAAGCACCAGAAACTGCCAGGGGAGAGTTAGTAGCATCATACTGGGGGGAGAAAAAGCAGAGGCTTTGCAGGCAGAAGGGCTTTAGCACCATCTGCAAAGAAACCATCTCCTGCTGCTGGTTTTCATCTTCTTGTTTTCAGCTGTGCTTGGGAAAACACAGCAATATGGTCATTCTTCATAAATAAACACACACAGCATCCACTTCTTCGCCAGCGAAAATAACACTGCAGGCATTTTGCTAACAAGTCGGATCTGAGAGGAATAGAAATATCACAGCTGAATTAAGCTGAGAAAGAAGTGGAGGGAAACCCCAATAAGCCAAGTCTGGCCGAATTGCTGTCTAGCTTTTTTTTTTTTTCCCTAAAGAGAAAAGATTTAATGCAAGTTTCTCCATTCTCCACCACCACTTAAGTCAGGTGAGCGTTTTGTGTCTTGAAAGAATACAAACCATAAAGACAACAAACACTTTTTCACCAATACCCACATCAGGCAATTAGCCAGCCCTTTCGTTAGGCCATGACAAGGATGATGGCGTGTTGTTGCCTCCTGCACTTTGACTTAGGACGAGAAAGCCCAGCAGCACCTTGTAAATCCCAACACTGCTGACAGCCAAAATCAGCAGCAGCTCATTCCCCTGGGAAAAAGATTTGTGAGAAAGGTGCTGAGCTTTCCTTACCCATATGCTTTCTGTTCTCACTACATCTATTGCTTCACCTGCTTTCTGTTCATCTCTGCCACAAAATTCACGTGTGAGAGTCCAGAACTGAGAAGGATTTTCCTTTTCCCTTCCTCACTTTCCCCTCCCTCAAGAGAAGACACTTGTAAGTGTTTGAGCATTTTCTTACAAAGGGCTTTTCTTCAACTCCTGACCTTCCCTTGCTGTCCCTCCCTTTTGTTCTGGGTGAATTATATGGTGTCAAGTGTCCTCAGCAGTCATCCCTGCTCCAGTCCAGCACTGCAATGTGCAGGAGATGCATGGTGGAGAGAGAAGAGTGCAGAGAGAGAAGGAACTACCGGATATTAAAAATTGCTGACCCTTTACAATCGTTAATGCTGAGAGAGGATATATTTTTCATGTGGGAGGGCTGGGCAATTTTCACAAAATTGCTGGGCTGTTTGGTGATCAGGCTGAAATTCAACTGCAATAACATGTTCTCCGGTTTCCTGCCTGAATGCCGAGAGGTTTGGAGGTGAAGCCGCAAAGGTTGACACCTTTGATCAAACCTTTCCTGCTATTGGCAGGAGTCGTTGCTCTGAATGTGATACACCTCGTTATGAAGGGAACAACAATAACTTTCCTCCTTCCATTTCAGGGCTGATTCCACAGAAAGCACCTGCTGGTGCTGGTGTAATGGAGAAACGCTGCAGAGCAACAGCTTCTCTCCAGGCTTAGTGGGAGCAGTCAATGGAAATTATTTGGGACATTTGCCCTTTCCCTGTTTCACTTGCTGCTATCATTTCTTATTTCTAGCTGCTAATAATAACCATCAGCCTGATAAGCAGTAATTCCTCTCTGAACATTTCAAAGAAAATCAGGGTCTTTTTTTACAGAGGGGGAAAAATGAAGGACAGGGAAAGGCAGGGACTTGCCCAGCATCACCCAGTAAACCAGTGGCATACAGCCAGATCTCTTGAGGACTGAAGAGGCAGCTCAGAAGAAATGCTACCTGACAATAAATGCTTCTTAAACCTGCATGCATATATACATGGATGACAAGGTAAAAATGGCACATGATATTTTATAACAGTGCTGCAAATTGCTCTGTGCCAAAATGTTTTCCAGAAGCAGACCCAACTTTGACTGTCAGACAACATGATCAAGCAACTCATCCTGTAACCACCTCCTCTTGCTCTCCTTCTTCCTGCTACCTCAGTGATCTGCTCATCTTTGAATGTGAAAGGTCAAATCCCAAATCTGAAGAGTTTTCCTAGTGTTTCATGACAAGAGCTTTGTGGAAATTAACATGCCTGAAACCAGCTCAACTCTACAAAAATCAGGCTGTAATGCTCTGGAGTTTACTACACAAATACATCCTTTTTACAGGTACTTCTGTTTGTTTATTTTAGTCAGTGTTGTCTAGCCAGAATTTCCTATTTGATCAAAAAGAGCGGAGAGGGAGACAGAAGGAGAGGGAGAGGGACTGATTGAAGTGAAGAAGTTCCCTGCTGCTCTTTAATCTGTTGAACAGGCAGACACTTTGTAAGACTCATGTTTCAGTTTTTCAAGCAAAACGTAGTGTTGCACCAAGCAAATCCCCTCCAGAGTATCTACAGATCTGCTATAATGAAGCCCTCTTTTCAATCCTTATCTCACCTGCAGAATGGAAGAAGTTGGTAACAGAAAAGGCATGCCACAATTTTTCTCTCTCTTTCAGTTGCATTTGTTTTCTACATGTTATAATACTGTTCCATAACCTTGTGTCATGTGCTGAATGCTTTTCTGAGAAAGTAAAAACATGGAACCATGGTTTTCAGGAGAGCACAGCAGTTGATAGGAGCCCTTTGTGGTCAGATATGGCTACTGTAAATTTTATTGAATTTGAAACAGACACTGAGAGGCAAATCACTCTGCAGATGTCAGGGCAATTCGATCTGCAAAACACCTGATACTACAAGCTTCTGCACTTCACTGACTTTCAAACATTAGGAAATTTTAAACACCTAAACCAATCACTAGAAGTTAAATGTTCTTGCTTACTTTTAATCACAACTTCGCGGCTCACAGAAAGGTCTCGGGGATTTCAGTCAAGGTATGTACGTCTTTCCCAGGGATACAGGAATGCAATAGTGGGTAAGACTGTCATTCATTCCCCAGCAGACCTGACATTAAATTTATGGGAAGGGAAATAAAAACGGGGCAAAGGTTTAGTGATATTTTCCTGGAAGAATTTGGAGATTGATTTGTGCAGTCTTGGGAAGAGTAAGAAATTAGGGGATCTTATTCCTGTCTTCCTCTAGCTGTTGATTGATTTATAGGGAAGAAAGACACAGACTCTTTTCAGAGATGCACAACAGGATGAGAGGCCAATGGCACAAGCTGGAGAAAAGGAAATTTTGGTATGATAAGAATTAGGAAAAAGTAATTAGGAGGGTAGTCAAAGAATAGAAGAGGGCCAAAGAGGCCTTGAAATCTCCATTCTTGGAGCTATTTGACACCTGACTCAGCGGGACCCTGAGTGACTTTTCAAAGGGGTTTTGGATGAGAAGCTCCAGAGCTCCCTTCCAACCTAAATTACATTACGGCAATCTATGGAATACATAATTCTGATCTGTCTTGTTCTCTGCTCTGACTAAACATACAAAGATCAGTCCCTCAGCCTAAGTTTGGCTGAACTGTCCAATTTAAAAACAGAAAGAATGTTCAGATCAAAATGCCACCAGTTGGGATAGACAGATCCATGGTGTTCACTCTGATCTGTGGCTGCATCCTCAATTTTTCCACATCTCTGAGATGCTGAGCAATGACTGTTTTGAGATCCTTCTGAGACAACAACCAAAAGAAAATTATTATTTAGGGTGGCTATATTTCCATAATGAAAACTTGGGCATTTTTAGCTTCAGTATTTCTTATGATTGCAAAACAGCCCAAATGCCATTTCTGTGGTCTTCTGAAAATGTCAGCTTTTGATTATGTCTCAGCATGTATATATTTCTCAGAGCAAGAACATAGGGGTTTATTTAGCCAAGTAACACCACATTCTGATGAGATTCATTAATATAGCTGATTGCAAAAGGCCATCTCTCTTCCTGCAGTAAATGTCATTATTTTGACATTTGGATTTCAGCCTCCACTAGGGTCAAAGAGAGAAAAAAAAACTCTTAGAGGATGTAAATACTGAATTAAAAAAAAAAAAAAGTTTTTTTTTTTGTTCATAAATCAGAACAAACCCTACAGTGCACACCTACACAGCTGCACATTCAGGAAAAGGGAGACTGGCCGAGCCAAGGGCATGAGGTTTAGATTTCCTGAAAAGTACCAAAGGAGCTCTTTAAAAAGCAGACATTTATCTTCACCTGAAAAAAAAAACCAAAAACCAAACACAAAAAACCCCCACAAATTTCAGGACACCAAGCTAAATGTTCACTTTGACCCAGTGAATATCTTCAGAATCTCCTTCACACACATTGAACAAATCCCACTTAAAGCAGAAGATAGGATCAGGCTGGAACTGTAGGGAAACAGCTGAGCAAACGGTGGCTTTGGGTGCATTTTCACACATCTCTCTTTGCCCCTCACTAATGGGGTTGCTGGGTACACCTTTCTTAAACCCCTCATGTCCTGCTCAGCTCAGGGTTGCTTCTTGAACAAACATTGTTTTGGTACAAGAATTGAACACTGATTATGTTGAAATCAGTTAACCAGAAAACACTTGTGTGGGCCAGATTTTCTGAAGGAAGCTTCTGAACAATAAGAAAAACTATGTTTTGTCTCACAGAAACTGAACTAGAGGGAGAGAACTGCACCATATCAACTGCAATTTGAAACACTTTGCTTTTCACGTGTTAATTTCTCACTATTTTCTGCCAGCTTAAAGTTTCTTGTAAACCAAATTGGAATACTGACATGAAAAGCCTGGGAGTTTATTACCTTGATGTAGCACTAGCATTCCTGCTCAGGAAGTCAAAATCAGGAGGTCTTAGTTTTAAGCCAGAAAATCTCTTTGGAGGGTAAGACTGTAGTAATTCTAGAGGACTTTTTCATAGCTTCATAGCATGAAAACATCCTGCCATTACGTAGAAAGCAAGGCTCTACATCAGCAGTTTATTCCAAGCTATTCTCTTTTGACCTGCCTTTGAGCCAAGCCCCAAATTTAACATTCAATGCTTGAATCATGTATTACAAGATAAAACAAAGTCCCCAGCGTCCTCCTCTCGGCTCCAGCTACATAAAAATAAAATTATTTCAGGCAGCAAAGTCACGAACAAGCCAAAAACGCAACAGGGCTATAACATGCAGCCTGACATAATTGACTCTAAATAAACAAACAAACAATTGCACATTCATTTTGACAAACATCTGAAGAGCTGCACTGCACAGAAAGAAGAGTCCAGGGGCCAGTATTTGTTCCCAGGCAAGTACATTGGCCTGGGTGGAGTTACTCAATAGGTTTGCTGATCCATTGTGCTTCTCTCACTTCCAGCAGTGTCCAAGCACATCTGAATCACATTCCTCTGCTAACCGTTTCCTCTCCCCCTGTACAAAAGCAGCCCTTACATGAGGAGCAGTGAAAAGATCAGGCTTTGTTATCTTTTCTGCCTGCTCCAATATTTCAAGTACTTTGGGGGCCTGCTAGTTCCCTTGAACAGCAGCCATTTCTTGGTTTATTCAGCATAAATTATACAATTATGTTTCATATCATCACAAGGCATCCGCAAATGAATAGCAGACACCCCTTTGCACTCAGCCTGTTTAAACAGGATGCCGACAGAGGAAAGAATGTGTAATACAATGACTGCACACTATTTCCAATGGCAGGAGCCCTTTTACACCTGCATAAATAGAGCTGGGCCTGGCTGGTTGTGCAGGCATTGTCTCTTCCAGTTACATGCCCAGCTGTTATACCAGCCATGGTTTTCTTTATGGCTTGATGTGCTGGTGTGCCTTCCACAGTGAATTATACATCTTACCTGAGTGACTAGCTTTGTGAAAAGAGAGACAAATAACAACAGAAAGTAACAATATGCTGTAAAGACCTTGCTGGAGCTATACACCACAGCAAAGAGAAGTTTCACTGAATTAATATGCTGCCAAACATGACCCTTTGGTTACCATAGAAGTGAAAAACAACTTGTTTTTGTTCCTTCACTGTCTATTGTGAAATTTACTATAAATTTTTGTTCCTGTGTCAATAGACTTCAAATTTTACTGACCACTATGTATCTGATCTCTGTTTGAACATCTCTGTTTATAGTTCAGTTGCAAGCCATAATCTTCAGCTTTCACCCAGGATCAGATTCTCCCTCCTCACATCAGCTCTCCAGAGAGCTTTGGCAACTCCTCTTTTGCTCTCTGATAGGGTCTGGCCCAGGTGTTGGAAATAGTGATGTGGTGGAGTGTGGGAATGAGATGGACCACTTTGGACATTCAGGTGGATCTCCTTGGACACTGAAAGCCCTTTCAAACCTTGCCTAGATGCTACTAGACTTTTTGATCTGGTCCTTAAACTGACCAGGGGTCCATGCTCTTGTTCAGATTAATGACTTGACAAACCCTGATCTATCTTAGGTGTCAGAGGTGCTTCCCCAAACATAGCCACATCAATAAAAAGTTCTTATGTTTATGAAAACACTGAGGGAGGAAAAAGATAGAAGGAACGTGAATTCTCCAGACACTGCCATATTGGAAGGATGAAATGCCCCATCATCAGCTGTCAGCTGCCATTGGATGATCAGAAGACTTTGATATTTAAAACAGACCTTTAAACCAGATGCAGCGTTAGATTAAAAACTATAAACCTGTTTAATTGTTTGGCATTATGCAAGGAACGGTTGTTTAATTAGAAGGTATTTGGCAACTAGTTAGGTTGTAAAATGTTTGACAATATGCCAGTCAGACCCTCAGAGCAATAATAGCAACATCAGACTCGTACGTGTTGTACATTTTGTGCCACATGTGTGGTACATGTCTCCAATGGGACCATTCCCAAGTGGAATTTAACGGCTGGGGAAGGTGCCAGTTGAGCAATGCAATTATTCTGAAAAATAGCTACTGCACAAGCAAAGTCAGTGAAGGATTTGCTCAGTCTCAATTCAGGCAGGAACTCTCTAGTTTTGGTCCTCAGGGTCTCCCACTCTTATCCTCTATGCTGGAGTGCTTGGCCCTGCACACACTGGGAAGCTCTGGATCTTTTTTGCTGACCCCAGCATTTATCACTCCTCGGTACATGACTCAAAGCATCTCTCTTAAATCGGGCTTTTAAAGGCCAACTGTCACATCTGGTTGAAAGAGGTGGACAGATAAAAGGCATTGAGATAAAATGCTACTCCTACAGTGCATCAGCTTTTCTGTGGTTGTCAGTGAAAGACAGGACACCACAGACATGGGCAGAAGGGCACCCACCCAGATAGGAGAGAGCCATCCACACACAGGCATGTCTGCTCATGTTATCGTGTTTCCTGCATGTATTCTAAAAAGTGAATGTTAAGTGGATACCAGCACAGTTCTTTGCCTTTTCAGTGAGGGAAGTTGACTCCATTGTATTGAACATGGTGATACAAAAATAAACAGATGACAAATCAGTAATGTGAAATTACTGGAAATGTGAAAAGAGCAGGTCCTTCAGGGTTATATCAGGTAACACAGCTTCCACTTAGAGGACCTTTTCCTTTTGTTTGTTTTTTTTTTTTTTTTTCCTGGCCATTCTGAGTTTGCTGCAGCAGAGAGAGAAATTGTAACAATGAAAAATACATTGACAGAGCTGCTCAGAAAACATCAGTGCATAGTTTCATGTTTGAAATAGACAAATTTGGATCCATCCTGGCTCAGTAAAGCATCCTGATTGTAATTTTTGGCATGAGAGAAACAACAATTAATCATTTTGATTTCTTTCCTTTTGTTCTTCAAATGCTAAAATATATGTGTCAGTGATAGTGTTCCTGATTTGCTGTTTGAACACGAGTATACATCAGTCATTACAGTACATTAATGTGTGCATCCTTCCATACTTAACATTATGTTTCAGCATCAAATGGAACATATTATCTTGAAGCTGATTCTGAATAAAGACGTTTCAAAATATTGGAATTCATTGCAGACTGGAAATTTTGGTGGTTTGGTAAGTTTCTAATTAAAAGCACATATGAGCAAAACATCTATGTAAGACGTAAACATTTGGCTCTATTTTGTTTTCTATTTGCTATCACACCGTTGGTTAATTAATTATTTTTAGTATTATTCCCTAAGAGTGTTACTTTTTTGCTCAGTAAGCTAATAAACCCGAGGTATTTGATTTCTACTCCTGCTCTGTGTTACCCATTGTGCTGCCAGTAGGTCGCTTCCATGTTCTGTGCTTCCATTCTCTACCAGGAAAATCCTAAAGACCTTGAGGGATGTTACCAACCAAATCTCCCTCCATCCTGCTTTTAAGGATCTACAGTGGCAGAGACTCCAAACCCTTCCCAGGCAATCTATCCCTGTGGTGTTTTTTCCATCCCCTTAACGAGGTTTTCCTCCTGTCTAACCCAAACCACCACACTGCAATTTAAGCCCATTACTTCTTGCCTTATCCCCCAGTGGATATGGAGAAGAGTTCATTACCTCCCTCTTCGCAGCAGTCTTTAACATATTTGAAGACTGTTATCATGACTGTCTCACAGTTGTCTTTTTTCTAGACTAAACAATCCAAGTTCTGTCAATCTTTTCCACAGAAGTTCTATTTTCAGTCCGTCTCATCTTCTTTATCATTTTCCACTGGTTTCTCTGTTTTTGTAGCCACCATCCTCTTTTTGCCGCCTTCTTGGTTTTATCTTTGTAGTGGGAATGATTTTTCTCCAGGTGCACATGTACTACTTGGCAGAATTCAAACTTGCCATGATGTGGCATTGCTGTTATGCCCCAGTAAATAACAGCAGCGTGCCACAAACCTTATTCCCAGAAGTTACTGACATGGCATCAACTCAGCCATAGACATCAGGGCTCTACATGGAAATATGGAGAGATTAAATACCAATAGTCAGCTCAAGCTGCTCATTGGCATGAAAGGCTTCTTTGCTTTTCTCTGCTTTGGTTTTCTCTTTCTTCTCTTTTTTTTTCTTTATTTTCAAAGAAGAATTCTAATGAAAAAGTGTTAGAATGAGGTCTATAAGCAAAACTTCTCAGGAAGTTGGTTGCCTTTGAAAATATTGGGAGGCATAGTTTTCTTTTCAGGTCAAAATAGGGATTTTCATTTTATTAAAATCAACTGTTTGAAAATCTGAAATTGCTGGGGAAAAAAAGAATGCCTGGCAAGTATGCCTAAGTATATGAAAACCACCGACCAGGTCTTTAAGTTGTGGTATGCATGCTATTTCCATCTGTGTCACTAGCAAACATTTCAGCAAACTACTCTGATCTGGTATCTTGAGCAACAAACTTTATCACATCTATTCTATTCCTAAAAATACTCCCCAGAATCACCACGAAGTGACAGATCTAACACGCCAGAGGTGACTAACATTTATGGTGTTCCCTCATACACCAGAACACAAGGTGTCTATTACATAAGTCTGGGCTGTTTTTCGTGCCATATAGATCTTTGAATAAATACAACTTAAAAGGGAAGATAATTATTTCAGCACAAGTCTTAGTATGGAGATTTGGAGAAAGGAGGTAAATATTTATTCCCATACTTATTTCTTGGAAAGCTGTCTCTGTAAACTGTTCCAGGCTGTAAATTCCTCTCTGAAAGCTAGTCACAGGCATATCTCTATCTCCGATAGGTTCAGAGTGTGCTTTTGTTTCAGATAAGGTATAAAAGCTTCAGAGACTTATCTGTGTCTCCCCTAAAGGTCTTCAATTTGCAAAAGTGAGCTACAAGTATCTTGACAAAGAGCTTCTCTACCTGATTTTTTTTCTACTTTTCCTTGCACTGAAATTAGAAGAACAGTGTTTGAGATTATTCCTCCAGCACTGTCTTTCACTGGCCCTGTTTAAACACAGGAAATGCAAGAGAAAGCAAAATTGAGCCACTGGATATTAAAAGGGAACACATGGAGTTATGGGCAAATTATCCCAATGGGCCTTGTTTACTGAAACCCAAGTGATTGGGGTCCAGGAGAAACTTGGTTTAAGCCAAGTTGTGCAGGAGATCTCACACAGCAGGGTCACGGTGACAATCTCTGCATTTCCCTGCCCCTCTGTGGGATATGCTGAAAGCAAAGGAGATTCTGCTCTTTGTTTATTTTTTAATAATGCTAAAATATTGACCAGTTCACCTTTTCCACCAATTACTGTAGTTTCAAAAAGTCCAGAGCACTGGTGTGCTCAGGGCAGGCTGTGGGCAGTTGCAACCCATGGTTGTGTTCATCCAGACATTGGGCACTGCAGCACAATGCAGGCAGTCACAGAGTAATCAGTCCTTTGGCTCAGCATCTTGCTTTGCTGGGTATGGCTCTTAAAATGAAGTCTTCCTTGTTTACACTAAAAATAAATACTGTTGAAAAAAAGGACATCTCGGGCCTTGGGAAAAAGACAAACAAACAAACCAACCCAGCCCTTTAAGTTTGTTTTCGGAAGAATCCTGTCTTGCCTCATGGATGTTGTGTTCCCTCTCATTGCATCATTGGCAATGCTGCCTGGGAATATCCCTTTTCTGATGGCAGCCTTGTGCACTGAACCTGCTGCATCAGAACCTCCTGTCCTGAGGTGATCTGAGCTGTATCTTGACTGAAAAATCAGCTTCTTTCATTTCTGAATGTAACTGAAAACGGCAATGATAGAACACAGATTATACCGTCAAATTGACATCTCCTTCCAGGGATCCACTCTCAGAAATCATCTCTGGTGAGCCTTCTCAATACAGCCAGCTGGTTAGTGAAGGGACTGTGGGAATGTCACTGACACTCACATTGCTATCATCAGTGTTTAACATTAACAAGGGCTTGGGACCTTTCAAAGATCCCACTCTCTTTATGAGTACAGAACACATTAAAAAATCATGGTCTCACAGAGCTTGTTATCTAGCTGGCAAAACAAACAAATAAAAAAACCCATCCCTGAAACCACAGGGAAGGAGGGTTGGAACTGTAAGACAGAGAGAGAGTTGGGGGGTTTTTTGCAATAAAACTAGTGCTGGGAAATACTGGACCTGTTAATATAGCACTGACTATGTTACATACAGAGCTTTAGCCTTTAGTTTGGACATCTTCAGCTCTACATCCCTATGTTTTACTAGTGGCCAGTACCCAGTGTTTTTTATCAGAGGATCAATTTAGTCAAATGCCAGGTAGAGAGAAAACTTTCCCTGGCATCACCATGAGTTCTGCCCTTTTCCTTTGGAGAATCCTTCCTCTGCAGCAGTGGGACATTTTACATGTGGAGTGGGGCAATTCAACTGAAGTCAAGGGGAGAGGGCTAGTTGTTATCTGTTCATCCATCCCAATGTCAGAGGAGACCTCCTCTTCCTCACAGCTCCTGAAGGGTTTCTGGTAATCAGCAGGACCTTGTGCTTTTCCTCCTGGCGTCAGCAACTTTCCCCTTTTATCACATTTGTTGCTGACTCCTTCCAGTCTGCTGCTCCTTGCAGCTGTCTGCCAAAACCAATATTCTCACAGCTGCCAGAGGCAGCTTAGACTGGCACATCATAAAAGGCAGCAAGGGCCACATTTCCAGATTAAAATAAACCCAGCCACTTCAGCGCCTTCTGACAATGTGTTTGACATGCCTGTGCTGTGGCCTCACTCCTTGGCTCTGACAGGACACAGGCATGGCCATGGCAGCTCACATGGGCATCTTGCTCCTTCTCCATATGCCCAGCAGGAGTGCTCCTCAGGATGACACAGTGTTGTAGACCTAATCCTGCTCCTCCCTCATACCTACCTTCTTTCCTTGGAATTACAGAGGGCTGTAGTTGAATACCAGACTGTTGCCTTTGGTAGAGTTTACCTCCTAACCTTTCCATGACAATGTGCATGTACTGTTACTGTATTTATTACCACCTTGTGATACTGGTAGGAATAGGAAGAGACCTTGGTCATTACAGTAGGATACATCCTGTTTTGGAAGGAGGTTATTCTCTGTGTCCATCCACAACTAGTAGCAAAAGCGAAGAGCATCTCTACACATTCCCAGCCAGCACTACATTTTTCTTTTCTCAGAAAAAAAATGATGAAGCTGGCACAGCATCCTGCAATTCCAGAAGACAGGAATTCATAACCCAGGTGGTCCTTTCCTATTTGCCGTTCCAAAGAAAACTTCTGCTCACGAACAATGTCTAGCAGGAAAGAAATTCAGTGCAAAACAAAAGAGCAAGACCTGGGCAGAACAGGATAAACAGTGCCTGAAGTCTCTGCTTTGAGTGAAAAATATACTCACAGCTTTGAAACCATAAGGCCTCTTTGCTTTTTTACCTAAGTTGGTCGGTAAAGTCATTTGAAAGATCCCAGGGCAAGCGTTTATGGGTCACTGGGGGTGAAAACTCAATCTCAGACATAGGGTAGCAATCAATGTTTACTGAAAACTCATCTTGCAAGGACACAAGCTCCCTCATTCCCTCAGCCTGCTAATAAATGGGGGCACACAGTATGGCACACACCAACCCCTTCTAGGGATCAGCAGTAACCTAGAGGCCTCTCTTTTATCTGTTTCTGCCTCTGACACCATGAAGTAGACACAGTGTTTTGGGGCAAATGCCAGACTGCCTTACTGCTTATTTTCCCAGATTTCTACCTCACTGCTGTTCTCCCCATTGTCATATTACAAACGAGTTGACAAGTTTGCAGCATCCCTCCCTGCCTACTCCCTTCACCCCATGCTAGGATGCTTTAGACACAGAGGATGGTTTGTAGGAGCAGTGAAACTTTGCAGCCACCAAGAAGCATTGTTCCAACCTCTAGCCATCAGGATGCTGGCATCAGTGCTGCTATGAAAAGCAAAATCAATCAAAATCCACCCAAATTTGATCCCAGGAAATTAAGGATTGCACCATGTCTGGTTTTCAACATAGCAATGTTGATTAATCGTATTTAAGGACATTTCTATCAGCTGCAATTAGGGCATTTAATCAAGAACTTGTTTAGTCTCTCTCGTTCTGCCTCTCCCTAGACCTCTTAACTTTTGGGAAAATCTTTGGGGATTTGTGTTCCCTGCCTCTTCTGAGGGTGGGAAACATATTTTGGGCTAAGTAGCTTATCCATTCATAGGATCTCTATAAAATGATGGTGGAGTTAAAATGGTGCAAAAACATTGTTAGATGCATCATCCTTACTCAGAGCCATACAATTTTCTCAAATTTTAACACAGTTATAAAACCAATGAGATGAGTCTTTCTCTATAGGTGCCTGTGTCTCTATATTGAGCATGGAAGGAGATCAAACACTACTTAGATTGGATGTCTAAATTTTGCATGGGTAAAGTCACTGCCAGTGTGAAAGCAAAGGCCCTCATAAATCTTGGCTGTGGAAGCCAAGAATATTATGGCTTTCAATCTATCAGCTGTCATTTGTATGCTTCATTAGCAAACAACTTTCTACTTTTTTTTAACATCCTGGAACTGTTTCTTAATTTTTGAGTGAGAAGGCAGGGCATCATCTCATTCAGAAGTCTTCCTTAGGAAATGTTTGATTTTTAGAGGGTTTTTGTTTTGTTTTTTTTTGTTTTTTTTTCCAGGAAAATGAAGATAAAATATTTCCCATCAGTATTACACTCTGTATCAGCCAACATGTTCCTCACGGAAGATGCAGTTCTGAGCTTGTCTTCTCCTCATCTGAATACTATCACCCCCCAAAACTTTGAAGGGCCACTTTGAAGTTAGTCAGTGGCATGTCTGGGTTCCTTATCTAACCAGTACAGTCAGCAAAGTACCTGCAAACATGCAGTGATCTGTTGTATGTGAGCTGTGGTGTTCAGAATGAAAAGACTTGCATTCCAGACTGGCTCATCCCTGTCATTTTGGAAGACATTTTAGACAACTACAGCTATAAGAAATTAATCTCAGCCTCCTATGACTGAAGTGTCCCAGTGTCTCAGGATACTCCTTACATTCTGAGAAATAACTGGAACCTGTTAACACCCTTTTATTCTACTGGGGGAAACGTTGGTACTCTCCTCTTCCGCTCTGACATGGGATAAAACAAGTATGTGAATTTCCCATGAGTCAGATATTTTTTTCCCATCCATTGCTATTTTTTATGCTGTGATGCTATATGTGGAGTTCTACAAGAAGGAACGATTGCCAAAAATATCAGCTCTTCCCAAACAGCATGACAGATACAATATATGCAATACAGATGGAAGACAGCACAGTGCGGACACTTTTATAGCATGAAGATTCTCGGCACTGTCAAAAGCAGAGTGCAAAAACAATAGGCCTGACTTTCCTCCCATCTGTCCTGGTGTAAATCGGATATAAATCCAGGAGGGCTGCACCTCTATAAAACCAAGAAGCGAGACGAACTAAGAACTGGACCCATCTCACCTTCTAATCCCTGCAGTAATTCAAGTTAGCACCACATTACAGACCAACTTTTACAAAAGGGCAAGAGGAGAAATGGGCTTTAGTTTTATGTGGAAATTGAAGGTTTGCTTAAGTTCTTGTCCTCCCCTTTTTATATGCTTACAGCTTCTGAAACTTAGCAAATCCAAGTTAGAAAAATTGCTATTCTTTCAGGAAAAAGCTGCGACACCTTCACAACAATACTTGTAATCTAATCACTGTTGTCCAGGTTCCTCCTCAACTCTTGTTTCTCCTTCCCCTCAATACTACAGAAAATTTTTGCTGATCCTCAGCCTGTTAAAGTTCTTAACCTACCAGAAGTAGGATATGAAGTTGATACACAAGCAACGTGAAAAGAGATGACTGAGAAGGGGAGAAATAGTTGTCTGTAAAATCATGATTAATTTGCAGAAGATGAAAAGTGTATAATTATTCACAGTCTTCCAACATACGAACAGGAAAGAATAAAACAAACTGGAAAGCTGAAGACAGTTAAAAAAAAAAAAACAACACACTAACAAAAAACCCACGAGAAAAGTGGTTCTTCAAAGAGCATGTAGTTAAGCTGTGGAAATGCTTGTCACAAGAGATTGTGAAAAGTAAAGGTTTGCGAGAGCTCTAAAAGTGGTTTTGGGGAAAGAAGCCCAAATCTACCAAGAAATGTTAAATGCTTCAACGCAAGAAGTCACCTGAACCATACCATGCCAAAGCCTGAGGAGTATTCTGTGTAAATGTGCTCCCTGGACCATTATCCTGGACATTTGATGTAGGCTGAACAGAGGGATGGCCCATTGGCCCACCTGCACACAGTTGTTCTTGTGTCAGTACATGAGATGGATCCTGCTGGGGCAATGTCTGCATCTCCTGATCTGGGAACGAGTATGACTGCAGAATCCACATGTTTTTTCCAAAAAAGACTCTTGACTTGTGTTCATCCCCAGATGTCTGGCATTGCATGTTGCCTACCCAGCAAGCCGGTTGTAGGAGACCTGGCCGAGTCTCAGGTTCACAGGGTAGCTTCCTTCCTTCCTTCTTGATCCTGTCAGTCCCACATCCTGCTCTCAGCTGCAGAGTGACTCAAAATCCTTTTGACGATCCTTCAAGGCTGTGGTCCAGAACCCCAGCATTTAATTATCGTGCTATCCAAGCCATTTAAATCATGGATAAAGAAAGAACAAAGTGAAATCCGCTCTCTGAGCCCAGCTGCACACATAATAGAGGGTTTTTACAGCCTAACCCCAACGGGGCATTGCAAACCCTGGTTGACTTAAGAAGCCAGAAGATATTCTCCACAGGAGAGAGTGCAGTTCTGGTATAAAACCCATCTGGATCAATGCAGAAGGAAACAAGGCAGATGAGAAGAAATATGTGGGACATAGTTAGAGGATGAAGGCATAAAAACTGGTCCAAGCAGGATTGCAGCAAATTTCCCACTAATACAGTATCATCAAAATGAAATCCTTCTTGAAAGAGAGTAGAGCACAGGATTGGAGAGCTAAGGGTCTATGCATGCTGGGGAAAGGCCAGATGACTGACTTTGCAATGCCTGAAATCAGACATCTGTTAAGTATTGTACGTGACAAACTCTTTAAAGAGAGTTAATGAGGTCACTAGAAATGGTTCAACACAATAAATTTAATGAGGCAATAAAAATAATTAGAAATGGGCTGGCTTGTAAGAGTTTGGATCTGAACTTCCTCACAGTTCAGGGCTGTTTGGATTGAAGGCTTTTGGCTTGACCCATTACAGACGAAGAAGTGAGGAAGTAAACTGGAATTCATATCTATTCTCTGCCTTTTACGTGGCTGGATGTGTTTTCAGGGCATTGTTTGGCCTATTCTCATTTCTTTATTTTTATGAAGCACTGAAATCATGCAACCCATGCAACAGCTTCATTGATTGAATCCAAAGTAACAGGTATTTAGATACTGTGACACTGAAGACAACAAAATGCTAATCAGGTAGCTGGGAAGAAAGATGTGAGGTTGAGAATCATTCTGCCTCCAACTCTTTAAATTGAGATTTGGCTGTCAAATGTACACAGTAAAATCCACTGCGTAATTCATCTACTCTTCAGAAATTGCAAATCCATTAGTGTCTAGCCCTTAATTATCATCTTCATTGGCCTGAAAGTTTTCCAGAGTCTGGAGTTAGATGATAACACAACTAAGAAGTATTTTGTCTATGGAGATGTATCTATCTCCCACCTAGAACTCTGCTGTGATCTGGCAGCAGCTACATAAACACAGCTAGCTACCTAAAGCCTTAGAGACTCATGAGCCATTAATATTAGTCTTAAGCACAACAAACTAATTTTAATAAGATGATGTGTATTGGTTAAAGAACTTCCCTGCAGTGGTAGTTCAGATTTCCTGAAGGTAACCCTAGAACCTGTATCCATCCTCTGGGACAAATGTTCTGGCCGCAAGATTGTTACCACTTTGTTTTTTAACAAGAACCAGCCCTGATCGGGAATCTTTGTGAAAAGAAGCCTTAACAAATGCATCCTGAATGGAGATATGTCTTTATAGCATGTTGGTCTTCTACTGTAAAAGAACCTGCAAGGAGGGAGTTGGATCTCTGCAGGCACTGAGAGGGATCTGCCACCTTACAGTGACAGAAGACCCTTGAGTGTCTGCTCTCGAGGTTTGGATTATCCTGTAAACAGAAGATCAGATTTTTGATGTGGCCAAAATGCTAAGTTCTAGGTATCTAAATTATATATACTATTCTATTGTCCTGAATTAATACCTATATAATATTCTACTGTAAATTACATATGCATTAAGTCAGTTCAGTTGTTACTTCTTGGAGAACAAAGTGTTGTCTCATACGTGGTACAGCTCAAACTGAAGTTAAAGGTGGAAACCCTGTTTCATTTCCTTACCTGTGCTCTGTAAAAGTCTACAATCCTGGTAGCCCTTTCTGGTGACTACCTATCTAGGTATAATTACCATATATGGGTAGGCTGAGGAACTTTTCTTAAGAAAGAGAAAAAATAATCATGAGTTTGAAGATGGGCAGCTGAATTGCACACTCCACACTTCAGTCTGCTGTAAGTGCCCGTCTTGTGCATGTGGTACAACCTTCACTCAATAATCAGTTTCAAACTACTGATCCATTAAGACCATGTGCTTCTTATTTCAGGTATTAACACAACCTGCCTCATGCTGCATCTGGAATGTCGGCTGCTGTGTGTGCCTGATCAAGGCTTGGAGGCCCAAGTTCCCAAGGAAAGAAAGCTGATTCCAGGTTTTAGTGGGTTTGCTGAACCAATTGGATAAAGAGAAGTCATTAACTCCTCAGCACAATGACTTTTGGACCCTGCTGTTGTTAAGAAAAAAAAACATAACTAAGTCCAATGCTGTATCCGAAATCAGCTGAAGCCAATGGGAGCCCTTTCATACCACTGATTTAAAGGTACCACGTGTCAAAATCTGAAATGTGCAGTGGAGACATATCCCCCCTTGTACAAATGAGACTTGTCTGAGGCAATAACAAACTCTTCACTGTTACCTTTTACTTGCTTAACTTCTATTGCTGTCTCTTATTGGCTGTTTAATCTCACAGCACCAACCCTACCTGCTCTCACATTCAGAAATGATGATCACATTCAGGATGATGTTGGATTCAAACACGGAGCAGCTAAATGATGCTGTAAGATCTGTGAGCACCAGGGGCAGCAAAGGAAGAACTCAGTTGCCTCTCTAGGCCTGCAGGACTGTGCCAGATCCCCATCCATACTGAGAGCCCGTGTAGGAGGATTGCTTTGGATCAGAAGGGCACAACTTCAGCAACTCAAGCCAATGCTCTGCAGATTCAAAACTAAGAACCACCTATCTTGAGCCCAGGAGCCATCAGATCATTGAACGGAGCACTTTTCCTCATGAGTGGAACACATGTTTATTTTGTCACGTCGTTTGTAAATCTCAGGTAATGGTGTAACATTTTTATCTACAACTTTTTTTTTTTTCATGTTGGGTTTTCGACAAGGTAAATGAAAATCCATCTCGCTTGGCTGAGTTACAGAGCGTAACTTCAAGGGCATTCTTTCATTTCCAACCTTCTGTTGCTTTTGACATAAATCTTGGGAGCTGGACTACTTAGAAAGCAGCAGGACCCCCCAGTCAACATTTCCTATTCTTTCCTTTAAAAATATTCTTGTTTTCATTATAAGGTACTCTCAGAAAGGGGAAGGTTTTATTAATTTTTTTTTTTTGTGCTACAAATGCGAGGAGATCAAGAGCAAAACTCATGTCAGACAAAATCCGTAGCTGCTAAAAGTGATCCATTGAGTTGTGCTACACTTTGCATATGTGTGTATTTAACCTCCTTGTTGCTACAGGATTTTTTGTTACTCTTTCTTCCCCCTCTTCCAGTGCTGATGGAGTTTTAAGATTCCAAGGCTAAGATATTTTAAACTTCAGTATTAACTATATGTTTCCTCTGGGATATGCTAGGTAAAATAAATGCTGATTTTCTTGGCATGTTCTGCTAAGATTTTATTGGTATCAACATTTTCTCTGTCTCAGGTCACATGGCAGCAAAGTTCTTCCTGAAAGTTCAACAAAACCCGCAGTAAGAAAAAGGCACTGTCCCCTCATTTTAAACCATTATAAATTAGACTCTAGTCAGTAAGAAATTAGGGGAATTATTCCAACGTGTTTATCTGTATGGAAGAATCAAACATGGGAAGGTATGGACCCTGGCAGTCAGAGTGTTGGAAAGAAACAAAATATAGAAGAAATATATCCCCTCTAAAGAAATATTTGTGTGCTCGCACAGATATGCCTCAGTGTGTGAATATATGCACACATCAGGCAAAACATGACTGAAAAGCATCAATGTGAAAACTCTTCAGAAAGGGTATGACAGAGAGATCTGACATGTCACTCCTTTTATGATGTTCCCAGACTGCTTTTAATGCAGTTGTAATACCAGGCTACAAAAGATGATTTTGAATGTAGTGTCTATTTTGGGCACATGCACGTACACAGAAATGTTAGAAAGTGTGTCCATGAATTTGTGTCTTGTTCCAAGAAGACCCACCTATCCTTCAGTGAGATGTCGTACAGGTTCTCACAATTGTCACCACTGAGCTTTCCAGGCCCTCTGTGATTTTTGTAGCCAAGTTGCTGTGTTTAGTGGGTTTTATGGTACCACATGTTCTCATGTCATGCCTCAGATTAAAGGCATAACTACGAACAAGAGCCCATGTGCATGTGGTATCTTGGGCTCACAAATGGAAAGAAGGAAATCCAACCACTTCTTCTGTTGGGAACTGCCTGTGGGAGGCAAGACTGGGGGCTGAATTTAGACATAAATCTGTTCCCAGTTAGGTGGGAATTCTCATATCTTTTATCTTCCAGTAAGAACATTTCACAGGATGATATTGTTTAAGAGTCATTATCAGATTTAAAAAAGAACAAACACAACAAAGAAAACCAAAAAGCAACTGTCCCCCTCAAACCTAATCAAAGCATCTTAGTACTAAAATACAGGTAATTAATGGCAATTCATTTGACTATGTAAACTATCTCACTTGGAAAAGATTCTGAATTTTGAGGCTGGACTATAAATACTTCACACACCTCTCCGTATAATCAGCTTTCAGCCGGGGTCTGAGTGAATAACTGACCTGTTTCAGCTCACCTTCCCATCTGCTCAGCTCTGCCAGTGCTGTCTGCCTTAACATCCTGCTCTGCTGTTTCTCTAAAAACATCACCATTCACTACACCCTGTTAGGTCCTTTCAGAAGGTTCAGTCTTTCAAGGATACCTTCAGTTACCCTGGTAAAGACTCTGCTTAGAGATTAGGTAGTCTTTCATTGGAAAGGGGAATATTTGGAGACCAGACAAGTCTGCCTGTTGGAAATTAATTTACAGCCACTGGTACAGGAAGCACAAAGGTGTAAATTTGTGATGGGGAAAGGGAAATTTACTATATTTAATTTTATTTAGTTTAAAGATGATAGTGAGTCATATGTGCTTCTCACTCCTGTGGTCAATGTCTTGGTGGGGGAAGATTTCTTATTGAGTGCTCTTTGGGAAAGGGACTTCTTAGGGCTTTTCTCACATAGTGGAAAAATAGCTAACAAATTTCTGTTAGAACAGCAGTGACATCACAATAGAAAAAAGCTCCACATGGGAATTTTCTGGAAAGAAGTCTGAAGGAATTTGTAGGAGGTGGCAATAAAGGAATCTTGACAGTCAATGTCCACAATTTATCATGTTGAGAATGAAATCTTACATGTAAAACAGCATTGGATGAGAAAAAAAAGAACCAACTTGACAACACTAGTCATCAAGAACTCTCATGCCCAGGACCAGACTCTTCCATCATGCAAAATTTTTCTAGGTTTTTTTCCAAGTGTCAAAGCCCTGGGCAGGATTGGATGCTTGTGTCTAGATTGCCTCTCACAACGGGAAGTCTCTCATTCATGCTCACAAGTACTCTGAAAGTCTGGGTGTCCCTATGTGCTCATGAATGACCCCTGGTGCATTAACCCTTTGGAAGTTGCTGTTGGAATGGTAATTGAGGAAATCACAAGACTGCATTATTTATGGAGATCGTCTGGTCTCACAGTTCACTGTGCAATATGGAAACAACATGTAGCTGGATATCAAAGGCCATGACATCTGCAGAGGGCCACATCTTTTTCCAATATCACTGTTTTGAGTGGGGGAAAATGTCTCCTTTTTGAGCTCTCCTGGATCACTGATTTGACTCAGAGCCTGCAAGGAAGGTCTGCAAATCAAAAGGTATCAGTGAATGGTTTGTGAGTTATTCTGTGAGCAGAGTACAGATCATTAAAGCCAAGTTCCCTCCTGTTTCTAATCAATTCTCCTATAATTTAATCCCTTTACAGCAAGAAAAAATACAGAATGAGTGAATGACAGAATCTACAGAGTGATGGTCATGAAGAAGAAACAAAGAGCAGTTGGTTCTGGCCAGGCCTGGACTAGACTCGAGACTAACTGTGTGACTGACAAAATGCAGGTAGGTCTGAATTCAGTTAGCACATTCCTTTGTGATAGGGAACATGGTTTAAAATGGTAGAAGCAACACAGGTCTGAAGAAACCCAGTGATGTGATTTGACTCACATCAGTCCCTAATTTGCTGTTTCTACATAAGATCACTGGGAAACACAGTGAAGTTCTCAATGTGCTTCTGTTGCCCGTGGCAAAGAAGCCACACCCTTGACATGCATCATCTGGAGCTCTGCTGTCTTTATAGTTCGTGTCCATGTGGTACAAAGGCAAGGCTGGGCAAGTTGAGGAGAAAATAAAGGCAGGCCTGTGGCATACCCAAAAGGGCCACAACCCTGCCTATATTTCTGAGCATAACCATTTCATGGAAAGAACAGCAGAGACTTACTCATATACCAGGCAGTCCTGATAGATGCAAAGGGTTCCCAAGTTCCATGGAACTGATAAAGCAGGCCAAAATTTGTTTCAGGTTTTTACCTTTCTTCTTGGCAGCTTTGTTCTCCGAAAAGAGATAGTGAGAAAAGCCATGTAAGTTGCTGCAGAGCAGACAGAAGACATGCTGTTCCTTTTGTTTGCTTATTCCTTCATGGCTATGCCAAAAAAAGATGTGGAACATGTTACTTTGCAAATTCTTCCCTGAGAAAGCATTGGACTGATGCTGAAATATGGCTACTTGGCTTCCTAGTCTGTCAATTGTGATTTACCACTTCTCTGCTCTCAGTTCATTTCTAGAAGCAAAGGCAGCAGCTATAAAGACAGTAGCACAAATACAATGAGGCTGAGGGTGGCTTTAGGATGTGATCACATTGCAGTACAGTAGTCAGTTGACTTATTGATAGAGGAACTCCTAGAAAAAGAATAAAATGCTGTTTGTCCCCCTTTCTTTCTGACTGTTGGAAAAAAGAGCTTTCTTCCCATGCACCTCTGTTTTCATCACAGATGTTTGTGCCCTGGTGAGTTTTCTTCAGTGCTTTGATGACCTCAATTTCAAAGGCTGCAGAGAGAAGTCTTTCACTTCTCTGAGACTTTCCCACTAACAGATCTCTCTGTTAAGCTATTTTATGTCCCCATAGCTTCCTTTCCTTAACTACACTGATTCTATCTTCTCAAACTGTATGAAATCATTCCTTTTAAATGGGATTTTTATTTTGCATGATATATAAGGAGGGGAAGGAGTCCCATGCATGCATTGTCCCATCTTCATTCTGTGGGGGGTTTTTTGGACATACCCAAAGAACCATTAATGCTGATAACACTGTACTTCTATGTGGCATTTCTTACCCACATTCATGTGCTCTTGACCACACACCATGCAACTGCAGTGTTGAATGCATTACAAGCCATAGACAGAGATGGAAGCAGGAGGATTAAAAAAACAAATGTTAAATGGAACTGTAGATAGCTTTGACATCCCAACATTTCCTTATCCCTCAGCAGACACATTTATTATTTATACATTTCCAGCAGTGTAGAAAATGCCTTTTCCAAATTCCATGCATTGAAAGGAAGATAGTTTGACCAATGAGAGGGATCCCAATATAATCTGTTCAGCTCAGACCTTCAGCTCTGAAACCTCTAAGATATGAATATTTTATGTGTCTACAGTTATGCTTAAGAAACATGCCAAGAAACAAAGGTGGCACCCTCTGCCAGGTTCAGATTGTATATAAAGGCCATATTACTGTCATCTAACCCAGAAATGATGAAGTCTCCAATCACTGAGGGGCACAATGCTAAAGCAGTCAGCAATCAGCCTCAACAGGCTGGATGAGAAACACAGACAGCTCTGTTTAGAAGGGAACTCTTCTGTGCTCAAACATCTTGAGTTCCTCCAACTTCTAGAGGTCTTGAATTTGACACTGCTGCAGTATGCCTCAGCAGGTCCTTCTCCTAACCACAGAGTGCTTTGGATGGGCAATGCTAGCTTTGAAGCTGGCAAAAGCCTGGAAATTTCACATGAAACAGGGCAGCTTCAAGGAGAAGTTAAATACACAACTGCAGTCCTTTTCCTGACAGCAGAATAGAACTAATCACCATTAGTCACACTTGCAGAACAATTAATCCATTTTTCCTTTGCTAAACAAATGCAATTTGCAAAACCAAACCATACAAAAGGGTGGAGGGGTTTTAACACATGCCAGTTGGATTTGGTTTGTGTGTCTCCAGATGGCAGCGAGCAGAGAACAAGGCTACATTTCTCGGCGTGAACAAGAATCTCCATCTGCAGCCTCTGTACACCACAAAGCCTGTGACTCATCCAACTGCTTTGTACTGGCTGGGCTACTGCTGGGTTTGTGTAACCATGTCCTCTCAGGACTGGGTTCCTAAGTGCCTTAATAGGCCCAGAAGAAGGCAGATCTAAGGACATTAGGGATCTTTAACCAAATGTGCCAACAGCCACAGAGTTCAGGATTCAGTTTCTGTCCCTGAAAGCCCATCTGCCCCGAAAGCTCTTGGAATAATGCCCAACACAACTGACTGACCTTCCTGCCCATGTGTTTTACACTCAGATTGCAGAATGCTTTTTAAAGTTTTAAAAGCATTTGCATTCCCAGAAATGGGAATGAAGACAGGTCATGCCCATCTATACAGACTGACCACAGATGCCTTTCTCATCTCTTTTCTTCAGCAAACTGTGCCTCCCATTTTTGTGCAGGTCACCGTAGAAAGGAGATGTCCCCACACTTTGTGTGACCTGCCCCCTCTGGATGAGAGGCTTCCCTGCAAGAGAGAATGATAGTTTCATACCAGTTGAACCACCAGATATAGGCAATGATGTAACAGTCCTTCCTAATACTCCTCTAACACAAAGTACTGAAATAGTTATGAATTATTTCATAACCATGAACTTAGGTGAGTGCAAATCTCTATCCATGCAGGTGCATCACTTCCACGGACATTTGGACCCCTGTCCCATCTGTATGTTGGTAAACTCTGCTGAAGTCATACAGTGGAATGGATCAAACAACATCTGGTTTTCCAGCTCTACTCCATCCAAGTTTTGTCTTTGGTAACCCATTCTCTTAATACCCAGATTTTTGTTCCTCCATGAGAAGTGATGATATTTTTCTGTGCTACTGTAGCTTGAAGGAATCTATTCCCAACTCTGCAATCTTCAGAGGTAACTCAGGATGAAATGAAATGAAGAAATGAAATAACATTTTTATTATCTAACCATCTGTGATGGGCAAAAGTAGAACAAGAGCATTAGATAGAAGAAGAGTCTGAACCTCTTTCTTTCAGCACTAGCTTAGTCTTTAGACCTTGTTACCTCCATAGTAAATGGCCATCTCCCCACATCAGAGATGTATGAATGAAGAGTTTTTAGGTTTCTTTGTTCATGGGAGAGACAAGTGGGCGAAATTTGGGGAGAAACTTGACAGATACACATTTATGTATTTGTAATACAGAAATATTATCAGCTACCATGGACACATCAGGTCTAAGGACTATGTGACTGCTGTCTAATGCCCAGCCTTTTGAAGTGCCAACCAACTACCGTCACGAAAGGGATGGACAACTCTCTGCTCACTAGCTGCTACAGAACAGAAATTCACCCTAATTTACAAACCAAGAAAGGCCAAAACTACTTCTGGGTGCTACTGGGAGCCTGCCAGCACATATCACATACCTTCAGGGTTTAGATGGTGGGGGCTTTACTCTGCTCACCACTACCCGGGAGCAGAGTGCCTGTGGGAATTCATGCCTTGGTCTGTTTTACAAGCTCTGAATGAATAAGGCTGAATTTATAGAGTTCTCTTATTGCTGTTTTTTCAGTATAGTGGCTCCCTCTGTGAGAAGGGAGGCAAACAAGCAGCTAGAACATTATAAAGTATTGTATTTATTGGGTCCCACAGTCATCAAAAAAGTGGGAGGCAGAAAAAAAATATCCTCTCAGGAGAGATACAGATTAGACTTTGAGTCAGTCCTGCAGCCAGCTGTTTTAAAAGTCCCCCAAACAGGCTTAACTATTTAAAAATGATTTAGCTGGTGAAACTGCACCGTACGAATTACTTGGTGGAATTAAGGAGATGAGAATGATGAGGAAGGAGTGAGGGGCTTTATCGACTCAGCACTAAATGTTCAGCTGAAAAAGGGAGGGCAGGCAAGACAGCTCAGAGATGCCTGTGATTTCCAAGCGATCCGTGAATGTTTATTGGGACGTCATGTCTCTGACCCCGGAATGGGATGCAAGCCAATCTGTATAAAAAGATACTCTTATATTCCTGGCATAGTTTTGTGGTGAGCAGAATTTGCTCTATGTATATTTTATGTTTCAGGTTGCAGGGCCCTATGTGGGAGTTTTATATAATGTCTTTTAATATTTATTTGGTTAAACTTTACAATTATGATCCTTAGAGAAAATGATTCTCAGATGCTGGATCATGCCTGTATAATTTGAATGAGATTATGCACACAGAGACAATCTCTTACTCATACACAGCAGCATCTCTATCATGTGCATTCCTCTAGCCCTTCACTTCTAAATATCTCTGATAATGTATTTATCCTCACAGCCAGTAAGAGTAAACCAGTGACAGTTTGATGTGGCAGATTGATGCACAGACACATTGGCAGACAGTGCCTACACTTATGTGTCTCCCTGGGGTCCTTGTGGTTAGTGAAGACAAACTGATATGTTCAGGAGGTGTCTGAGACTACCAAAGACCTAAACTGCCTGTGGAAGGTAGAAACTTCCAGGAATATTTGCTGGTTCCCTGTAGAACCAGTAAAGCACAAGAGCTTCAGCAGTTGATGTCAAGATATCTATGTCCAGACAAAGCTAAAGTCACCTCTATAAGCGATTTTTTCTCCTCAGAGTTCCTTGCCTCTGTCTTCTCTGCAAGGATCCCCATCTACAGATCTGACTTGTTCCAGGGAACATGTGCCTGCCATTGCCTCATTTCAGACAATGTCCCCAGAGCACTTGAGAGGACAAGTGAAAGTTGTCTACGGTTAAAAAAGTAATGTTCAAACTGGAAAGATGAACGTAGGAGAGGACTATGTTGGCTGACAGGATGAAGACTGAATAATTACAGCCATGGGTGGAAGAATATTTTAGCTAAATACCTACTCTGGTGTATATTACAGTAGCAGGAGGGACGCTCTCCAGCACGAAGAAGATCCTTTGTTTCTTAACCATTCCAGACCACAGAAACTGGAACAATTTCCTGGTAGAATGATGGTCAGACAGATCCGAGAGTCCTCCACCAGTAATGTGGAGACACCAAAAATATTCCAAACATTATCCCAGCATGTTAGTCTGCTCCCTGCTGTTTTCTGCAGTTCTAAACTCGTATCATCACATTTGTGTTCATTGGGAAAAGCTTTCAGTGTTGTGCTTCACCCAACGGTATCTTCCAGGTGGAGCTCCCCAATTTCTGAGCAATTCAAAAATTGCTAAGAGGCTAAATTAACAATAGTCTACTCTTTTACCTCTTTATCCCACATATAAATATACCCAAAAGGCTAAAGGCAGTTATTGTATCATTTTAGGTGCATGAAGAAAAGAACTGGTCAGAGGTTGAGAGATTAAACTGCGTATGGGCTGGATTTGTTTGGTGGTGGTTGAACCAGCTCAGATGAACGATGAGACAAACGTGTGCCACGCAGGCCACCAAAACTTGAGTGGCTTGGAGCAGGCCAGGGCAGGCAAGCGCGTGGGTCTAGTCACACCAGTGAGAACAATAATGTCTTTACCATTCACATGTAATCGGAGCAGCCAAAGATCTGTCAGCACAGTAGTTCTCATTAAACGCGAGCATTTGCCAGTGGTGAGTGGAACCTGGCATTTCCCAGGCAGAAGTATGTGTGCAGACAGTGTGTGCTGCACACACACACACTCAGACTGAGGTTTCTGGGAAGCATCAAGCTGTACAGCCACTCGGTTCAGGCTCTTAAGACCAACATCTTTGATTTGCACATGGCTTGCTGCACACTGAAGGACCTTCTGTTCAGTGTGGGCACGGTTAGCCCAGAGCTTCCAGGAAGCACAGGGCTGTGGGCAGCAGAAAGGGTTGGGATTTTCAGGTGTAATGGAGATATAATCGGTTTATTTCCTTTGAGCTGTAAACAGTAGCTCTCTGCTCTTCCTGCTGGGTAAGGAAATCCTGGACAAATATCAAAAATCCTCAGATTCCACCAAAAATTTCTGCCAAGTATAGGACAAGCGTGTGTCTATGTAAAGACAGATGTGAAGTACCTCAAGCTGTTGCACAGACACCAGGGACAGTCAAAAGAAAAGTTAGGCTCTAATCACTATTATGCTGTGTTATGTTTCCCCTTGCATTCCCATGTGGGTAGGAGGGAGAAGGAGGAATTAAATATCCTGAAGTTGAGTTTAGGTCATCAGGAGTCTTCAGGGTTAATGGGAGCCGTTATTGCTGAGATGCCAGGGAAAACTATTTCAGAACTATCAGCACTGCCAAAAAGAGCAAAATGAATCAAACATTTGAGTTCCTGTGTAGGAAGTAAAAATAATTATTCTGTTATTTATTGCTGTTAAAAAAGTCTTATTTCAGCCAAACTGTCTGAAAAAAAAGCATTCAAATTTTATGTGTTTGTGGCTGTAGGAGGATTTGAGTTGGATCGTTTAAATGAGTCCCTGTGTGTGTGTGTGTGTGTAAATGTCCCAACATGCCAAATAAGCAAGGGTCCGAGGAGTCTGAATACGGATGCATTTGAACTTTGGGAAAATTCAGATTCATGGCTTGCTTGTATTTTGGCACAACAAACTGAGCCAAAGCCTTTACCCAAACACACCCAGGACCAGGAAAAGTTCAACCCTGCATCCAGTCTCTGGTTCCATGTCTGTTGCTGCCCTAAGCAAGCATGAAATGGGCTGCATAGGCCTTTTGTGTGTCACAGATGAACCAATATATTTTCTGGTTCAGTTTGGAAGTGTGTCTTGTTGCAGCTTCATAATGAGCTGTGTCTATAGCAGATGTCAAAAGCCAAATTAAAGAAGTTTATTTTCCATCCTTGACTATTTCCTGAGAAAACAAACTCTTTGTGAATATTTAAATCCGCATGATGACCTGTGTTTCTCCAGTGGCAATGCTTTGTGAGCTATGGGAGAAACCAGGAGCCAAATTCCAATCTCATGTTTTCCTTCCCACACCACTGGAAGCCAAGCCTTGTGCTGAGGCAGCATGCTTGGACCTCCAAGGCACTGAGGGAGATTCTCCACTAGAGAAGTCAACCAGAAGCTGTAACTTCAATTGTCTACTGAGCTGCTGTGCACATCCCAATGCTTAGCTGTGTCTCCTCTGGCTGATGTCCCCTCCTCAGCTTTTCTTGGAGGACTCTTCCTGTGGAAGCACTGTTTTTGCAGGCAGAACACCTCCAGCTGTTGCCAATGGTGGGCTCTCACCTTCTACCAAAGTGGGCTATAAAATAATGATTTTCCCACTAGCTGCAGAACAGACATACAGAGTAATAGAAAAATCACATTACAGCTATCAAATTCTGCAAAATGGTTCAATAAACATAGATGACAACCCAATTCCCTTCTACTTCTGTGGAGAGGTCTAAAATAACATATGTAGATCCTCTGCATCCTCATCATCCTCCTTTTAGATGAGACTTTGCCACAAAAGCATTTAAAAATATAAGTGTGAGAGTTACTGTTTTCTAGTTTTGGAAGATCACTGGGAATTGGTCCAAGATTGGAAGATTTCTCCAAATGGAAGTTCCACATGAGACGAGTTCCCTAGGGATGGAACAGCCCTTGGCTGCTGCTTTTATGAGATGTATCTGGACAGGCCAGAGTGAGTTGTAAATGAGACATGATCAGAGTTCACTTTACAGGGCCCATTTTCCCCTCCGTGGCCACCTCCAAGGTTGCACAGTTCAGAGTGTGTATTCACCTCCTTGAAAACCAGGGCTGTCTTGACAATCTGCTCCAGTCCTGAATGTCCTGATCTTTTGCTTATGTTATTGGTGACCCTTTACACTGTGTTTAATGGCTTTATGGGAATCTGGGAAAATATCCAATCATTCATAGTTGAAATATTGCACTTTGGAATTGGTACCAATACAAGCAACCTTGTACTTTATAAAACTGACTGGGAACTGATTTCCCACCCTTTTTACTCTTCCAAGAACTGCAGCCACCACAATAAAGTAGCAGTAGAATTTATGATCATTTACAGTAAGTGGAAACAAGGCACTTTTGGTATCCCATGCCTGGTGTAGCTATTTTGCTTAAAGCACTGAGGCTCCTAAGAAATGCTTCATGCACAATTACATGCAAGTATCTACCAGGCCCTTCAAGATGGTTTGATTTACCCAAAAAGTAATAACAATCTCTTTGCAGTTGCAAAATAACACACATGTAAGCTCAGATCAAGTGACCTACAAAGGCAGCACTGCTGACTCAAGGCCTATACAGAATCTCTGTTATTTTTTTACTTCTTTGCCATCAGTATGTTTTATAAAAGTCACTCTTCATAGTAAGGGTCTCTTATGCATCCAATGTAGCTCCTGACAAATGCAGAAGCAACTTTAAAGTTAAACAAGTTTAAAAGTTTAAAGTTAAGCAAGCTTAACTTTAAAGTTGCTTTTAACTCTGCTTTAACCTGGACAGAGATGAAGGCAAGTGATCTTTACTTCAGAAAGAATTAAGAGAGGGAGCTCTTCCCAGTTTGAGTGATGGCTCTGCAATTTGAGTTAAGACAAACACAGCTCCCAGCCCATCATTCCAGAATATGGACTATTTTTAAAAGAAGGAGATGTTATGTCTGTCAACTTGCCCAGAAATCCTCTAGCCGGCAAAAGGAATCTGAAACCGAGATTGTCAAAAGCCAAAAAGGAATATTTTGCAAAGTTTTCAGGGGTGTTGGGGCTATGGAGAGGAAGAAAAATCCTAGAAAACATAGCTGGGAAAACAGATTGGCCATTGACTTGTAACAAGAGCTTAATCTGCTGCAGTCAAACCTAAATGTGTGCATTCCCAGGGCTGTGGCTTGCAGGACAGACAGTGGCCAAATGGAGGAAGTGCTGCCCATGGTCTCATTGTGCATAAAAAGGGATTGAGCACGTAATATGGATAAACCTGAATTATATGAGGGAGGCAAACTCCCCTGCTGTAGTTCCAGTACCTTCTGGTATTGCAATTCAGGAGCTTCTGTCATAAGGACTCAACACTCCGGAAAAAGTTTGTTTTGGTGTGCGAGTAGAAGACCTGGGAAGGGGCCATGACCTCAGAGGGCACCCTTTGGGAAGCACCTTTTGGGAACCTTCCTGGTCCCACATTGTCAGGAAGGATTTTCGTTATTAATTATCCACAAATGAGGAAACTTGGGCTCTGAGAAGAGCAGATCCCCAGGTCACAAAGGGGATCGAGGGCAGCGTTGGATCCAAAACACAAGCTCCGGACATAAACAATATAATTTAGTGTTTCCCAAAATGCTCTATGATTCTAAGTGTGGGAGGGTAAGAGGAACGGGTGAAAACAGAAAGGCTTCTTAAGAGTTTCTTCAGAGACTCATAGTCTCAGATCCTCAGAAATAAATGGCTATTTGAATACACATAAGGTGAAGCATCTAAGGCCCTAGCTAATAACGTATGAAAATATTCTTTGAAAAAGAAGGCATAATCTATGATGTTACATATGGTGCATATTTGCTTACATCAATCCTAGAGTTTAAACAGTGTCTGCTGTAGTCATACAGTAGGAAATACCTGTAATAGATAAGGCAGCAAAGGAACCCTGAGTTTGAAGAGAGCCTGAAACAGTAGCTCCGAATTGCTCCTTGCCCTTGGGGCTTGCTTTTTATTGGTTTCACCACTTAAAGCATGAAAAGAAGTGCTACATGAAGTGCTACAAAAGCTGCTGTCCAAGCCTTTGCTGAATGTACATTCTCAGGGGGGAAGATGGAGGACTTTCATCTTTTTTTGAGGGAGGCTCAGCTTTCAAAACCTGAGAAAAACTTAAACCGTGTTGTCTCTCCAACACACAGTTATGATCTGAATTGACTAGGCAGGTTGGTTTTCTCCCTCTGTACTGATGCATTTTTGAAGTCTGCTCTGCTAGTTCTGGTATCGTTCTTTGAAAATTGTTGTAATTAGTTTCAGGGTTAAATAACCTGAAAGTGAAATGGAGTGGCCAAAATTGGTTGACTTTATTTTTCTTTTTTTTTTTTTTTCACCAAATGACCCAAACCACTATGATTTGGTCTGACAAAATTCTCTCCTTCTCTGTTCTAATTTCTCATTGTGACCACTGGGGAGAAAAAAATGCCATTCTTTGTGCAGGTCTGACTGATAGGCTCACCTGCAAGTGACCTCATCTTTCTGTGGCTGATTTGAAGGCAACATGTGTTTAATCCAGAAATGCCACCTATTCATAGTCCTTCTGTAGTACACAGAGATAGCTTTTGCTAACAAATCTCTCTGCAAAAGCAAGCAAAATCATAGAAACCGGCTCTGACTGCTGTATAGACACACAGGAACATGTAGATTTTTCTTGGCAAAACTAACCCATGGCTTCAACACAGTGAAAACAAGAGTCAGAACAACATACCAGAGGGCAGGAAAACTGAAAATAAAAATCTTATACTTCTTCACATGATCTTTTGCTTTAAAAATCCTTACTAAGACAGCATGCTAGTAATTATGCATTTGCACTTTATTCTTCATTTAAACACATTAAATAGAAAACACCATCAACCAGGGGGAAAAAAGCACATCCATTACTTTTAAATCACATTCAGGGGAATTTTGCATTGGCTTAGAGAAAGCAATCATTTGACTTTAGAGGCTATAGGGCAAATGAAGGGTTGTTAGCCCTCCTGTCTCAGGAATGAAGCCCTCAGATTGGTTAAGCTTCATTTTGGAAACAAGGGGCCCTTGTAAAAATTCTGTCAAAAAACTCCGTCACCCCCTAGCAGAGCCCTTCTCAGTGAATCCTGCAGGTGGAAACACTCTCCCTCTTTACCCCTGAAGCAGGATCTGCTGCTGTTTGAGGTAAAGTAACAGAAGTTACTTGCAGCTTCTCCCCAGCATGAGTTTTCTTACTTTTCATCTCTTTTTTTTTTTTCAAACAAAAAAGCTGCTTAGTGAAATGCTAATAAATGTTGTTTGAAGAAAAAAAACTATTTGAGTTGTTATATAAATTGCATATGCCACTGCATGCTTTCAAAGTCACCCTTTTTGCTTTATTTGAAGGCATATCGAAGGCATAAAACTCTTTCTCTGAAATGAAAATGTCAGAACACAGCTGAAAAGGCTCAGAAGAGCCTGGATATGACATCAGCTTTGATTTCTTCCTCCCTCTCAATTCTGAACAAACATAGCCAGTATTTTCAACAGGGTTAAGTACTCAGAGGCTGGGCCAGGTTGAGAGCAGACCAAACTTCTCATTCATGTATCAAGGAGGAAAAAAAGCATTGTATCCTGAAGCCTTCAAAGTGAAAAAGCACTTCAGCCTTGGATTTGCACAGCCACCTGCTTCTACTAGCTGGAAAAAAAAGGAGAAAAGTCGGGTTCTCATAATGTTTTTCACTGCAAACACGATCCACATAAGTATGGCAAGTACTCACTGAGCTCTCTGCACACGCCTCGCCTCGGTGAGTTACTGGAGCTGAAAACCTCTCATCAGGGATTGCACTTAATGACTCTTGTCTCACTTAAACAATTCACTGTGTAAGGGTGTGAAACCATCTGCTTTTATTCCTCGGAGAGCTATTGAATTCATTGTCATGGCAAAGATTCCTTGCCTACAAGATTCCACTGACTACAAAAGAGGAGGAAAGACAAAAGAGGAGAGGCTGAGATTAAAGTGGATGAACTACCTGAGTTATTTTACCAGTTTTTAATCTCTCCTGGTACTGCTGTCTCTGTAAACCCAAAACAATCAGGTGTCACCTAGCATGCTCTTTACCTTGCTCTCACAACATGATCTGATGATCTCTGGAACATCCTATTCCCCCATCAGTCTCAGGAAAAGACAAGACCAGGATGTGTGGAGAGGAGTCCAAACAAATGGCAGTCCTGGAACTCCTGACTTGAATACTACTTAGATCTTCAGCAGAGCTGCTTCTATACCTTGGATCATCACAGGTTCCTAAGAACTGGCTCTAAGAGGCATTGTATGACAGGAATCTCCCAAAACATCACCACACATTCTTAACTAAAACAACAAAGCCAGAAGGGTATTTTTGTGTCCCTCATCCTGATGTATTCTATTTACCCAGAAACCTCTAAATGAAGGATGAAGATTGAGATTAGCCCTAAATTCCCCTTTCTTGAGGAAAGTAAACTCTCAGCCATAGATATCCAGGTGTAAGAACGCAAAGCCTCTTCAGGGTCATGAAGATGATGTCCACAAGAGGAACCACACTAGGGTGTGGAATATCCTCAGCTCTCTTCCACCCTTATCTCTGCTGGTCAAATGTAAGTTTGAGTGACCCAGGGAGGTGTCCAGGGTGGACAGTAGTCTGTCTCCACAGTGGTACAAGACAGTGATGGAGCCTCAGCAACATGTCTCAGGTATGAGGGATCTGTCAGTGAGGTGACAGAACAAACCCCTGTGACATACCAAGCTCATTAATTATCTGAGGAAGGGCAGACAAATGAACACCCAATGAGTGGAGCTGAGAGCCCCTTAGCAGTACATTCTTCAGGAGAGCTGCTGCTCAACCAGCCTGGAGAAGACTTTTAGCTTGAGAATTAAACAACTTCCAACAATAAAAGTATGAATCCATGCCAGATCATGAGTATGGTTCAACCAGCAGGCCAAAGCAGATCTGGAGCACCCTGCTACTCCAGGTGAAGCCTTCCTCTCTAAGAGTACCCAGACCACAGGTCTGTGTATGCTACTGCCCAGCTTCATCTGTGTCCTTTATCCATCAGAGCAGTGACTTTTATTTGTGATCAAAGCTTGCTTCAGTGACTTTCTGTGAGGCTCTCTGACTCATCTGACAAAGCCCACAATGACCCTCGAGGGGGTTAAGTGGATCCCTCCTTCTCTCTCCCATACAGTCAACACCTCACAGTGCTCACAAGGGATTCTTCTCCATCCCACCTCATAGTGTGATCTCCCTGTCCCTTCACCCTTTGGATCAGTTCCAATAAAGGCTTTCGACAAGTAGCAAGGGAAAGTGTTTGCTCTATTGATGCCCGTGTTTAGGATCTCAGCTAACTTCTTGGATTCTGAGCCCTCCAAAATGTCAGGGACATATTCCATTCTCTCAAGCACTGGTAGGGATGGAGAGCAGAGTATTATTTCTGACAAAAAGCTCTGCCCTAAAATAAATGGGACCAAAATATTTCCTGCTTCCTCACCTGGCTGAAAGACTTCCCAAAAGAACTAGTTTGCTAAAATGCACTCCTTTATTCAGCTTTTGCTGTGCATTTTCTGAGAGTCCAGATTTCTTTCTGCCTTCCAGTTTGATCTGTGTTGTTGTTTTTAAGGAGTCTGATAGATATGAGAAACAGCGTGTTCCAGCTCACAAGTGTGTGTGAGTGCCAGCCTGGGAACGTCATTAGCAGCCTTGTTTAGAGAAAAGGGTTAGTTAACCACAAAACTGCTCTGCTGATAATTTGTTTAACTGCTCCCGTGGTCAGAAGTGTGGTCAGGCTCACAGCATCCAGGAGCTGTTAATCACCTGTCAGCGGGCTCTTGCAGCGTCTTCTGCAATTGCAGCCCTTGTCGTTTGAGGCCCTGTCAGCAAGGGAAATGAAAAGAGCAATATTCAAAAAGCTTTCAAGAGAGAGAGAGAGAGCGAGCAGAGCTGTGGCTGAATCTCATCTGTGGTGTATCTCATCTGGGAGTGGATTTAATTTGCTAATGGAAACCCCAATTCTTATGGCAGTAAGGGACTGTGCAATCAATGTTATTTTGCAGCTGAATTTTTAATGAACCCATAAAATCCGTCTTTCTTTTTCTGTTACTCCACCCTGTCCCTTACAACTTCTGAACACATGGGCCAATTTCAACAAAACTGGACACATAGGAGAAGTCTTGTGCATATTATGTTCCTACATCTCAAAAAATCAGGGCAGAGGAGAAAGCACTTAATGCCCCTCCGGGTAGAATACTTCCAGTGCAATCTCAGCTCTTATGTACCTGAGACAACATCTGTCTCCTGAGATGAGTGCAAGTGCCCAAATTGCAAAAAAACTCAAGGTCTCATAGAGACTCGAGGTCTCTCAATAGAGACATCGGCCAGACATGCTGAAGAACAGAGCATGCTTTACTGATGCCCAAACAGTCCTTATCAATGAGTCAGAGCTGAGTCCTGCTGTCTCCCCCCAACACTGGAAAACTTCTCAGGGCCAAATCTGCAAATCAGAGAGGGGAAAAACCAGTTCTGGCCATGAGAATTAAGAGCAGAGCAGGGAATGTAGCATCAAGTCCGTATTAGAGGTATGTTTTATCCTTTCCCTGAGGAAAGAAGAAAACATGAAAGCTCAAAGTAAATGCATATTTCCAAGAAAAATGCTATGTGATTAAGTGGTATGTTTTGACCACTGGCAGTGGGTATTTCATCATACAGGAAATTACTGTTAAGGGTCACTGTGCACTAATTAAGCTTTATTTGCTCCGAATCACCTCATCACACCCCACAGCATGTGCACTGCCTTGACTCTGGCTCTGCACATCCCTTTCTGGGCGCAGGCACAGAGAGCAGCTGTAATGATGCCGTGTCTGCCACGCCGAGCACCGCTCCCAGCCACGCTGGCAGGGCACGCTGCAGGCTCTGCTCCTCACGGACATCGGAGCACCACCTCGCCTCTGTCCTGGCGAGAAACACCCGGCTCAGCTGCTCTCCCCTGGGGCCTTTCAGGGCTGTGATTTGCCAGATGACGTATGCACATTTTTGAGAGCCCCTGGGAATCCACAGGTTGATTTTGACAGGCTTTAGGCTGGACGGTTACGCTCCAGCAGCCGGCTAATGCGGACCAGCGATTGCAGCGGGGCTGTGCTCCGGCACACGGGGCCGTGTTAGCGGAGAGGCTGAACCACAGTGACAAGGAATGGATAGATGGAGAGTGACTTTGGCGGTAATCAGATACATCAGTGATGTGGGATTCAGACCAACACTCAGCGTGCACCGGAGACCCTCCCTGCCCCTCTGCATGAGGAAATCCTGTTTGGTTTCCACCTGGATGCAGGGGTATCCAGGTTCTGGAGCTGGGGGCTCTGAGAGAATATTTATCCAGGCTAGACATCAGCTAAAATACATTGATTGCTTACTCTACTCTGGATACTCTGGACTTAATTTTCAGAGCAGCCAATAAGCAGAGCCCTGGGAACCAGATCCAGTCCTGCTCTGCTGGATTTCAAGGCCATCAGGGACTCGCAAGCCTCTTGGTTGACCTGCTGCAAAACTGAGTCCATAAACCTCAGCCGGAGTTTCCTGCAAGTGGGCCAGGAAGATGTGGGGAATGAGCTTAGGCCTGCAGAGCAGGGCTGGCTGGATTTCTGCTGGACTTCCTGCCAGCTACAACTATGGGACCTCTCAGGCTTCAGATGTTTTGCACCACGGTGTACATATAATATCATCTGGCCATGCCTTTCCATGCTGTATCTTGGTTAAGCCCAGATATTTATGCCTATTCAGCACTCAGTTTATCCTAAATGAAAAGGACTGTTGCCAACATGTAAAAGATATATGAAATGTTGATCTGCAAAACCTGGACACTGGCAAAGCTTTCTGAGACTGCAGACCAGGGCATGTGCCTACAAGCAGGATTTCTGTTTCTTTGCTGCCAAGGCCCTCATATCTATCTCACAGAGTTTATTTCTGGGAAGGGAAAAATGGTCAATAAACATTAAATGTAACAAAAGAAAATGCCAAACCAAATCTGACAGGCTTTCTTCATACCACTTCATTTTGTGGAAAAACAGCATCTGTCCACTTAAATTAGACCAAAATATTGAGAAGATGTTTCCTAATGAACTGGCAAATACAGATGCCAAAGGGGTGAGAGCTGAAATCTGGAGAGGATATTAGCTTTTTCCCCCCAATTCAAATATGATCTTTATTATTATTATTTTTGCTTCTTCTTTCCATTTAATTTGGCAGTGGACTTATAGAATAAGTAAGCTTTTTAGTGTTCTCCCTTCTGTGAACTCAGACTGAACACAGCCAAAATTAACTTCTCCCTGGGAGGTGAAGATAAAAAAAAAAGGAAACTAATCTTCATTTCCTACCTCCATCTCCCTGACATTATATCCTTTATTTACAAGACCCTCACATCATCTGCATATAAGAAAGAAAATAATATATCAAATTGGAATCTGGAAATATTTATTCACTTTACAATGGCATTGCCATAAGAAATTTGATTTCTCATCTACTCCAGATTGCTCTGTGTAGGAATAGTAACCTCTTTAACCCACCACTGTGATTCATCAGTGTAACAACAGAGTTTTGGAGGGTTCAAAGTATTTCCTTTCTATTCTGACAATACACAGAAAAAAAGGAGTTGTTTCTGTGGAGGGGCCAAAGAGGGGAGGAAGAGGTTTGCTGGTCAAAGCAAAGAGTCTACTTGAAAGAAAATGGAATAAATAGGCTTTGATGACTTTTAGGCATACGCTTAAGAAGGTGTGTGCCTTTAGAAAGCAAAATAAATACTTAATTAGGATTCAGTTACTATACTAGTATCTCTGTTGAGCCCAGGCACTCAGTAGGGAGAGGTAGGAAATTTTGTAGATTCTGCTGGGAAATGGTCTGACTTCTGAAGTGAAACAATTGTGATTTTATAATGCAACTTCTTCTACACCTTATCTTTCAAATGTAGGCTATATAAGTCTGTCATATTTTTGTTTATGCTGCAGCCAGATATAAAGGTTGCAAATTTGAGTTGATCACAAACCTTGTTTAAAGCATGTGTGCACTTCCATGGCACTGTTTATCTGCAGTGTTTGGCCAGTTGAGATAACAGGGTGGTGTGTCAAACACGTGACATGTGCTATCTAGACACCATGAACACTTTTGTTGCAGGGACATGTTGACACAGAGTTTTTGAGCAGATGAAGACAACATGATGGCTCCACTTATGCTCAGGAACAAGATGAGTGTTCTTATGTTAATGTGTGTGTCTCCCCCCATGCCTAACACTGTCATCTTGAGCTTGCAGGGTGGAACTCGATCTGATGAATTCAGCAACATAAATGTTAAAAAACCCAACACCTTATTTAGGGGCATGAGAGGGATTTAATTTTGATATTGTGGGATTACAGACAAAAAAGTAGTCAGTTCTTTTATACAGAAAACATGTACCTGCATGGGAACTGGGGTTTTATTCTAATGTTCTTTTCCTTTGTTAAATATAAAAACACATTATTTGAGACTGACAGGCTTGAGGACATTTGGATGGAGAAAAATTAAGAAGTACCATTCTTGAGGTCCTTCTTGACCACTAGGAAAAGCCACAGCCACGACCTCAGTGAACATCACATGCCAAATTCTGTCATGCCTGTATATATGAGAAACTACAGTATTTCAGGTCTGCATCCTTGCTTAGGGGACTCCACAGTTCACTCTAAGCACCCTACTGACATCCCTCAATGTACAAGGAAGTCAGAAAGGATAGAATTCAGCTGAGAAGCTGCGTTTTTGGGTGTGCAGGGAGAAATTTAATCTCAAAATGACTAATTCTTTATAAACATGTCTACCCTGTGACACGGAAGACAACAGAGAACGGCAGGAGTTGGTAGGGATCAGATCTGGAAGTATGACTGCCACATTTGTGGGATACCAGGCAATGCCAGACCTCTCAGCTCCAAAGGTAGGACTGAAGCAGGCTGATTTCTGGAGGTAACACTACAGACACCAACCCAGGCCCAGCTGCCTCCCAGGTTCCCTCCCATACAAACAGTTTCAGGGGAGGTGAGATTGCATGACAAATTCAATTAGAGATGAGCCTGAGGGGGAAAGAGGTTGTCAAAACAGATGATTAAAATGAACGCTGTTTGCAGCCAAGGAGAGTAACCAGCATTAAGTCATGCCCACAAGCAAGGGAAAATAACGTGCTAGAAACTACAAGGTAAAGTGGATTCATTTGGTTTTTTCATTGTGTTCCTTCAGGTTCTCTTTTTCCTCCCCTCCCACTCTCTGTAATGCTACTGCTTGGCTCCACATTAAACACTTTGACAGTCACACAAAATCATCTAACATTTCCATGGCAGTGAAACACTAAAGCATAAACAGTTTATTTCTCATGAAATTTGTAAGGAAAACAAACATTTTACAAGGCTCCGGTTCCCTCTGCCTTTTCCTCCCCTGTAGCCCCCAAAATTATTGCCAATGCAAAAGACAAGAGAGAAAACAGACCTTAAGTAAACAGAGTAGTGAGCGTTATTTACTATCCGCTGGTTATGTGCCAAGGAGATATCAACCTAGCAGACATTAGGAAAATATTTATCCAAGCATTAATATATTCTTTACACATGACACATTGCACATCATTATTTAGCTGGGCTGATAACACGGAAGCTTTACTAACAGCATATTTCTTCCTGTGCTTAGAAGTCTTTAAAGCATTTTTAAGCCTAGCAGTAAATCAAAGCCCAGTTTGCAGATATATTCTGTATACACATGCATATTCCACTTTGGCCCTTCTAATCACACGGCTGAACGTCCATATCTCTTCTTCCCTGGACCCTGAATGTCATTTTGGTGATTGAAAAAGGAAAAGCAAAACAATCAACGTCTGACACATCTTAAGTTTGTACTAAGATTCCCAGCAGCATCCCCCTCCACTGCTTAATGAGGGCACTGATTGGGTGAAGCAGATCAGATATTACAAGAACTGAGACAAATCTGGAAAGGCTCCTGAACAAATCAAGAAAGCCTTTAAAATGTCTAAAGCACTCTATTGTTTCAGGGCTGCGAGGTCATGGGCTTTTGCTGGTGATCTGTCAATATGTCTCTCCCCAAGATATATCCCAAGAACTCTTATTTTTGGTCTTATTCTCATATTTTGTTTTTAATAAGTTTGGCAGATGAAAATGTTTGGATAGTTCCCATCTGTCCTAGAAAGGGAGAAGAACCTCTGGCTGTTCTGACTGTTCCTGTGTAATAAATACCAGTTCCTAGATGCAGGAATTAAAGCAAGCCTGATTGTACTGAGTGAAAATGGAACTAATGGACACGGAATTAGAGGCATGTATTTCCTAACTGTTTTGTCAACATAAAAGGTTTTAGGATCCACTGACCAGAGGACACCATGGACAGAGCTCTGAAGAGGAGAAAGAGGGACAAGGCATGGACATGGATGGATTAGACAGCGGGCCCCTCAGTTTCCTCACAACAGTTTCCTCAGACCTCACAACAGTCCTACCAGGACTTCGAGCCCTTTACAGTGTTATTTTCAGTAACAAGTCCAGGGGAAAGACAAAGGTGTAGACACCAGTGTTCCATAACTCAGCACTGATCTGAAACACTACTTGATGATGCCATTTAGCCAATCCTTACTCTAACTGTTAACAAAACATTAAAATACTCCAGATCTTACTATGCCTGTTTAATATGGAAAACTGTAGCCTGGAGAAATTTAGTGACATGACCAGAGTTGGTGACATTCTGAGGAACAGAAACTGAGTCATGATTCCTCTTGTCCTGTCTGAACTCCCAAGCCCTCATCAAAGAGCCTGGACAGTCTTTACAGCTACAGATTTGTGCAGTGATCCACAGGGACTCGTAAAGGGTAAAGCTGCCTTTAAAAATGACTTCTTAGGCATGCAAAGGCATAAAGTTAAAACTTCCTGAGATAAGTTGTAACTTACAGCCCCAGCCCATGCCTGTCTACTAATCCATCTTTTCAGTGAAAAATGTCACAAGGAACTGCAATCATTCTCTTCAGAACAGTAAGATCCACAGTCCAGTGGCATCATGCTTTCACTTAGTGGGGAATTGTCATGCTCTCTACCAAAGGGTTGACTTAATAATGTTCAAATAATGCATCACATTAAGAGGAGAAATAAAGAAGGGAGTTGTTAACACAGTGAGGTTTCCCCCAGACACTTGAAGGTTTGAAATCTGGGTCCTGCAACATGTGTAGTTGTGTTCCTGTGGGACCTGGTTTTCCAGCTTTTGAATCATAAGGGAAAGTCCAAACCCCCAAAAATCTCTAAGACTACTGAAGTGAGTTAAATGTTCTAATGAGGCTTATGACTGTTGGTTTGCAGTTTACCAGTTGTGGTGCACTCTAGCCATACGTTTGACAGAAGTAAACGGAAGGGGGAAAAATTCTGCACATTATTTCCCAGCAAGAAACTCTAGAAGAGATAAGAACATTTCACAAATGACTGATAAGCTACATCCTGCTGGTGTTTGTTTTTATTTATATTAATGGATTAGCTGAGCTGAATCGAAGATTCTGGGTGAGGAATGTCTCCAAGATTAATGGGAAGACAGCACTCATGTGAGTGATGCTCAGAAGGGACTGAACATTGCCTATTGATTTAATGGCAAGTTTAAGGCTTGCTTAAGAAATTGAGGCTTCATCTGAAAAATTCACAGATATTTTTTTGAGCCCAGATGGGATTGGGTCCCTTCCAACTCAGCATGTTCTGTGATTCTGTGATTATCCTCAGGCTGGTCTCTTGTGTAGTAAAGGTTCAACAGCACCTGCCATAGGCCTGTAACTTCTGTTTAACACCTCTGTAGGCAGTCTAGATTGAGATATTCCAAATGACAGACACTGCACTTTCTCCAGAATATTTCTTCCATTTCAATGCAACATTAATAGTCTAGAAAGATTCATAATTTTCACCTGAGTTACAGGTGGCAACAACAGCATTCCAGCATGGCTAATTCAGTTTGTTTAGAAAGCCCACTACCACATGTTTTGCTAGTATCTTTCCCAGGCTTAAGCTGACACCAGTTAATTCTGTTTCCTCCATACCTCTGGGATATACATCTCTAGCCTAACTGGTAGAAAATTGGTTGTTGATGCTCAGGAAATAACCGATTTTCCATCTATTATAATGTGGCCTTACTGAAAGTATTATGCTGCTGATACACAAACCACTGATTACAGTTTTTAGTTAACAAATAGGTTTTGTCAATTGCCCCAGGCTCTGCCTAACAAAGTTGTGCTTAACGGCCAAGGAGGCCAATTTCTTTGGGGGTATTGCTTAAATGGAGCACAGATCTACACACACACAACAGTTGCTATTCATCAGGCACTGGGAAAAAAAAGCCTGGCAGCAAGCCAGAAATGTAAAGCAGCTCTGTAAGTTGGCAGAGTAGTTTATAATTACTGCTATTAAAATACACACACACGCATATACATACATATATATATATATGCATACACACAGACACATGTCAGATTTGCTGAGATATAAAATGCCAATGCTAACTTCAGGGCAATATTTCTATGATGATTTCATTCTGTGATTAAGTATTTCGGAAGGAAGATACAAGATATTAATTAAAGCAGAGGATAAATGCCTTCTTAATTAACTGATGAAGTACAATTTGCATGGAAGTGAATTCTTTTTAATAACTGCTGAATGTGCCTGGGGCAATGTTTCAGCACATCCCCAGTTTTTCCCTTCTGTCATCCTCCAGGAGTTCTAAATAAATGTTTAGAGTCTAATTCTGATCTTGCTCACTGTGGTGGAATTACTCTGGTCAGAGAAATTAGAAAGTGAAATCGGAACGGGAAGTCAGGTCACCTAATTTTGCTGCTTCTTCTTCCCCATCCTCATGCAGAGCAGAATGGAAAGAACCACTCAGACCAATTCAGGGATGAGATATTCTAGGTCTGAACACGGAAGGCAGCAAGAGAGATGCTACTACAAGGCTTGACTACACTGACACTATTATCATGGTGGTGATACACCACCTTGTGTGGTGTTGTTTGCTTACCCTCCAAGTTTTCTGACATCATTACATATTCCCTGATTAGATATATGCCAGTCCAGAAACTTTAAAGAAGGATATTCTTGCAGCTATAGAATTGCCAGTGTCCCATAGATATCGTTGTTTATTTGGTTTTTGCTTCATTTTGGTAGCATCTTTGCCTCATATAAAGCCTGTGAGGAGTGTTAGTTTAATATGGAGATGCTGAATATTTTACTTTAACATCCATGATCAACATGTGGTCCCAAGGTCACCTCTTTTCAGCACACTACTCAAACTCTCTTCTGAAGTTGGAATTATTCATTTCCTCGTGGCCTCTTCTATGTCATTTATCACAAAGGAATCCAAGCATTTCATAAATGATGATGAAAATGAGTTTATTTTCACAACTTGCTGGTGAGGACTCAGTTTGGCTGGTGTCACCACTGCTTTATGGATGGGTAAAGGATAGACATGTGTATTAAATTCTGCATTTCTCCCAAGCCTGAGAAATTCAAGTGGCCTCTGATTCAATGTTTTTTAGCTAACAGTGTATCCAAGTTCCTTGTTTGTGTTCTGACTACCTTTACCACACTTAAAACTGTTGAAATTTAGGGCTTCTATAAACCCAAGCTTTGCAAAGTCAGGATTCATCTGATTTAAAGATTTTCCCAGAGTTAGATCACAACCTGATGGCATGTTCTACCTTCTTCAGAACCTCAGGCTGAGCTTCTGGCTGCACTTTCCTCACTCTCTTCTCACATTTGCACCTTACCAGAGCTCTGTAACAGCACACCCAAAACAGGCATCTCTAGGACTCCAGAGAAGAGAGCTGATGCCTGCTTTACAGGAGGCATCTACTGGTTCCCTGGAGTTGTTTCAATTTGCAGAGTGAGACTTCCCTGTGCACTAAGAAAAGGATGAGAATTTTGAATTGAGAGGATCACGGATATAATTATCTGAAACTGTAAAGACTGTAATAAAAAGTGGCTGAATCAAAGTTTTCAGGGATAGTTGGCTCCATTATTAAACAGTTAACAAAACAAATAGAGAAACTGCGTGGTCTGGATGGGACAGACTTCAACGATGTGAACAAAGGCCAGATCATCCAGCTCCATAGCTTGTCACCTCAGATGGGCACATGGGTAAAGGCAGTTTATCCCTGGGACCTGAGGTCTCTGTGGACAGCTGAGGATTGGGAAGAGCCAGGTATTACAGGCCCTGTTTTAAGGTAGTATATGAGTGAGGTGGTGTAAATTGTCTCTTCTTCCTGTTCTTTCCAGAGATCTCCATTTCCCTTATTCTGTTCCCAGACAGAAATTCAGAACAAAAGAGGAATTGAAAATGTCAAATTAGTTATTTCTTTCACCACACTGTAACTAGACAGGGGAAGCTTTAGAGGGAGAGAGTGAAGAGATGGCAAAGGTATTCTCAGGCCATAATGTGCCAGCTCCAAACAATGGGCCCAAGTTTATTCTCTTCATATTTTTTGAGATGCATGTTTGTGGATTTTACAGAAGCAGAATAAGGTGCTTTCCCTCTCTACAGAAATTCTGGGATTTTTTTTTTTTATTTTAGTGCAATAAGATCAATGTTGACACCCAACTTGTTAGATTTCAACCCAAAGTTCAACTACATTACAAACAGAGTTCTGTTTTAATGACAAGGTCTAGCCCACCCTAATAATACAGCTGCACTCCTCCCTCTGACCTATAATAACCACAGGGTAGGTGAAAGTCTGCCTTTTCCAAGCAATATTGAAGGCACAAACACAACTTTCCATGCAGACCAAAATAGAATTCACAGCTGCCTGCTCATTTAAAAAATCTCCCCACTGCAGGCATCAAAGACTCAAGGCCAAATTTCCCCTGCATGATTCTACCTTGGCACTGATATGCTCCCAGTGCTGTGAAAAGCAGTCTCTCTCCCCAGGCAAACCTCTCCTACAGCCCAACTTACACAGGTCAGCCTCTTTACTAGGTTACTTAAGGTATTCTGGTTGTCTGTTCTGCTTTACTGCACCAGCAATTTCCTTTCAAAAGTCCAGCCTTTTCCCTTGGCTTCTTATTTAATTTTCCAAAGAATTTACAGCATGCTATCAGGAGAAACTTCATACTGAATGCACCCATCTTCTCTCTCTGGTGCTGCATTCCTACCTGTCGGGGATGGACAGGTGCTTTCAGACACACTACAGAACCACAGAAAGCAGGAAAGCTTCTGTCCAGCTGAGGATGAAAATAGTTACCTGTCCTGGCATTTGACTCCAGCTCCAGAGTATGATTATGAAAGGGGAAGGAGGATACTCATACTGGGTTTTTAATGAATGCCATCTAAGGAAGGACCTTAGACTGACATCACATGTGGACTACACCACAGGGCCTCTCAGGAAACATCTAATATAGCATGTAAGGATGGGGATACTATGTTTTTGTGTAATTTGTTTTTAAAGTGTGAGGGAAGAGAAGGGGGAGAAGGCAAGGAATCCTATTCAGAACTAGAGAGTTCAACAAATGATTTCTGTGGAGAAAAATGCTATTCTTTTTATGCCAGCACCTTTTAGTTGTAGGACTTAAAAGAGTTTGGGGTTCTTTGTTAACCAGTTGGACCAATGCCCAACAGTTGTTTTCATTTATCCTCGATGTTTTCAATGGCTCACACTGAAGTGAGATAAAGTAGCAGAAAGAAAACTAAATGGGGCTTTTCTCCCAGTTTGGTTCAGTGTTCTGTCTTGTTTTATGGAGCTCTGAGAGGGTGCCATCCCAGCCGGCCGAGCAGCCGTGGATAGGGAGGCGGGAAGGACATCCCAGAGCTGCGGTGAGGGACCCGCAGCCCTCGGCTGCACCTCCCAGCTCTGCTGCAGCCTTCCTGCACTGTCTGTGCCAAGTCACTTCACCTCTCCATGCCTCAGTTCCTCGTCTGAGAAAGACAATATTGCTTCTTTTTTCTTGTCTTGCACCGTTTTTGTGTCTATAGACAGGAAGATTTGTTCGGCCGGGGTAGTTTCTTACTACCTGTTTCTTGCCCTGCCTAAAACAATGGGGCTTTGGTCTGTAAGAGCATTTAGGTAACAGAAAAATTTAGCTCATAACAAGAGTACTTGTCCAGATCTGCATGTCCTCTGGGTTTGCCTTAGTTTCCTCATGGCCAGAACTGTTGGAACAGTTTTAATCACTCTGTGAATATACTTGACAGCTTTGAATCAAACCCAAACCCAAATTGAAAACTGATTTGAATTGTTATTTCTTTTCAAATCCAGAACTGAACCTACACTCTTTGAAGACTATGTGGGACTCAAAAAAATCCCAACCAACAGAATAAAACTTTCTCTGTAGCTGGATCAAAACTCAACTAAAAAAAATGTCTGGTTTGACTCTGTAACAAATTTACTTCCTTGATGATTTCAGTTCCCTGTTATTCATCATGTCATGTTAGCCAAAGTTATTAGGAAATACACCATTATTTGTGTAAAAATTAATAGTTCCTGAAAGCTTTAAAGTCCTTGGCATAAATGGCTACTCGGTAGAAACCTGTTATGAAATGTCACGGTCACTTGTAGCCAGTCTTCCATTTAGAAAACTTTGATCAACTAATTGGAGAGAATGCACAACTTAACCAAGAAACAACCTGTAGGTGGCAAGCACTTCTCCAAAAACAGCAAAAGAAATAAAAATAACAAAGGTCAACCTGACAGAAGTGGTATTTGGATCTGATTTTCCAGCTCAGCTCTGGCTGCTGCTATGCCTAGGTTTCTGTGCTTGAACTTGAGTTCCTCTCAGTTTTGGTTAAAAAAGAAGGGAAAGAGGTCTTGGGATGTTGTGTTCCAGACAGCAAGGTGAGCAGAGACAATGAAACTTGGAATTTCTTTCCTCAATTCAGTTACATTTTTTGACCAAGTCTTACAATCCAGCCCAAAGTAAACATTATGTTTTGTCTTCTGGTTTTCTTAGTTTGACTTTGAAAAGTCCTGCAATAAACAAAGAATCGAAACATTTTACTTTGATTTCATGAGGTGTTGGTGTTACTTACCAGTCAGTCTTGTCTATTTAGGTACAGTTTCTTTATGGACTTTGATCTCTGCAACTGCAGACAGCCACTGTCAGAAGCCAAAATCATCACAAGATCTCCTCACACATGAGACAGGCGTGCACGCGATGGTGCTCTTCTTGGAAACCTTTTGCCTGCTGCTGTTTTCATAACCATAAAATCAAGGCTGTGTTGAATGAACAGGACAGCCTTGTTTTTGACTGGACACAGAGAGAAAAGAGGAGACAAGGAACAGGCCTGGGAAAAGCCCAGGTATGCCAAATGCCTGCAATTACCTGCCTCTGCCCTTCCTTTCACCATCTGTGGACAAGTAGTGACGGGTGACTGCAATGACTGGAGCTATTAACCTACAACTCAGCTGAATTAATTCCATTTTAGCTGGAAAAAAATGTTCCCAAACATTCAGGGCTAGGCCAGCAAAATTAAGCAAAAGCAAGAGAAGAGGGAAGAGAGGAAAATAGCCAAAAAAATCCTCATATCTTCTTCATTCTTATTCTCACACCTCCAGGGAACAACTGCAGTCCCAGCTCTATCTGAGCCTTTTGCAGCCACCAGAACAAGTGTCTGGTTGATGTGACAAGGCAGCCAAGGGGTCAGGAGTAGTGAAGCAGATGTGCTCCTGAGCAGATTATCTCCTGTGTAATATCTGAGATTTTTTTCCCCCTAGATGGGGCTGTAAAACACATTGCCCACTGCATAGCAGGTAAAAAGAAGCAGCAGCCTTCTTTTCTACAGGATCTGCTTATTGGACTGCTCTTTGTGAGCACTGGGTTATGGTTAGTTTTGCTGTGCCAGCAAAGACAAGCACAGACTGCATCTGCACATGGTGTGACAACCCCAGCTCTATCTTCCACTGGTGAAGATAGAGAAGTCTGAGACTAAAGGTGGATCCCTGCTCAGGTGTTGTTCGTGGCTCAGATGGAAAAGCAATCAGACAAGATCGTTTGAGACACTGTCTCTGGGAAATAGGTTTGTAAAGGCAGCCACAGCTGTCTGCCTCCTAAGGAAACCAGAGCCGTTTGTGAAAGCAGAAAGCCCATCTTCCCTCCACATCCTTCCCTCCTGCACCCACAGCTTCATGGCAGCTCTGCCAAACCTCTGCTATGTACAGGCTGACATGGCCAGACTCAAAGTCCTCTGCAGGCAGCCCAGTGACAGAGATAAGGCTGATGATGTTGGAGCAGATGTCTTCTGTCTCTCTGGCTCCCATCCTTGTTTGTTTGTTTCCATGACCCGTAAGCTGGTTCCACTCCACTAAGTCACTAGTGACTTACCACAACCCCCTGTGCTGGGAAGATAAAAGCAGTATCCAGAGCACCCTGTGATCAAATGCACCCAAACACCTGATAACATCCCCCCTCCCTCTCTCCTGCTCTCAGGCTGTCCCTCCTGCAGGCGCCTGCTTATGTGGTCGTGTTTGAAACCGTATTCTGTGACACCTATGTGGAGACTGGTTGGCTTGGACTAAATCCTCTACAATAATTCTCTGCTCCTCCCCCTATTCTGCTCTGAATGGTGAAGATGGGGTCAGTGTCTTGCAAAAATAAGCCAAACCGGATCAGGTGATGATGTAGGATTAGGTGCGGTTCCCCACTGGGTGTCAAATCCCAGCACACCCACTGCTAGCCCATTATATTTTAATGGCAGGAGGATGATAAGTCAACACTTCAAAGAGAAAAAGAAGGCTGTGGAGAGCTTCTTGGATTCCTCTTTAAGGTGAAGACAGAATCAGCCTTAATTGAAGTCCCTTCTTATCTGTTTTCATCATTTTTGTTTCATGAAAGTAGGAGGTTAAAATGGACAAGAAGAATAGCACAGGAAGAGTCTGAGAGAGAAAACACCTTCTCCCTGTTGCTGCATGTCCCCTTTGTGATTTTATTCCTTTGCCCTGCATGGATAAAATGACACGAACCTGCCAAAACCTGCAAAGAGTCAGATTCTTATCTCCACCCTCCATTACCAGAGCTTTGTCCTTCGCAGTTTGCCAGACCTTGTGTTCTGCCTTTCATAAAATCATAGGATCATTTAAGTTGGAAAAGACCTTTAGCGTCATCAAGTCGAACTGTTCACAGCAGGGACTGGAAGATGCTCAGTGAATCATCCAGGTGGAAGGAATCTGTTCAACCATACAGTCCAAAATCATGAGAGATGACCTCTTTAGGATCTGCTGCCACCTAGACAGATGCAACTTGGCATTTATGTCATTGTGCTGGAAAATAGTCACCATTTTCAGCACTTAGGTTGTGCCTCAGGTAATTTTGCGAGGACCTCAGCTGAGAGGGAAAAGCACTGGCTTTACCAATAGCAAAAGTAATAGCAAAGTGAAGAACTGCAAGGATTTATGTTGCACAGGTGTCTTCTTGCAGCCACAGAGGCTTTTTTCACTGAGGGAAGAGGCATATGTCTTTTTGAGTTTGATGGTATGGGAAGTAAAATGAAAAAGCCAGAGAAGATGGAGCAGCAGTCGTAAAAGTATGTGGTGAGACAGAAATGTTGGCTTCTCCCCATAACCTTCATTGTGGCCTGCTCACACTTGTTCACACAACAAACTTGTCTCCACTAGGTTTTCACCTCAGGCCGGGCACCTCGTGGCAGTGAACCCCAAAGAGGAACATCATGTTTTCTTCCAGTGAAGGCATAGCCCGAACTTCTGTGTTCCTTCCATGACCTACCACTGGATGCAGCAGCACGAACAAGAAAATTAGGAGCAAAAAACAAAGTGGGCAAGAACCTAATATCTCTGCCACAGATTAGCTTCAAGCTCATCACTTACTGTGCCAGTAAAGCATGGTTTGTCTTACCTTCTTTTTTTTTTTTAAGAAAAACTTCCATTTAACATCCAGAGACAGATTCATGAACAACTATTATATCGTAAAGGAAACTGTTTCTGTCCTGTCACAGACACATGTGGTGAGATCATGCTGCTGTTTCTGCTGCACTATGTTTGGCAGAGGCACGGATTATGAAATATTAAAAAAGATTTTTTATTTATCTCTTGTGTCTTTTATCATACATCTTTCATCATACACAGAAACCATGTATGCTTTGCTACTCGGAAGAAATGTGAAAGTTAGAATCTGTAGCTCCTGGGATAAACCACTCTGGTATGAAGAAGAGAAACAGGATGATAAAAGAGACTGGGTGAGATGAGTCAAGTGTGCAGTCAACATACAGCTCTTGCAGAATTAGAAGACTACCTTGATGGAAACTGAGGTCAGGAAATAAGAAGGCATCACTGACTGCATTTCCAAACTAACAAGGAATAACTGAAGCACCATCTCCAGAAGGGGAGCTGGGTAAAGGAAAAGCCAACAAAAATGTCAGAAGGTTTTACTTTTAGATTGGTTTTGAAAGGAAAAGAAACTTGCGAGCCTATCCTTAATGGGTTTCTGGTCATGACATGAAATACATGATAGTATTTGCCAGTAATCTTCAAGTCTGTCTGCTTCTTCCAACCAAATTTAGCACAGATGTAGAAGAATAAAAAAATAGGTTTTTGCGTATTTCTTGAGCAAATGTCACTGGCAAATCATTCACAGAAGGGCTGCATGGATATTTCCACCTTACCCATTGGAAAATACACATTAGTGTGCCGCCCTTGAATCACAGAGTCATAGGATATCACTGAAAGTGATACTCATGGCACAATCTGTTTTGAACTTAACACAGACTTAGATCATGAAACAAGTTCCCCATAATGTCAGGGGTTTGCCCTTAGGGAAGATGGCAAAAGGTCAGAGTAGCCAAAGTGAGTTCTGGATAAATGGAAACGGAAAACATGATGAGTGAAAGCAACACAAAGTGAATCCTCGAGATCGGGGAAGACAAGCACACAAATCCCCCGAACCGAGTAAAACATGCACAGTGGGGAAAGAATCATCATTTCATTGCTACATCCTCGTGTTGTACAACTACACCAGGTTTTGTAATGCAAGAAGTCACATAGGAGTGGGCTGCACATGTTCATACCCCCAGATTGCACACACTGCTTAGAAACTCTACATGTCCTACAAGCCACTCCTTACCAGGACAGCCTGGACACTCTATACACCTCCTAATCCCAGCTATCGGTTTGTGCAAATCCCTCCCAAAGAGCAGCTTGACTGACAGTGGTTATGTGGGCAGTTCCTTACAGCTGAAGAGACCTGACACTAGTTTTCCAGTAACTCATGGGACTGAAATGGTGATTTGTATGAAATCTAGGTGTTAGACTGGGAAAAAAACAATAGGCATGTGCTGCTTGGAGTACTGTCGGTGTTGGGTGGGCAGGATTCGTAGTGGCACGGAAGGGACAAAGAAAAATGAAAATGAAAATTAAAGGGGCAGAGTGTTCCTATATTAAATTATTCCATTTTACGCTGCTGATGCAATCCGAGCAAACCAGCAATTTCCTTTCAGCCTCTGTTTTATGAGCAATCCTATTCAAGCTTTGATAATAAAAGGAACACAGGTGGGTAATTAAGGAGGTGTGAAACTCAAACGAATAGCCAGCTTTCTGCAGTGTGCTCTGGAAGGCTATCTGCATCCAAGTGCTGAGTGATTGAGTGACCTCACAGACTGACCTGGGGACTAATTTTCTTTCAAAACAGAACAAAACTCTAAAGGTTTCTGTAAAAATTTTGCTTTAAAAATTGCTGACAGCTTTGCCATTCCAGGAACTACTTAGGAACAACACTGCCTCACTTGTAATCATGCTTTTCATAGATCGCAGCAGAACACAGAGACAGCCACAGTGGGTCAAACCAGAAGTCCATCCAGCACGAGGTGCATCTGGCAGTAGTCAGCAGTGGATGTATAGTGCAGAGTGGAAGAGGGCACATACAGAGTGATCCTTCCCCTTGCACTGCCCCTCGGTTATTGATTTACAGACTTAGTGGAGAGGTTCCCTTTTCACCAGCAAGTTTAACAGCCTTCTGTGGAGCTCTCCTCCACGACTCAATGGGAATACACCATTCACACACCAGTAAGGATAAGACTCAGAAGCCCCTCACTCTAAAAACACAGATCACTCATCAGAAGTACAGCAACACCTGCAGTGTAACAGCAGAGAAAGCCTTGCAGTTACAGGCCCCCAAAGAGTCTGAAGTTCTAACTAGTTCAAGGGCACTCTTTACAACTGAACTTCCACACTGTTTGTATGTTTTACTGGAAACTGTGATCCAAACTCTGCTTTGTTTTTTCCACCGTTATTTCGGGTTTGATATTTTGGGTTTTTTTTCTCCGATGTTTTTTTGCTTGTCTTCCTGGAACTACTTCAGGATGCAGCAAAGTTTCTAGGCCACAGAAGTAAAGCTCAATTGCAAAGCAGGTGTCTGGAATGTTCCTTCTGGTCTCAGTCAAACTTGCTGGCATACTTTCCCCGGGATAAATTTTGAGGCTAGCTGATCACAGTCAGCTAAAAATTTGCTGTGTGTTGTATCCCTCCTCTCCGTGGCTTGGGAGTGATGGTTTTAAACGAGAAAGTCACCGTTTTAATTAAATCAACCAGACCACAGTGATACATCCACAGAAAATACAACTTCAGAGCGCATATCCCTGTTCCCAGGGATAATTATCTGGACTTCTAAAAATGTATGAATGTGTGTGTTTTGGTCTTTCTTCCTCACCCCAGTCCTTGCAAACTGGCACCTCCTCCATTTCTGGAAAGGTCTCTCTCATATATAACAAAATGACTACAAGAATGCTGTTCCCATGCATGTCCTTCTCATCACCTGAAGTGTGGAAAGCTGGGTAATTACAAAGTGACCCCAATGGCTCCACAGAGGACTATAATCATGAGATTAAGTCCATTTAGGAAGCCTGATACCAAATATCCAACTGCAGCACAGTAAAACCAAAATTCCCTACCGACTATCTCTGCTCATAAAAGTGATTTAAATTGGTTCTCCCTGTACACGAGTTCTCTGCTGGCCGTCTGAAACAATTAACAAAGCAAATAATAGATTGCAATATTTTTCTTTCCATCCAGGTTTGTGCTTTATATATGTGAACAGTTAAAACATACATCTTAAATTGTACAGTCCTGGAACCTCAGAAGTCCCTTAGCTGCTGAGTGAAAAGGAACCAACAAAGCTCATTTGCAGGGAAGAGCAACAAAAGTCTTGTCATTCCTGCCAGAGATGCTAATTTCAGGGTGGGGACTGCAAACTGAACTCCTCAGATCCTCAGCTCCTGTGTGACCATCCCAACTGACCTTATTAACTCAATGTTTTTAATTTTTCAAGGGAAAAAAATGGGAAAGGACTGAGCTGTTAACCAGATCCAGTTTTATTCCTTCTCTGTGCCCCAGCTTGATTTTCATGCCATTAAATACAGGCAATTTATCAAATTCTTCTCAGCTGCAGGCTGATGCCTGGCTGTACAAATGGCCTTGCTACCTGGAGAGATCTGGGCACGATTTATTATGCCATTTTCCAGCTTGTGTTATGAGCTCTAGCTTTCTGCACAAGCCTTCCCAACAATTATCAGTGCAGATTGCCCGGGGCTGCACTCCCGGGGATTCCAGTAGGCTGTGGGGATCTCAGCTTTCTCATAGTATCAAAAATGTCCAGGGTATCCCTGATGAACAGAACAGGTTTCCCCCTAAAGAAATATTAAAACTTCTTCACACCCTCCACGTGACACGCATGGAAACGCATCCAGAATCCACAAAGGCAGGCTCAAACCAGTTCTCAGCAGCCACGAGCCTGAGCTGCAGCGTTATCCAGAATCGACACAAACACCCTCAGCACCTTAGGGCAGGCTCAAAGGAGGCAGCCCAGACCCCGCAGCTTTCACGCAGCTGTGTCTGTGTGGAGCCCATGCTGCGGCCAGACCAGCCCTCCGCCGTGCAGGGAGAGCGCGCAGGCACAGCCGAGCGCGTTTATCGCCCCTCCCGGGCTCTCCTTCAGCCTTGCAGGGCAGACACAGACAATCGACTTTCCTCATGTTTCAGCCTGTCATGTAGTAAATCCTGTTAAGGACAAGGGGTCTCTGAGTTCTCTACAGATGTGGAATATCACCCAGATCCAGAGCAACATGCAGATTCCCCGTGTGCTTGTTTGTGGCTTCTACAGAAATTTAGCAGCCAAATTCATGCTAGGCTGAACTCCTAAAAACATAAATAGATTGGCTGATACATCTGTTAAGCCTCAAAGGGCAAACAGCAGAGGCTATTCTTCCCTCCAGAAACTGTTTCAAGAAGTGCAACATCATGTCCTTTGGGACACGAGGATCTCCTCACATGTGGCACATAGCTTTGCTGCAAGCAGGAGGCAATCCCAAAGCCTTATTGGTGCTGAGAGGAGCACCAGAGGCAGACAGAGGAATCTCAGGTTCAGAGAAGGCCCAAGTGCACCAACATGACTGGACAGACACACAAGCCTGGTCTGGCACAGGCACAGGCAGCCAGCTGAGGCTATTTACACTTCTCCTCTGTTGTTGCTGGTTTACTGTTCAAAGTAGCAGCAAAGAATATTGTTGTCCAGGCAAGAGCACGAGGGATTTACATCCTGCTGGCTTAACACAGGTGGTGCATTCCGCCAAGTGATGTGACTTAAGCAGCCCCAGGAAATCCCCAGAGCCTGTGTAGATCAAGGGGAAAGCCTCAGGAGCTTTGGAGAGCTGGCAAGATAAATTGCAAGAGGACCAAGCAGAGAGTAGCACAAAGACATAGCCATAGTCGCACGCTATTTATTTTCATTTTCTTTGAAAACTCAGACGCTTCCATCACCTAAGGAAGGATATGGAAAAATATGGGCAGATCCCTAACTATTGCACAAAGCCTTCACCATCATGAAATCTCCAGGGTCTTTATTCTTTGGCAAAGGCCCTGGCAATCATGTTTTATCAATTGACTGCTGTAAACAAAGCTGAGCCTTACTTTGGAGCAAGATAAATACGAAACACAAGTTAGGCAGATTCCTGCTAGTCAAACCCGATTCCTAGGAGAGATGGGGGAAATGCAGAAAGGAAGATCCTTGTCAAAGCAAAGATGAATATCTTGCATGTGAATATGTCAGATGCTTGAGAATCCAACCCAGGAACTATCAAGTTTCCAATCACATCATCAGTGTTTACTCTGGAGTAAAAATTAGTGACTTTTTCCATTAAATTCTATTGATCTATTTCTCCAACAAGAAGCTTCTTCATCTAAATCACTGGTTTATTGTGCCTCTGATTGTTTAAGAGGATGTCTTGGGAGCCACTGAAGAGTCCCTTACGCCACTATTCATCCTACCACACATAGGCAAGCTGTGTTTCCATTCTAAGCCTTGCTGCACAGATTTAATCTTTCAGCATAGAGTGGCCTTTGTTTGCAAAATTAAAATAATCTGTACCTGTATTTTACATGTTCACAGACTGTCACAGAAGGATGGCTAAATCACTCTGCTCTTCAGGTATTTAGGCCTGCAAAGGGAATATTAACTGATGAAATCCGCATACACTGGTTACAGCTTTCTGAATGGGATACAGGTACATGATGCTTTTGCATCAGCAGGTGTAAACAGGGTATGGCTGTTTACCTACATCCCTCAGGGCCTAAAATAAAATATGCTTTGTATTCCTGACTCTTTTCCTAAGGATAAAAAAATCAGCACTTTTGCCAGCTCAAGTAGCAGAGATTTTTGCTTTGACCTAGGAGGTCCTGGTATATTCTCTGGCAGCCAGTGATGCCCACAGAGTGTTGTGAATGTGAAAAATAAACAGCTAGTCCTAGAAGCAGGCAGGGTTCACTGTGCACTTTGTCATAGGAGGGTATGTGAGGTATGCCACTGTTTGGAAGTGAGCCTCCTTCCAGAAAATGTCCCTGAGCACTTGGGGTGAGAAAGCAGTTCAGATGAAATATGGTCTGAGAGACAGTCCTTCAAAACCAGGGATACAGATCCCTTACAATGCCCTTCTTTCTAGCAGCACTACCACAAAACTTTGGAAAAAAACAATTTTCTGGTTATTTTCAGCTTAACAATCAACAGAACACAGTCCTCTTACCTATCTGTGTACATTTTGTACTTTGGGAGAGACATTGATATCACAGCCTTGGAAAACTGACATCATATGAAATAATCCCTCTACTCTAAACCTTGTATCCCAAGATCTCTGAACTACATTATATTATTGTACTGTCCAAAAATGTTTAAAAGTGTTTCAGGTATTTCACTGAGCAACTAGAAGTAGACATTCCTTTCCTGAATCACTCAACATCTATGTCCCAAATACAGAATAAAAAGTATCAAAGTGATTAAAAAAAAAAAAAAGAAAAAGAACAAAACCCTGTCTTCTATTCTGCTGGCACTTTGTTCTGGAGAGAGATATGCTCAGAAGCCTTCAAGTTTGAGAAGAAACATTTCATATCTTCTTTTCAAAGTACCATGTCTTTGACATTTTTAAAATCTTACATTTTACAAGGTTTTAAGAGTCAGCACTGAAGTGAAATAGTGAATAAATACTTCCATTTGTCCCTAAAAAACCTTACTTCCCAAATTCTTTCACAAAGAATTTGCTATTTCAAACTAGAATTAACAAATCTCTGCAACTTTCTCTTCTCTGCCTGATACTACAATGTAAAATATGATCTCTTGCAAGCAGATTAGGAGAACATTCCTCCAAGGGGAACTATAGCTCTTCAACACCTAAGAGTCAGTCCCACCAAGAGTTCCAGAACCCAAAGCAGAAAGAGGGGGAATATTCAAATGCCTCACTTTTTCCACTGTTCAGCTTTTCTTGGATTGTTATGTGGATTTTCACTAGGCTTCCAAGTTTGGAGAACTTTTATTATTGCTATAAACTCTGCTCATGGAGTGGATTTTCTAACCCTTTCATGCCAGACATTTGTCTAAATTCAAGGATAGTATCAGTTTGGTATCTGACACAGGGTCTCGTGGGAACCATATCCTGCCACTGACACAGGAATAGATGTTGTCATCAGATAGTTCCCTTCCTCCTCTATGCTTCTAGCAGAGCTACCTGTTTTTAATAATGATATTTGAGGAAAACATCTGTGTTACCTCGCCATGTGACTGAGTTCAAGAGAACAAGCCACATGCTGCAAACATTTCTTGGAATTGGGAACTACTGTTCTATTCAGCATCCAGCTGGAGGTCGATATTCCCAAATACTCATGAGCATAGGTCAGCAAATGCCTGTCTTTCATCTAGAAAATCTGATTCCTGTGTCAACAAGGCTGGGCAGGATTCATGACCATTTCTCTGCCATCTGTGGTTTCAGACTTCAGACAGCTATGAGACAGCTCAGCTGAATGAGGGGGGTAATTCATAAATGACAGAGAACCATCACTGAACTATAAATGAGTCGAATGAAGAAGTTATTAATTAGTCTGATTTTAGTCTATTTAGTAATATTCCCGGCAAGTTGTGTAATGAATTTGCTGCATAACTGGGGACACAAAGGGGTGTCAGCTCATCCCAACATCAATAATACTTTGTGAACTGAACATCTCCAGAACAATGACAAGATTATTCAGCTCATTTAATGGAAAGCATCAGCAATCATCACCATTCTGGGAGAATCCAGAACTGTACAGGACAGAACCATACAGCAACTTGCAAATTTCTAATGTGATCACTATTGAAATTCAGAAATGTTCTGTTTTCTAAATTATGACTCAGGGAAGATCATGTTTTAGCATCTGTCCTATTTCTGATCATCTCTTGGCACTGGCTAGACTTACACTCAGGCAGCATCTCCATGGAGTTTGTTTTTCCTTTCAGTCTGCAAAGAAACAAAAGGAACTTTGGAGAGGATTATTGTTATTTTTGCATTCTTCTGCAACTCGATACACTTCCTATCTCCAAACCTCTTTGTAAAACAATGGATTTTCCAGTACATTAGGACTTGCCACTAGCCCAAGGATTTTCGCTGCTCCTGGCAGCCCGCTGCATTGGCAGAGTTCCCTCTGCATCCTCGACCTGCTGCTGATTGATCCCCATAATCCAATCCATTTTCAACAAGCCACTTCTGCTCCAATAAAAACAAGGGGCTTTGCTGATTGCTGGTTTCAGCTGCAGCTGTTGGAGCCACAAATCCAAAGAGAAATATTTAAAGTCTATTTGTAAAAAAATCCACTGGTAAAAATAAAATGATCCATTGCTTTTATTCAGTTAAACTCAGAGGGAAAGTAATTACAGCTTCTTTTTATATGTCATATCTTCTTTATTATTTTATCCCTGTATACCTCTCTTGGTGTGATCTTGGTGCTCCTCTCAGTAAATAGGTGAGGAAATGTTACAACTGAATTCCCCCAGGGCTTTGGTATATGTAAGCATGAAATAGCTTGTATAACATGGGTGCTGCAAACGTGTCACAGACTTTAATTCTTTAATTTAGAAGAGACACTTCTAATCTGCCCCTCCTACAAAGAACCTGCCAAATAAAAAATCTCATGTCATTCAAGAATTCTTGCACTACATTTACACTTTCAATCTGAATTGAGAGAAAGAAAAAACCATTGTAAGATACAAATCCTGACATCCAGACACCAAACTAGAGACAAATCCAGTGCTTTCAGGTACATTATTCCAGCTCTGCAAATACCTGCAGATTTGAAGTTCTGCATTTTATTTTTAGACTGAATTTGACAAGCTGCAGCTTCCAGTCGTAGGATCTGGTAAGAGGTTTTGATGGTGTTGTTGTTGCAGTTATTCCATTTAGTTAAAAAAAAGAGAAAGTTCAGATAGCTTATAGATCAAGTCATCTATTCTGGGAAAATATTTCAGAGGAGAACCAATCCTTTCTCTCTCATTTGTAAAGAATGTTCTCTCAATTCAGGACAACATGGCTCTTCTCATATCTTTTCCATCCTTCTGTAACTGCATTTCTGCTATTAATGTTTGTGGCTTCACTGGTTTGTCTAAGGTTGCTGACATAAATAAGGACTGTGATGGGATCTCCCAAAGCAGAAGCCATACTTTGCAGACAGCATATTCCAGAACCACTGATAGCACTATAAGTTATAAACAGAAAACTACCATAGGCTGATCTTTTCTTAAAAAATTAGTACAGAGAAGTCTAGAACAGATAACTGACAACTATGGTAAAATCTGAGCTATAAAATTTCTAGAGTTATTCATGGATTACTTTGGTTCACTGCAGTAGTTAGTGGCCTTTGGCTAATAGTTTAGTTGTCCTTTTGTTTACAGCTGTTGTCTGCAATAGCTAATTTTATTATGAAGGGCAAGGAGGCAGCAGAAATAGAAAGTATGGGCCAGAGAATTGTACTGGGAAAACTATGAGAGCCAGCAGAATTTTTTCATTGAGCCTTATATACTACATTTGGCACAGCACTGTCTTAATGAAATTTTATTGATTCCAAGGCAAGCTTCCAATGGAAATCTGCCCAGATTCCTGAGGGTCTCTGCTGAGGCTGGAGACCTTCGATGTGCTGATCCTTGGCTGTAGCCTTTCTGTTAATGGGTCTGTCCTTCAGACAGGGGATCAGGAAAGCCCCAAAGAAGCTGCTCTGTAAAGTTATACTCCTCTCAGCACTGCTGCTGCCATTTGCTCAGAAACTAAAGAGATTATAATTTCCCAGAGCATTTGTAGGGTCTGGGGAACTTCTGGCTTATTAAGAATTAAACAGAGAATAGTTTCTAGTCCAAATTAGACAAATATCTGGGGAGAGAGTAAAAAAAACGGGGAAATCCTTACGAGCGCAATAGTCCTGGCGCTCAACATCAGCGTAGCTCAGATGAACAACAGCTCAAAGTTTAAGTATGAAAAAAAAATACTTGGTTTGGAAAAGGTAGAAAGATGGAGAGCTGGTCACCCAAAGAAACAAAAAGGACCATCTCAGACAGTTTTCTTGCAAAGAACAGGGTGTTTACCAACTTGCAGTGAGGAGGAATGGAGCTGTCACTACCACATAAACTAGAGCACGAGAGAAGGATATAATATTGCCTACTCGACTTCACAGCCAAGAAGGTCTTTTAAAAATTGGTAAGGTTTTAAAAGGACACCTGTATCAGTAAAATGGTTTACAGTCTTGAAATACACTCAGGAGATGCCACGTACCCATTGATCAACAGAAATTAAGCAGTGAAGATCTCAGGTTAGCCAGAAAAATTCATCACAAACAGCTACCTGCTCTCAAAGGTTTCAACTGCTAAGCAAGTTCTGATGTTTTTCAAAAAACAGACTCTCAAGGGCCCAGCCTGAGGAGCTGGGGGGTTGTTTTCCATTTGCATCCTTGGGATCCACCCAAGACTTAGTTCCCTTTGACTATAAAATGAATGTTTATTGAACTCACCAGGTCACCCTGCCCTCAACTACACAAGATTTCCTCTGTTACATTATATCAAGAATTAATTTCTCTATCCTCCTTCTGAAGCAAGATTAGTGTAATCAGAATGGGAAAAGCAGTGCATAACTGGAATAATAGCAATAACCTTCATTTAATTGAATATCTTCTCTTTTAAGGAGTTCTCGGATAGGGGATGAGCTTTTGAACAGACATGGCAGCATCGAGGTCTATCACTATACAATGTAGTTTTGTTGTGGCACTCCCACTGCTTTCCATCTCTCTAATGATATTTGCTCCATGTTGGGCTCAGAGGGACTTCTTTCCGCAGAACTGATGAAGCTTCAAAGGAAAATATGAGTTCAATTTCTTGGAGGATTGCAGTTCTCCTAAATTAAATTTTTATCCCTGTGAAGAGTTTAATCCAAAGGGTAGTTAGGGGAGAATTTGCTACTGTGGAGAAAGTCACCACAGCAACTAGTCATCACTTCACACGTAATTTTCAGTTCATCATTAGCTGAGGTGCAAATTAAGGCTTACCCTTGCCCACTTCTTGCGTAATCAGAAGTGTTTTCCTGGGATTTTTCACCCAAGCAGATCAGGTTCTCCTGCTAAGGGGTATTCAAATATTCCTTGTTCTGTTTCCAAGCCTCACAGGAAAAAAACAAAGACAACACATCAACCGAACACAACCATTACCACACAGTGCAGATCCAGTTCTAAGCAAAAAACCCCCCACCTATTACAGTAAACAGCCACAAAGATCTCATGAAGATTTTGCTTCCCACATTTACTTAGAGCTCGTAGGAACCCTCTATCAGAAAGCAGGGAACCTAAGGGTTGAGTAATGTGCAGTAAGAAAACATGTAAGTCTCCGTAGCACTGGTACCTGAGAGCTGGGAAGTGAAACTGGCTGCAGTGGAGTGGTTTTGGGCAGCCCCGTGTCAGACGGCTCACAGGGCAGGGTCACCCCTTCAGAGCACCGACCACATCTACTCTGCCCTCACATTTCCTTCATTCTCAGATGGGGTCAATTCCCCTCACCTCTGTGACCTCGTAATCTTGTTTCTACCTTGTCTGTGTTTCTTTAAACTCACAATTTAAAAAGCTCTTTAAACAGCTGGCTGTCCTGCAGCAGGAGAAGGGAGGGGAAGCAAAGCTGAGGCTGGAGCAGCAAAACGGCCACATGAGCATATCCATGTCAGATCCTGCTAGATCCTATTCTCTGTTTGATCCTGCCAGATTTTAAGAGGCAGCACTGCCTTGCAGAGCTTAAAAGAAGGGGCAGCTTTCACAGGGCTGATTCAGCAGAGGTGTAGATGGGTGGGTCAGGAAGCAGGAAGAGAGAAATGTCAGATTAAATGTTGGGTGCCAGGCTCTTCCATGACCACACACTGGATTCTGCCAAGTTTTGTGGCAGAGAATGATCCACTGATCTGGAAGGAGAAAATAGATCTGAAGAACCCCAATTCAATTAAAATTAGCTAAGAAAATGGATTATTATTAAACAATTTATTTTTTTTATACCATCTCTGTGGCAAGCCAGCTCCCGGCTGATGGAGATTCAGAGAAGCCAACTTTGATGTAAACCACCTGAAAGTCCTTAAAGGTTTCAGACCATTGCCTTGTGCAAACTGCAGATCACAGTGAAGATTGGCTTAAAGTAGGGTTTATGCAGAGATGGAGTAGTGGATGAAATTAACTTGGGAGAGTTCCACTGGTTAGGCTGGAGATTCCCATTAATCATATCAGTCTGTACCCAAAACAAACACTTTGCCTGTAGAGACTGTCCTCATAGATGTGATAGATGATAATAATTAATAAAGACAGGTGGTTTAGGCATAGACTCAAAGTCCCTACTGTTAGAGCACCACTGACTTCAAGAGAGTTACTTTAACCCTTGAGATGGAGAAAGATGGTTTCTATTTACTGTCCAATGAAAATTACTTTAAAAAGCAATCCCACCATTGTTCTCTTGTTATCAAACATGAAAGTTTTTGTTCAGTATTTGGGCAAGATGTGCTATAGGAAGAGCTCACAAACAGTGGTGTAGAAGTTGCTACAGTTCTGGGGCCCTACAGTAATATTTCCAGAGAGGGAACTGACCCTGGCCCATCAGCACCACCGGTTTTACGGCAGAAAGTTCAATAGACTCCCCTGTTCAAGGTTTAATGAAGCTTATGATTTCCATTCCTCTGTGCTCTGGCAGTCCTGCTTCGTTTCCTCCTAGAACTCACATCCTCACCTCTACATTTATTACTTTTTATTTTTAATTCTTGCATACTGATTTCTCCCTCATCCTTCTGCATAATTTACCATACGTATTGAGCAACGTGCAATCCCCAAACACAGAGTTTGCTGTGGTGCAAAGTTGATGTCATGCTTAGCTTCTAGATGGGTTAACTAGTCTGAATCAATCACATCACTCATGAGAATTCCAGTGCCATACTCAGTACATCTATGTAGTGTTGCTTTGTATGGATATGGTGTGGATATACTGGTTGAGGCCAAATGTTTTAAATCTGTGGCCAGGCTAGGGGTGGATTTCATTCTTCTGCCACCTCAGAGAAGTTTATATCTTTCACAGCCTCAAATTCCAGTTGAAAAGCAAGAACAGAAGCTGCTTAGGAGAAACAGCAGTCAGGGAGAAGAGATGGGGCACAAGATGGAGTAGGTTTAGGTATTACTGCACATGTTGAAGCTGACACCATAATGCGTGTCACGGAATTCAGAAATGGTGCCATTTCCTTGAAAATCAGAAGCTAATATATGCAGCCCTACACTGTGCAAAAACCAATCTTCCACCTTCCCTTGGGGAAAAAACCCCATGTACTATGATTTATAGCAGAGGAAGAGAAGCTTAGATTTTCTTTGACTTCATGCAGTACTCCTTCCACATGTCTAATGCACCGCCTGAAGCTGTTTCTCATGGAAGGTGAGTGTGTGCATAACCACTGTCCCTAACAGACTCAGAGAGACTGACGAGTTTTCCTTATGCTATCAGCTTTTTAATTTTTTAATTGCTATTTCTTGCTCTTCTCTCATGATCCATTCATTGCGTTTGCTCTTTTGATCTGCCCGTGGTTTAACTTGCACTGATTTAAGATGCTTGGACACTTTTTGATGGTAAACGTGTCTGGTGAAATACCCATGAAGAGTGACTTAGCTTTATGGTAGGAGCCATGAGTGTTCTGAGTTTGACCCCAGGGGCCACATCTAAAGGTAAGAGAATAAAGTCCTTAACTGCAGTCAATTGCATCCTTGATCTTTCCACAGTGCCGGCCCACAGAAGAGCAAATGATGACAACAATTATGACAACTCTGATGATTTTTGTACCGTAAATAAGACTGTATTTGTGTACATTTATAAAGTATTCGTTTCCATTTTGTCTAGATAGAATCACACAGATCATCAGGATCTGCAATATAGGTGCAGGAATGGCCTTCCAGTAGCACTAATAAAAGCAATGTTCCGCGAATCCGAAAGCAGACACGTAATCACTACTGGTCACTCCTGATCTGGAATGGGTTTGACCTGCTGACCTCAGGGTGAAAGGCTCTGTACTGCATTACCACTCCCAAGAGATCTCTGGCTCTCTCTGAGAGAGGTTGTTTTTTTTATTATTTTGTAGTTAACCTCAAGGCAGCATCACCTACAATGGATAACATCTGCAGAACACTGAGTATCTGAACATTTTTTTTGCTTTACAACTAATCATTGGCACTCAATGAATCTGAAGGTTAAAAAGAAATTGCAGAAATAATGAAATGAGAATGGGGGGGTGAAGCCCTTAACAGATCCTTCCTGCCACTGGTATATATTTTTCATTTTTTTCATATGGTCTTGACATTTCATTTCAAGCAATGGAAGATGTGATGCTTTGGGAGGAATCACTAAAATTTTTCCCATTTAGCAAGAGAACCACCCATCAACCAACCACCTGCCCTCAAAAAATACCCAACAAACTATTCTAGATGAACATTAAGAAAGTTTCCATTTGTGCAATGTCTGTGCTTCTGGCTTCCATCTTTTACCACTCATTCAGCTGTTCAGATGCTTCTTCCTTCACTCTGATTCCATTCGCTGTGGAAGATGTACACAGGCAAGCCTTCAGGTGGGACAGGCCCCATGAAAACACATGCTGAAACCACTGTTTCAAGTTAGAAGCAGTCTGCACTCAGCAATTAATTTGAAGCAGCCCTTTTGGTCCTAAAATATCCTACAATTCAGAGTATGTTTTTCCAAACCCCAATGTATAAAATACTGGCCAACCCTACAGAAGCCTTAACCACATACAAAAACCAATTGCAAATTGCAACAAAACTACCCTTTACATCTCAAACACTCAGTCACCAACAAAACTATTCAAAAACCCCCTGGCATTCTGCAAGGATGATAGTGACCTCATTATGGAGTTATCCACACCAGGAATCCAAAAAGATCCACATTCAGTGACAGTAGGAGGACTGTACAGGACTTATATGGATCTCCACCCACAGTAGAGCTGATCACTGGAAGCCATATTTTCCCCTGCTAACAATGAGTCTTTATTAATTCTGATTATTTGGGGAGCTCAGCTTATGCACTTCTGTATACAAATGACAAATCAACACTTAATGAGCATGAACTGATTTCACATTGAACTGTCCATCTCATAAGCATCAACATGTCCAAGAAAGGAAAATCATTTGTTTATTCCCAGCAGTGCTTTGGGGTACAGCCTTCAAGATCAGTGGGAATTAGACATGAGGAAGCAGCAAGATATTTTCCCAATTACATATTCACTCATCAATCATAGTTCTCTCTGACACCTGGCTACTGGCCACTGGTCCCTGCTGGGAAAACGCCAGGAATGCAAGAAAAAGGGACATTTTTCCTTTTGTGCCAACTTTCAGTGTAGAGTTAACTTGAAGCTGCAAGTAGCACAGTCCAGCTCCTCTCTGGAAGATCTCCGAGAGCAGATCCATTGTGGAATTTCTCAGCTGGATCTCAGCTTCTCATTCTGCTCCATGGTTTGATATTTTGGACACGTTTCACCATTGTTTCCCCCAAATTTTCTACTCCAACTTTGTTAAAAGAATAAATTAAAAAGAAATTCAGCACATCAGAAAGTGTGTTCTGTTAGATTTCTTTTTCCCAGTATAACAGGAGGCCGTGCAACAGAGACTGAGGGTGGACACATTACTATATGTATGGTATAGAAGAACAGAATAGACTTAGAGGAGACTCCAGCTGACTGAGCCAGCTGGCATTTTCTGGTCCAGGTTTCTAGGACTTCATAAAACAGTCTGGTTGGTTTGGAGAAGAAGCTGGCTCTGGGGTGGTCACTTTTTTGTGGTAGGAAAGGCAAAAGCAAATATCACTACCTCTTGGGTGAATGAAACAGCTCCAAGGGACATGAAGCCAAGAGTACTGTGGGGAGGTGCAGTCTAGGCCCAAGCTGTGATCTCCTTTTTGTCACTGAGGAACTAGGAGGAGACCAGGCCACAAGTCATATGGGAAAATATGACCCCAGGAAGCGGTAAAACCAAAATAGTCAAGACAGAAGAATGTTCCTGTGGAAATTAGGAATACACAATGTGAAGATGTCAACTTCTCAAATGGCCCAAACCCAACATTTTAGAGCAGCCAGATGTTGAGTCTGCAGGCAGAGAATATCTCTAGGACAACTATAGCTCATAGGCAAAGAATCTTTCCTCTAAATTTCCTGCTTTGCTTTTGCATTTTGAAGGTCTATTCTGTCTGAAAACCTCTGTCTTTGCACTTAGGTGTCACTTGGACACAGTGACTCTGGAACAGGTGAATTTCTGCACTCCATATTTATCATTCAGACATCCACATGGGGCTGGGCTCAGTGGTAAATCTGGCAAGGGCAAGCATTTTGAAGGAAGATTGAAAACCAACCTTGAAATACCCTTTCTTATAAGACAGCTATTGATCATTCACAATGATAATAACTTTCCACTATTGGCAAACACAAGGGGCCCTCTGTATTCCTTCCATGTAGACATAAGGAACTCTGAAAATCAATTCCTAGGCTTTCTGGAAAAAAAAAGAAAGAAAAAAAGAAAAGAAATAAAGGAGTTGGCATTCAAGTGCTCTCTTCAAAGTCCTGGACCAGCTCTGACCATCTCCTGGATCTGCACTCTCTCAGTGGAATGGAATTTCGCAATATACCATGGTCATTTTGGCACCTGCTTCTCTGCAGCAGCTATAAATCTGCTGCAGGTCACACAACTCTGTAAAAGGAGGAAAAGTTACCCAAGTATTCTTGGACTTGGCCTGGAGATCAGGAGAGGGACAGAAATGCGTGTCTCATCCAAAGAAAACTCTGCCTAACTTTAGGCTGCTAAGAGCTCAGTGGGAAAGTCTGTTTAACTGCAGAGATTTCTGGGATATAACCTGTTAGACCCTCACCTAGAACACATTTCTTCAGCTTTTGAAGGCTTGCTTGTCTGCAGGGTGTCTGCCAAGCAAAAGAAATGAAGATTAGGGAGAAAAGAAACCCAGTGGCAGCTGTGCATCAGGTCCCAATTAAGACATCAAACTAAACCCTTCAGCCCTAGTTCTCAAACATCCTTGTATATAATATTTCCCATGAGGCTGGAATTCTTCTGTGAGGTTTATGCTGGCTTTAATGTATAGCATCAGTGTTCAGTAAGCTCTCAGGGCATTCATATGGCTGCCTTTGACAGCAGGGTATGTTTTTTCACCCCACCCCTCCAAATGAAAGATAAGGGCATGCCCTGTGTTATGACATGACTTGACTTGGACCGAGGGAGCACATCTGAACTGTTTGACATGACACTGCATTTGAATTTGCCACAGAGTCTTGCTGGTTCTGGGCATTCTAATGTCCTAAATACTAATTCTAGCCCTAATTTTCTAATAGTCTTTTAGTCCATTACACATGCAATTAAAAGGTAAATCAACTGTCAGGATTGGTCTCTCCTAAGAAGGGGCAGAGAGGGCAGGTTACTGTATGAGGGGATGAGAAGTCTGTGAGGTAGAAGTCCACTTGCTGTGGTTTTGAGTGACAACAATTTGAGCCACTCACTGTTCAATTCTCTGTCAGTGCACTGGTCAGTGCACTTTGGACCAAATAATTCCAGTTTAAGGATGAAATTTAGAGGTAGTGGATCAAGGCCTCTCCATCATGTCATCAAGTCCCAAGGAATCATTTGTCCTGATCTCAATGAATGTCCCATCTGTACATCCCCTGCATTAAGGCAGAAAATCTTGTATTCCCTACCATTTTTCTGCAGTCTCTTGGGAAATAGTCACAGTGTCACTGCAGAGTCTCACCAGGAGGACAGTGTGAAGTGCCTGTCTTACTAGCACAGTGAAATCATACATTACTCCCTGCTGAGAGGGCCCAAGTCACCCAGCTGTCCTCACTAAAAATTAACTGAATAATCCTGCAGGAGTTCACTTAAAATTCCCCTCTCTGCACTTACGAGACAGCCCTGCTGTGAACGGGAGCAGCATGCCCAGAGTCAACTCCCACTGCTTCACAACACAGAACAGATTTGGTTTGAAAATAACAGCAGTAGGAACATCTATGCTGCCAAATAGCTGAGCTCCCTGCTTTATTGTCAGATCCTGATTCTTCAATTGTCTCTGGTGCTTTCCCTTGGGATCCCTTTGGGACTGGACTAGCTAATTCCTTCAGAGAAATCTCAGTGCATCTCTAGAAGCAGCTTGTTGCAGCAACCCCTGCCATTAAGAAAGTAGGAGCATGCTGTTTAGCTCCCTGAATGCTGTCCAGGGAAAGCTATCACTCATTCCAAGCCCCATGATGTGAAACATATCCTTAATGCAAAAACATGGTGACTGTTACTGGGTACGACATAATCTGCGGCTTTTTCCATGCAAAACCACCTGAAATAAGCATATATATAAATTATTGTCTCTCAAAGCTGTAGAGGTGTTACACATGGCTCAGAAGGGACCAAGAAAAGTACTATGAAGAGCTGGACAAGGCCCACTGACTTTGGAGAAAGATAACTTTGAGCTTTGTGGATACAAACTACTTTTATCCCTGTAAGGCCAGGAGTCAATCCTTGGAGTGAAAGCCTTTAGAAGCAGAGATGCAGCCGACAAAAATCCTAGTAGGATCATGATTCCACCATCCAGGTTTCCCATAAACAATACTTTTGATGAAGAACAGATAAAAGTTCACCATTGCATGGGCACGCAACAGAATGTTTAACCTGGCAGTACACCAGCTGCAAGAAGACAGACAAAGCCTGAATCAGAATAATGTTAGATAGGGTCTAACATGATGTGTCTGCTCCATTTTGTCATGGCATCTACCTGGAAAAACCTCCTATCTGGATTTCTTCAAATTAACAGAGAGAACCTGAATAGTTTCAATACCCTACATGACAGGAGAATCCCAGGGTTTCTTTCTGAGGTATAGCTGGAAGAACTTCCTTTTTAAACTTGGAATTCAGTGAAAGCACTTGAGCCACATTAGTCTGAGTTTCTGCAGCTTTTCTAGGACCAATAAGCCAAATAGGCAAATGCAGGGAGCATAATTCCTCTGCCCCTACTGAAAAGACATTGAAAAGCTTTCTTAGGGAAAGTTAGTTGTCCAAAGCAGGGGTTAACAAGGCAAAATGGCTCTTTCAGAACTGGTCTAAGGTTGTGAATTACAAAAGTTGTATGAAAACCTTTTGGCACAGTGTTGTAGCCAAAACTGAAGGAGAAACACCCACCAGGATTTTGAGTGGATTGATGTTGAGAGGAGGTCTTAGCACTTCTGGTTTCCAGCCGCAGATTGAAGCGTCGACACTTGGAATTAACTTTTAAACACAGGCATGATACCAAAATGTGATCTCTGGGCATAATTGCTCTCCATAATCAAAGAAATAAACATGTATTTCTATAAGCAGCAGATTTAGTGAAGGTTGGTTTCCTACAGATGAGCATCTAAGGCTAAATTTCCTTGCTGTATGACAAGAGTAAGTGTGTGCTGTAAATTGCCTCATGTTATGCAGCCTCTGATTTCCATGACATTTCTAGCAGCTTGATGTTTTTGGAAACTGCACTCCTCTGTTATACTTGTGGTTAAAATAAATCAGCAGATTTTAACACTGTTGGGGCAGGCAGGGGGGTGTGAGGAGATGACAGGGAAAAATAGACATATGGAGCATGTAAAGGCATGTTTCTCACTTCCTTAGGAAACCAATCTGAAAAGATAAAGATGGCAGAGCCCTACCACATTCTGCCGGAGTGGAGTTTTAATTGGTGAGATGAATGTTAAGAAAATCCCCTTACTAAAGAATTGCAAGAAAAAGAGCTTGTTGCTCTGAGTCATCTCTACACAGCCCCTTAAACTACACAACAGCTAACACCTTTGTTGGAGGTAGAATAAGAAAGAGATGAATTACCTCTTAAAATGAGAGTCAGATGATGAGGATAAAGTTTTAGAGTGGATAATTCCCCTTTTCAACACCGGATTCAGGCAAAATTAGTGGTTCTGAGTATGATCTAAGGTTTACCCATCAAGTTACTTCCTGGGGTTAAACATATTACAGAATTGGAAGAGTTAAGGAAAGGCCTCTGCATATACTTTCGTAATTTGATTTATGCTCTCTTTCATCTCAGACTCCACCTCTTCAAGTCATCTTTTGACAAACCTACTGAGAAGACAGAAAAGGAAGACAGGAATTGGAACATTCCTGAAATTGTCACCACAAGACACACATTAGTAATTTACCTGGCAACACTTCCTTAGGGACTTCTTTGGTTTGAAGAGAAGAAAACAAAACCAAATTCACACACACACCCCAAATAGTAATTTTTTATCAATAAGTTAACAGTAAGTTATATATGAGAGGCTTATAAACTGGCTCCATGAAATTAGGTTGTGACTTACAGGCCAGACTGAATTTGCATATATTTTTCAAGGACTGCATTTCCCCAACCAAAGCAAAAAAAAAAAAAACCATTGGGAGAAACAAATTATTCCTAATATTGCAGAATACTTCTAAGTATAATGTGAGCATTGGATTGCTAAGGATTAATTGGTCAAGGACAACGGCTCCATAATCGTATTGATAGTATTTATTTCTTTATTTTAGTATTTCATGGTATCTGTCTGTGAATGCTGGACATTCAGATGCCATTTAGGAGACCTTGATGAAGGGTTCTGTCCAATTTTTAAGCCTCTTGTCTTTTAAAACTCCAGTCTGGGTGAGCTGCTGAATCTCAGGGCCTCTTTGGAGCACTCTTACAATGCAGATATGGTTGTGTAGCTCTACCTCCTTCAGCTGCTTATCCCCAAGCTCAGACCTGACCCTGAAATGTCTTAAGCATTTTCTTTCCCTAATCAAAGGAGGAAGTTTGGCTCTGAAAAGGCTTTACATGGACTTTCTGTGCACTTGCACTTCAACCTCAAAACATAAACAAGATTACATATTACCAGAAAGGCAAATCACCAGACTGTTTTAGCCTTTCCTTGGAAGTCCATGGAAGAGTTAGCCAGTGTGCAAAGGCCAGAGATGGCAGGAAGACAGATGTGCTCCTGCGTTTTGTTATTTATCACCCAAATGATGCTTTGATCGGCCTCTGCCGGGATCACAAACCCCTTCCAGGGGATTTTATTTCCACGGAAACCATCACGTCAATTGGCCAGTGCTCCTCAGCAGCACCTTCCTCACCAGGGTGGCATCACTCCCACGATTTGGTGGGAGTCTGTACCCATGGGGTCTGTACATCAAGAGGAGCAGAAGGAAAGCAAAGATCAGTATTAAAGTCAACAGACGACATGTGGACCATGTGCAGTGAATCCTTTTTCCAGTCTAACAGCATTACTGCCAAGTGGGACACCCCAAATAATTTGTTAGGGAATGATTCGGACATAAATGGGCAGAGCCCTATTTTTGCAGGTTGGGGAGGAAAAGAGACAACCAACAGGAAATCAAAAGGGGGAACTGAGGTCATGAGAAGCTTCTGAGAACTTGCTGGTCCAGTCAGTGATTTTCCATCTGCCTGTGACTGCTGTACCTGCCAGTCTAATACTGTTAAAAACACAGCTGGACACCCTCCGAGTTGGCATGGAACTGGACAGGGTCCAGTCACAGAGCCAGTTCACTCCTTAACAGACAGAAAAGACAAAAGCAGGTACAGCGTGAATGAGTAGGAAACAGGACTGAGAGAGAGTTACATTTGCTCTCTCTGACCTCTGGCTCAGAAGTAGGTGGGATTCTTCCAGAGAAATTCCTGGGAGCTGCCCAGCTCATTTCTTAGACCAAAGAGGTCGAATTTGGAATCAGCTTTTTTTGTTAAGCCAGATGTGCTTGGTGAAAGGACCATCTTTTCCCTCTCTCAGAGCATCCTGCCTCTCGCTCCGTGCCACTGCCACACTTCAAACACATTCCCAAACATTCTCGCATCTTCTCTCCCCTTGGGAAAAGTTCCCAGTTGTTCAGCTTGACCTTGCTGGTTTGGTATTCCCCTGGAAAGAGCTTGAGAAAGCAGAAACCATGCACAGCCTTTTGATGAGGTGAGATAACTTTGGTTCCAGGGAGATTTCAGCAGAATGCCACAGCTGTGTTTGACATCGGTAAAGCCCAGGCAGAAAGTGTTCTGCATTGACTCCTAACACTCATTTTGGCTGAGCTTGGCCTTATCCTAAGCAGCTGTCCATGAATTTGCCTATGCTATGAAGCACAATCCTTCAATTGCCTAAAAGCACATTTACACAATGTTCACAAATCTGTTATGTTGAAAAAGATCTATCCTTTAATTATCCAACACAGTCAACCACCTTGATTGGGATCCTGCCCAAGTTTATTTAAGAGAAGGAAAAAGTTATTATGAAAATTACTCACATCATGTTTTTTTTTTTCTTTTTGAAATGAAACATTTTTTTATCAATGCATAAACCACAAGAATGATCATCAGTTTAAATAGTTTCCTGCGGGTGAACCCTTTCAAGTCGAGCTGTCAGGAGGATGGGTGGGGAACCCTCCTGGAGGAGAAGTGAGAACAACTTTCACAACACCCCCCGAGGCAGCCAAAGATCAGAATTACTCTGGGACAACTTGCTTCACCCTCCACGTGTTGTGGGCAGGTCTCAGCCTCCAGCATTCAGTGGTGTCAGCATGTGCTGAGGAAAAGCCGTTCTTTAGCAAGTTGACACCTCTGAAAATAAGTACATGATGTTCTGTGATCTGCAGGTGAACAGAAAAACATTACACCCCTGGATCTGTGCTGTTGCCCTGAGTGCTGAATCATTTGCATAACTCACAGAAGGTGGTGTTATGTGGGCAATGAAGATATGGAAGAGGGTCGCAAAGTAATTGTTTTTTTACATATGTTAGTGTTTGGGATTTTTTGGTATGTTACACACATAACCCAATATGTGAAGCACTTCTAAAAAACAGATTTTTTTTTTTTTTTTCAGAAAAGCTGTTTTGTTGGATTGGGTACACATAGAATCACACAGGCATGCAATTAGCAAAACAATAAATTCTTGGGGGTGAGGGAAGGAATTATACTAGTGAAATGGGATATCTAACCTTCATCTCCCAGTATGATAAATTACTCTCTTGCGGTGAAGGCTTGGGTGCTTGGGAACTTGGATAGCCAAGTCTCTTCTAGCATGATCTTCTGTTGGCCTTGCAAAGACTCTCATCTCCCAGCTATCATAAGTGGCTTCTAATTTTGCCTAGAACTTGCTGCCATTTTTCACTGCAAACCCATAATTTTTCTTTAAATACTTGCAAAAAAAAGAAAAGATTTTATTAAGTGTTCTTATTGAAAACCAGTGGCTGAATTTAGGGCACTGGGATTTTTTTTAAAAACTTCAAACATACATTTCAGCTTTGAAGATGTTTCAACCTTGGCACTGCTTCCTTTACCTCTGAGATTTTTACAGGGGATCTGGACAGAAATGAACATTTTCTCATGCTTTCTCATAAAAAACTAAATGTCAAGTAAATTTCCAAGACACTAGAAGCTGAGGTGCCTGATTTCCAGGTTGCTTCGTTTCAGAGATATCAGTAGAGCTGGTGTTAGTGATTTGAAATCAAAGCCCACTTTTTAAGATGTACACCTGAACTCACACATGTTTTATAGTAACACTGTTACAATAATGTTTACCAATCATAATTTATATTATAATTGCACAAATATACTCAATTCTGTTTGAGAGATAGATATGGGGGAAGAAAAAGTTCATTAAAAATCAAAACCCAGATAATGATATAAAAGCTCAGACAAATTAGAATGAATTATACAAGGAGTGAACACATGGCAAGGAAAACATGACATTAATGTAACACAACCCTGTGATTCACTATTTCTAATTTTTTGTGCTGGATCAGGAGGAATTTGTGTTGCCTGGGGTGCCATGATGCTGGGATCCTTCCTTGTGATGAAGTCCACAGATGTCTTGCCTCTCTCTCCTCTCACATTCATTGCCATGGTAGCCAAATGCTTCTCCAAAGCAGGTAGTATGTACCACACAACTGCTGTGGTCCCATAAACAACTGAGATCCTGTTGTGTCACGTACTTTCCAAAGAGATTATATAGATGGTTTCCTGCTCTAAAGAGATGGAGTCTATTTACAGTTTACACTAAAGTCTCCCCCTCTTAGAGAGATCATCTTCCTGTTCTTAAACAAGCAAACACAACCTCCTTTTCTAGGCATCCAACTCTGAGAAGGATTATATGCCAAGTAGCTTATGATGCATAGGAATACCAAAATTACACTAGAGAGCAATGGCACACAAGTCTGGCATGTTTAGGAGAGAGGCTGAAATTTGTAACAGGGAATGGAAGGCCCCATCCTATGGGAGTTCACGTGCAGGCAACACTCAACACACCAGGTCTAATGGACTGCATTGAATTTTCTGCTGGATTGGCTGAATTTCTTCCCACATCATTTTGTCTTGTTGATTTTCTAAGTTGCCCAAGGATCTTGACATTTAAAATTTCTAAAATCATTCATGTCACATTCTGTACTCCTCTTTTACTTGTCTCTTTTCATCATGGCAAGCCAGGCCACTAAGCAAGCAAAGAAAGGCTGTCTCTAGATGAATTAAAGTGCTGAGAGTTACAGACCTGTTTTAAAAACTTTCTGAGAAGAGGAATTCAGATTTTATGCACAGTTGCAGACACGTTTACAGAATATCCTGAGTTGGAAGGGACCCACAAGGACCATTGAAGTCCAGATTCTTATTCCTGTTTCTGCTTCTTGGTGAGCCCCCAGCTCATCACAGACCTAAGATTCATCCCCCAGAGGAGATATTTGGCTGCCCCCAGCACACCACAATTCCCTTTCCCCCTTGAAATTTCTGTTGCTCTTCAAGAAACCCTGGGTCAGGACTGGAAAGAATGCAAGTGCTTCAGTGTCAGCCACAGTCCAGAAACTCACATTTTGGAATTATGAGCCTGCACTATTCCACAGAGCAGACTAACTCTGCTGGCACTGAGTTGGGGATAAAACTATCATTGGCTTCCACAGAAGCTAAGTCAGGCCAAAGAAGGGAGCAAAGCACACTAGAAAACTTCACCTGCAAGGTCTTCTGGCCATCAGCAGTATATGGCAGCACTTCATCCCTGTCTGGTTGCCGGGTGTGAGGCTGGGGTTGGAACTGGCTTTGCTCTGACTCACTTTTTCCATATATAGTTCCCCTTAAAACAGAGATCTATTACAGAATTAACAAAAGTTTCACAGATTAAAAAAATACAAAAAAAAACCCCAAAAAAACAAACCTATGATGAGAAAAAAAATATTGCACAGATTAATCACTACGAGGTTGGAACAACAGAAACTTCCATATCAGCCTAAATAATGGGAAACATTCAGTTTAATTGAGGTATCTTCTTTTAGATACTGCAGGCAAACAGGGGTATCTGGTTATTGTTAGTGATGAGAGGAGGGTGGGGAGCGGCCGGGAGTCTCAGAGCAGCTCCAGAAAGCATCCAGGAGACAGGATCTCTCCAGCAGCCAGTTGCTCAGAGTGTGCTCTGCAGGCTGGACAGCACAGTGTGCAAACAGCTTTCTCTGGCTTGGTCTCTTTCCAAGATCAACAATTGAATCCACCTGAGGTAAGCGGACTCACAAACCACCTTATCTCGTGTGACATGACGGACAGATGTTTTTCTGTTACACTGAACTGCACAAATGGGACATGTTCTCCTCAGGTCAGGCTCCCAGGTTAATGCCTGGCACATGGAGCTGCCTTCTTGCCTTTCTTAGGTGAAGACCAAAGGTAAAGAGCTGACATCACGGGCTTGCCAACAGGTCAAGCATTGCAGAAGGTCCCAGAAGTGCCAACGCCATCAAGATACACCTAAAATATTCCTTGTGTTGTCTCATTTGGATTTTAAGAGATGGGACATGTCCAGTGCTAGATGTTCATGCAGCAAGGACTGAAGTATGAAAACTGAAGTCCTTCCTGCCATGTGGATGTACACAAACTACACAAATACAATATCCACTCCTTTCCCATTTCCTATCTGAATTGTTGCACATAAAAGAAGAGCACTTCCAAGGCCAGAAAGCACAGCTGTGTTCACAGGAGTTGAGAAAGAAATCTGCACCGAGACACAATGATGCTTCTAATTGCTGTTGTGCCCACCTATCAATTCCCACGTGGAAACTGCTTCCCAGCCTATGGAGCGCAGGGGTTAGCGTTGCATCAGGGCATCCTGCTGCAAGGACATATCAGATCTGGTTCCTACAGCACAGCAGTGACTGTCTGGCCTCCTTCCCCATCCCCCAGTTAGCAAATTGCCTTCTAGAAGCTCAAAAATACACCTGTCATAGTACAACAGAAAGGCTTTACATTAGTGATTTGGGGAAGTCTTTTTAACAGCAGGGATATTCCCATCAGCCCAAGAAAACTCCTAATATAATAGTTCCACAATCTTTTCTTTCTAGGAGAGAGCTCTAGTAAGCAGTGTTAAATATTTAAGTTATTGCTCTCTTTAACTCCTCCCTCTTCAGTGACTAAAGGCAGCACCTACGTAAACAAGCTCTCTGTGGTGATGTGTTTGAGTCGTGTAAATTCTCCTCCTTCCTTATATTCCATCCCATGCCAAAATACTGTGAGACATTAGGAGCTTCCTCACCACAGAACTCAAGGCAGAACCTTAGAGGTGCTCATGATTTTAGGGTGTTCAGTTTCTTCCAGAGCAGGGGCTTTAATTTTGCTCTTTCTAGAGCATTGTGGTCAGGACTCTAAACGGGCAGATCAGTGTTATAAAGTCTCAGATGATGAACTCAGGGACTGAACATGCTTCTAAATGCTCTCATCAAAACTTTGAACTGGCATTTTATGATGTCCGGCTTTATGGGCTCAGCCTAAGCTGTTTCATTGGACAATCAGAACTGCTTAAAATAGTGCTGGGTGCTGAACAACTGAAACAAAGATTTGCAGAGACAACTTGATATTTCTTTACCTTTTTTCACGTGCGGAAATCCTTGAATTTCTGCACAAACAGGATTTGCACAAGCAAATGCAAGTGCCTGGCAACCATTAGCTTGAAAAAAGGATCCCTGAACATTGTGGTACACAGCCTCCAAAGAGATGTTTCTAAAATTTCAAGAAACAAGGCATCCTAAGCCAAGATAGATGAAGAATTTGGAGAATTTATCCTCCCTGTTGATATGACCATAAAGCTGTTGGTACAAACACCTCCCACTAAAAGGAAGACACAATTTGCATGGCTAATGTATAAATTCCCAACAAAATGCAGGTTTTGGCTAAATATTGCTTAATTTTCTGGGGATGCTCAGAAGAAAACACATATTAGTAATACTTCATTCTATTTGTGTCATATTACACTACCCAGCTAAGTTTAAAATCTTACCATGACAATCTGTCATGTCTGGTAGCATATAGTAAATTCACTTGCCAAAGAGGGAGAGAAATAAAATTTTTAAAATTGCAAGTTTCATTAAAATTCAAACAGAAATATCATTTCCAAAATATCAATAGGATAAAACGTGCCATTAAAAAATTGCCCAGGTTGAGTCTATTTCCTCCCTCCTGAAGAGAATTTTTTTTCAGAATTGATATAAACTGGTTTATATTAAATCCAAATATTACTACTGTTTGGTGAAACAACAGTTTTCCTTGTGGATCAGTGGCAACCATTTTAGAGCAATTATTTGATTTCTTGAGTGGCTGAAAAACAGTAATTATTTTCCTAATTCTCATTTATGACAGCAAGCATTCAAGCAGATAGTCAACATTTTCAGGGTCAGAATCAGAAGCTGTATTAGCACATTCCTGCTTTCAAGTTAAACACTGTGTTTAAGTGCCTTTCTAGGCTGAGACCTAGACCTGTTTAAATCAAAACACAATTGCATTGAACTCAGTGGTGTTGCATCTGTATGTAAGCAGGATATGTGAGAAGAAAATGAGTCCCATATGGTTTTGAAAAAATCATGGCAAAATGTTAGATTAGTGTTGTCCATTAAAAGGAGTCCTAAAACTCATGGAATTATTGTTATTTTAGTTGTCAGTGCTGTATTTATCTGATATTTCCTGGCTGTCTATTACATATTTAAGATATCAAAGTCTCATCATTTTATACCAGCTAAGACTTTGACCCTAAAAGTGAATTCTAAATGTATTATGCACTCCAGAAATCAAATCATGAGAATTACAGTTCTTTAATCAGGGAAGAGAAGTGACATCATATGCTTATCACAGCACAGCTCAAATTTCAAATACTGCACTGCTTGGAGCAATCCAGCCAAGGGAACAAATAAAATCTTCATGACTGAAAACATCTTTTAAGAGTCAATTTTAGGCAAGAATGAGGATTCTGCCTATGAAGAGGATGATGGGATTCATGAAATGAACTATTTTGTTCTAGAAAAATTATAAAGAGACATTGCACACACACAAGAGTACAGCTACACTGTGACTCTGAAAGACAATGACAGTTAATGTACCTTGGATTGAGCCCCATAGTCCACAACTAAGTTGTCAGGAGACATGTTTAGTTAGACTAGAACAAGTTATGTTTCCGTGACCCCCATTCAGACGTATCTTCATTGTCACTTGATAGAACTGGAAGACAAATGTCAGTCCTCCCACTGCTTTTACTGCTTGTGTTGTACTGCACTTCTCTGAATTCTGTGGAGGCCCACTGAATGGATAATACATCCATAGGCTATGAAACATGGCCAAGGTAAAGGTTGCTTTCTGTTTCTTTAAAGATAAGTCAGAAAAGTGATTCAGAGAACTGCAAGTGACAATTTTCTTCTGAAAAGAGCACAGTATTGTAGCTCCCATCTCTTGCCATGAATGCACAATGTGCACAATTCCCATTCATTTCCCCTTGATTGTTTGAAAGAGAATTACAAAGTGTTCTCAAGACTACACATTAAAAAAAAAAAAAAAAAGACAATGCCCTGTGCAGTTTTCTTTCTGGTGTTCCAGCACAGCCCTGGGGAACCCTTTGGATTTATTTCCTTGCAGAATGATGCACACTGCAGAGATAATCAGCAAAGAAGGCAATGGGAATATCTGAGGAATATCTGCGGCTGGAGAGCGACTGTGGTCACTAAAACAGTGCTACACAAGTTTCTTGCAGAACTATTATAGCCAGCAAATCTCAGTTACCATATATGAAGTCAGTAATCTTTTCTTGTGGGTGAACTGGGAAGTAAACACTGACACCCCAGAGCAGATTTCTGCAGGTGCATGTCATTGGTGTGTCAATCTGACTTGCTACCCAGTGAAGTACAACACTACAAACACTAAAGGACAGTAAATGTCATTATTAGAAGCAAAGAGAAAAATGACAAAAAAAGGTTTCTCTGCATACACCAGATAGATGAACTATAAGGCATTGAGGGCACTAGGAATTTAGAGAGACTCAAGGGGAGAGTGAACAAGTTCATGGAAGAGAAATCCACTGAGGTTGCCATCAGCCCTGTGCCTGCCTTAGCAAGCTCAAAATGATAGTTAGAGATCAGAAATGCTTTAGGAAGTAGCTATAGTATGGACTTACCCTTTTCTCATACTCTTTGATAGTTCCCTACTCTGAGCCACAACTGGAAATAGGATCCTGGATTTGATGGAAGAGTGGTCTGGTCCATTGTGGCCATTTCTTGTGGGGCTCCCCGTGGCAAAAAAATCACAGAGCTGCTGGCCTGCAATCTGTCATTTTCTAACAATCATTTGCCGGTTGTACACACACTCAGAAATATTCTGATCGTTTCTAGTTGCTTGACTAGGCTGAATGCCAGAGCTGGGGAAATAAAAAGGCCTTGGTGGCAAGCGTATAAAGGCAGTTGACAATACAGTACTGACATGGGTAAAGAAACTGCTACCCTGGCAATGTGCTGCCTTGGAAAGGCATGAGTGCCGAGCCCCAGCCAGGGCAGCCCTGGGGAGATGAATGCAGTGTGTCTGGAATGAAGGCAACATCCGACTTCACACAAAAGCAAATGCCTACAACACAGTTGTCATTACTCTTTTGTATGCCTGAAAAGATGGGACAATTTATAGCTGTCATGGCAAGTGGTCCAGTCAACTCTTCATGCAACGCCTCCAAGTCTTGGCTGGTACAGAAGGGCCTGATGAGATCTCCGCGACTGAGATATCGGAGTGTTGCCAAATCCTCCTCTGCTCTTCAGAAAATCTGGGCATGTGTCAGTTAGCAGCGAGTTCAAAGCCATCTCTGATGGCCCACTCTGACAGGGTAAAGAGTTGAAAGACTCTGAAGAAATGCTATAAACCCCTGCTTGAGGCAGACATCAGCGGTGGGGCACAGTGCTGACAACCCTGGCTAGGACAGGAGACAGCCCGAGTTGTCCCAGGCTAAGAGTAACAATACAGTGCAGTATGAATAGGAAATCAGATGTAAGAAGATGTAAATCAGAAATAAGTATTTGCTGTCCTGGGGGATTATAAAACTCAGTCTTGTTTTTCACCTGTAAGTTCACTCAGTACTGACTCTCCAGCCCTTGCACGCCAGAGAGTCAGTGAGTACCAACCACCATCCTCTCTGGGGACCTCCAGGTTGAGCAGTGCCAAGGCTTACAGAACCATGGAACAATCCACCAACCCATCCTGGTAACTCAGGATCCTCATAATGCTATTTTAATGATGGCCTTTACTCTCAAACTCCTCATTTCTAAAAACATCCATCCCCTGAATACATGATGGCATCAGGAAGCTTTCCTACGGAAGAGCCTTTGCTGCCCATATTTCTGTTAATGCTGGGGTATATTTTTTCAAGCTCCTGGGGTATCTACTGCCCTTTTGCACTTCAAATACCACTTTGCTCCTCAAATGGGTGATTTCACTGCCATTGCACCTGTGGTGAGAGTTGTACAGAGGGTACTTCTTCAGTAGTTGGTGAAATATTGCTGCTTTTAGTTCCATTTCCTAACTGCTGGCCCCTTGGTAATTGGGAATTGTATCCTACTAGTTCTAACAAGTCCCAAAATTTGCATGCAATTGATCAACTCCTACAGAGCAGGTCCAACATTGGGGTGTGATGATAAGGGTCAGAACCACTAGGTGATCCTTTGCAAGCTGATTTAGAATTCAGTGGTGACTTCCACATGTCCTGTAGTGACTACAGATACACTCTTGATCTGTGCATGGAGAGTGGCTATTTTCCCATGAGTAGCTGAGGTTGGTTACAGATTTCTTTTCCACATAACCTGCTTCTTTGCTAGACTGCTTCTCTCCCTCCTGTGTTATCTTTCTTTTTAGTAACCCATCTCTGTCTTCACCATCATCCCATTTCCCAGTTAAAGACTGCAGCAGATTTCATGACCAAGAACATATATTGATCTTGAAAATTTGTTGTTTCATTTAAAATCAGCTCCACAAGGCGAGAACCTAGATCTATACCAATCTGATCAGGGATCCACAAAAAAACCCACCCCTGCCTGCGTCTTAAAGCTGTCTGTTTTCATTACTCCCTTAGAGAGCATTTTTTAGCCCCACAGCAGTACCTCTCTCCAAGACAGCTTTGCATTGATTACCTAAGTAGGTTTCATTGCAAGACACTGTGATTATATACTTCCCTAAAATCCAAGTACTCTGATTAAAAAAATACAGGTTTACCAGGCAAGATTAACTCTTTGTAAACCTATACTGCTGATTTTCATTATTAAAAGAAAACTAAAAATCCAATCTGACAAGATCCACTGCAGGTATGTCAGGACCAGAAGAGATCAATTGTTACAGCTGAAACATTTACAAATTTTTGTTGAACTGGAAGATGGTCTGTGCTGCTTTCCTCTGCTCTTTCACTGCCTCCCATCAAAGGCTTATGTTTATTAAGCTATTTCCTAAACAACCTAGGATGCATAGTAACTTCTTATCTCTGTATGTTCACATTCTCCTGACACAGCTATTGAGACTGGGTCTTTATGACCTGACTTCACGTATTTTTCTTGGCACAGGATTTATTTTTTAAGGGGATCACTATTTCAGCCAACTTTTGCATCATTAACTGCCTCCTCCTCTCTATTTATTTGTATTTTAATAAACCACTAATTTCCCAATCAAGGAACAAGGACAGTTCTGGCTAAAAGCCGAATTCAGACAAAAACCCAACAGTAATAGAAATAATTACATGCAACCATTTTTTAAAGAAACAATAGCAGCATTAAATATCAGTTAGAAGCTATGAACTGCAGGTAACTGATAAAGGAGGCAAAAGATATCAGGAAAATTACTGAGGGCAGTTTGGAAGGCAAAGACTTGTGCTTAAGCAAGAATGTGATAACAGAAATTCTAACAATTGTCTGTTACCTGACTGGACAGTGTAAAATTGCTGATAAGAGACAACTGAGAAAAGAAAAAATATTCAGCAAGTAGTTTAGCTCTGGATTTGGAACATTTCGGAAGGAGTACAGCAATATTGGAGAAGGAGGATTCACCTCAGAGAGTCTGGTCTATGTGCACATACAAACTCCCAAAGGCTTGGTCAAATGTCAGTGGATGATTAGCATGTCCTAAAAAGCTGAGAAATTCAAGAGGACTGACACATGGTAAGCACAGGGGGAGTTTCAGAAAGAAAAAGCATTTTACCCTGCCAATTTTCATCCAGGGAGCCTGAAACCAGCATGGGCAAAAAGAATGGAAGAGTTGATAGATGATTCAGCTGAAAGGCAAAGAGAGAATGGAAGGCTGAAAGTAAAAATAATGCCAATCAATAATGTTTTATGGAAAGGAAAGTTTGATATGCAAAGCTGAAATCAGTTGGCAAACATGATGTGCAAGCACATGTGCAACATTCCACATACAAACTGTCTTGTTTGTTCCACATACTAACCATGATAACACATCAATAAAGGCAAGTTTTAGGCAAAGTTTAGTTATTTGCAATCTGCAGAAGAGTCTAGAGAGGATGCACTGACAAAATGGAAAGGAACTAAATATATCACTTTTACTTGACTAGATCAACAGAGGAACAGACAGCCATGAAGGCAGGGGTATCTCTGTGTGTGTGTGTGGTCTTGGTATTGTACCAGTTCTTGTGTGAATAATTAAAATACATACCAAAGTTTGGAGAAGTTTTTGTTTGTTTGTTTGTTTGTTTGGGGGGGTAAAACACAACACCAGAACTAAAGGGATAGACGAAACCCTTCTTAACAATTAATTTACAGCCTGATTGGTTATCAAAACGTATTGAGACAAGTCGATTAGAAGAAATAAAAATATCTTCATCTAGTGAAAACACCTCAGGTGAATAGATTCTTTCAGACAGCAGAAAAAGCAATAGTTACAGTCTGTGCCTGAAAGGCAGAGCCAGAAACTGAAAACAAAAGGCACATTTTGAACGGAGAGGATGATTAATTTTAGAACAAACTACCGCTGGAAGTGGTGAATTCTCATATGATCCAGGTCAGCAGAAGGTGGGATCCATCAGTCAGTGACACACGAGGGATCTGATTAAATCATTTGCAAACCATTTTGGTCACTGAGGTCTCTCTAGTGCTGAAGAAACCCAGCACTGAGCCACACAATCTGACCCAGTAACCTGCGGCAGGGAAATGTCTCTGGTCAGCTGCACGTTGCAACCTCTCCCTTCCTTGCTCCCACTCACAGAATGGACTGCTCCCTCCTAAAGTGCCCATCCTGGCAACACAGGAGCTTAAGAGATGAACAGAGCTTGCTTTGAATTGGAGGGAAACTCATATACATACCTTACCAGCAGGGAAACACATACTTTACAAGGTAAACCGCACCTAAGACTTTTTTTTCCCCTTCCCTCTCTTTTCAAATCAATCAGGCCCTGTAAGTTTGACTCTATATGGACCTCTCTTGCTTTCTGTCAAATTAAAAAAAATTCAATTCTAGGTGAATGTACAATCTCTTCCATTCAGGACTGGTGCTGGCAAAGCACGGGATGATGGGAAGTTGCTGCTGGCAACATGAAGATGGGCTGCAGCCACAGAAATAGGACATTGCCGCATGCTGACAGAGCTTAGATGCCACCAAGAGTTTGGGGATTTGGGTCACTCTGCTGTGAAGGGCAGGGCACAGCAGGAAATAGCAGCCACCGTGGGAACCCTATGCCGGCAGGGCCACTGCTCCCACCACCATTGCTGTCTTGTCCTTTCTCCTCCCTGAAGTCAGGTACACACTCAGCCCTTGGCCTCCTATTCATTATCTTTCCATAATCCATGTATTGGAAGAGCTTGGTTGTCCCACTGTCCCTGAGAGAGGTTGGGAACCAGTGAGATGCACAGGTCTCAGATTCACAACTCAAAAGCTGAAAAGAGAAGATTCTACACTTGCTCGTAATTTGGGCTTTGCCAGGTCTGAGCATAGAGACCTTCAGTTTCCCAGTCTGTCAGCCTAGTTTCCCATGCCAGCTTCACACTCACTGGAGGAAATAAATGAGAGAGAAGGGCTGGGAGAGACGAATGTTGTAACAAGCCACATCAGTGTATGGAAGCAGGGAAAGGTAAGTAGGGTTTATTTTATCAGCACTGCACAGGAAGTCTCCGTACCAAAAATTGCTCTCATCCCAGCCAGCACTCCATGTTATTTCTGGCACCTTTGTAAATTGGTTTGAAAAAAAAATAAAAAACCTTAGAAATCCCTCAGCAGAGTGTATCTCTCAGCTCCCTGCACTTCCAGTATTCTGCTGAAAACGAGAGCTGTTCCTACACTGTCAGGGGCTCACAGCACTGCAGCCAGCACAGACACATTGACTCCAGATGATGACCCTGCTGCCTTCTTTCCCTGTGCGACACCTGTCTCATTTCATTCATGCCATATTAAACCTCATTAAGAGATAATTATTTATTTATTTATTTATTTTAGCTCTTGTCTTCAAAAAAAAAAAATCATGCTCCTGCATTCAGGGGCAAAAGACACATTTTTAAAGCTCAGTTTCGAATTTTGTTTCAAGAAGAACTTGCGAGTTATTCGTCGATGTTGTCTTGGTCAGAGGGGCAATCTGTTTATTTCAGAATCTCCTAAAGCTGGTTTTCAGGCATAAAAACTGGAATTCGCAGGTCAGACTCAGGCCCACTGGTTTGTGTGGACCCATAGAGGGCACCAGACACTCATTTTTTGGTGCACTGGCCAGGTGCACTGTCCTCCCCAATTACTCTGCAGAAGGCTGGGGAGTCCTAGGGATGAAGACTAGGAGCTCAATGGAATTAGAAAATTGCATTCTAATCTGAACTGGTGGAATGGAAGGTATTTCAATTTCCTGCCACTTCCAAATTAAATATTGAACTAAATCGTTTACTTGATCTGAAATTTCTTTCTGAAGTATCTGATGAAGTGGAGGGAAAGAAAATTAGTTGAAATATTTTATTTTCCTTTTCAAGAATTCAAACAGGAAATAAAAAAAAATAATCCGTGACATGAAAAGTCTCTTCCCAAGGGAAAACCCAAGCATTTAATTTGGAAACAAAAAGAACTGCTTTGACTTCTCTCTTTTCCCTCCTTCTACAACAGAAAATGAAATTAATTTACAGTTTGGTGTCACTGAATCTGCATTTTTCACCGAAAAGTTCAAACAGAACATTTCCTCCCCCTCCAGCCCCAATTGTCTCAAATCAGCGCTCTCCAGAGGAAGCGTTTCAGTGGCCTTTGTAAAGATCACACTCTGAGAATCTCATTTTCTCTATTTACCCACCAGCAGCGATAAATGAGAGGTAAATGAACGGGAAGAAAACAAACCCACGATGTGACTCACTGTCATGTGAGAAGTGTGCTGTCTGCCAGAACCACAAGTCCTGGTGTGTTATCACAGTGGTTTATTTAATCTGCGAGTGAACTCTAGGTATCATCTAACACATCTGCTCCCATCTTGCAGCCCTGGATCTCTGTCCTACAGGCACAGCCTTTTCAGGGTTCTTTGCACATCTGACAGGGTAAATGGGCTCAGGCAACCCCACACCAGCAACAGCCTGATCCACCCTATGGTACAGGGTACCTGAAGCACCTACCAAGGCTGAAATATTACACACAGAGCTGTGTAAGAACTTGCTGTTGCACAAACATGGATGTATCTACTTAACAGATGGGATCCAGGAAGTCGTTCTCAGTAAATCTACACAAATTTGGGAAAGGGAGGGCAGGAACACCAGACTAGACTCGGAAGCAAGATTATGATCAGAATATTGAGGCAGTTCCTCTCTCCTGGTAACTGTCCAAACCAGTATCCTCAATTCCAGACTCTCCAAGCCTCCCCAGGTTTGAAAACTGCTTGCTTATACGAATTTCTTAGTTTAAGCTTCTCTCTCATTTTTACCAACCTTTACTCCCACTCTCTCTCATCTTTCAAATGGCTTTTCACTTCTTGCAGCATGGAGGATGCAACCTTCTCAAGTTTTTCATCAACTTTAGTGGAGTTGGATTAAGCCCAGATTCCTGCAGCAACTGGAATTCAGGTGTCTTTGTAAAACCAAGTATTTCTTATTGCCTAGGACAGAGTTTGCTCTGTACTCTTTCCCTATTTCTCTTCCTTAAGAGATTAGATTATCCTTAAATAATAAATTTGCCAGTTGTTTTGTGTAACAAACCCTCTCTGCTTCCTGCTTTATACATGGTTTGCATCCTGTGCACATGGCCTAAGAGATCAGTTGTTCTGCCTCAGGGGGCAATTAATCCCCAGCACTGTAATCTGCACAGAGGTATTTAATCTTTCAGGAAAGATGCACCTGAAAGGAACTTTCTGAGAAGCACAGGGTTGATAGAAACCACTAAGAAAAGCCAACAGTTTAGCCAGAGGCTGGGAATCTCCTTTCTGCTCTGATCAAGTTTCCCCAGCAATTAAATGCGGAGCCTTCCAACACAAGTGTTTTTTCTAAGGCTGATGAGCAAAAGTCTCAGGGATTCAATTTCAGTATCTGCTCAGAAGTCCCTGTTGCATAATCCTGCTCCCCACAGGACAGTGTTTGGTTTTGCTCCTGCTGGATGAGAGTCTTGCCTGGTATCGGGCTGACTTCTCCTCAGCCCTCATATAAAAGTCCAGTCTCTAAATAGTGGATCTACAGGGCAGAGACCCTCCCTGCTGCAAAAATTCCAAGCAGACAGAGGTCCTAATCTCTCCTTTGGCTCTAGAAGTGCAACTAAGGCCACACTCATTTAAAAACACTTTGATGAGGTAATTACAGAGTGATGCATTCTTCATTTTGTCACCTTGCTCTGCATCATGATATTCTGGATGACTTTTTCAGACTTTTCAACTTCAGGATATTCAGACCTTTCCAAGAGAGCCAATACCAAACCTTCTGCCAGGGATTTCTCTGGAACTTGGCTGAAATTCCAAAGCTCTCTATTTCTCATTTGGCTTCCTCAACTCCTTTTCCATTTAGACTGTCCCTACCTGTCCCCTCCAATAGCTCTACCTTTTTTTGCTTACAGGGTTAGCTGAGGACGATGGGAAAGAGCACAGGAATCCTAATTTTAAAGCAGTAATAAACTGGCACTACAGCCTCTCATGACATACACTTAGGTGCCCAAATAGGAAAAAAGCACTTGGATGTGGACATCATCCTCTCCTGCAGCATGCTCTCTGCACACCCAGTGACATTTTACAGCTATTCAAAACTTAGATTTATGATTTGGGAGACTTGTCCCAACTCCCCGCAGAGGCTCCATGATGGAAACCACTGCACTGTGACATCCCTCAAAATAGATGACTCATCCCTCATCCACTGCTTTCCCTGTTTCCACTCTTTTTGCTTTGGCCTCAATCTGGAGTTTCACTTTTTTGCTTAGCTATGGATTGTCAAGCGTGGGTAGAAAGGGAAAGCAGGTGGGCTTGCTTTTCTGATTTACCCATCCTCAGCACACCCTTTGCTTCCCACCCAGCTGCCACCTTCCAGCCAGCGTGGCCCAACTGCACTTCCCAGCACTCACACACAGCTCCTCTCCAGCAGTTGGCTCAACTGAGCACAAGGAACAAAATCACATCCTTCTCCCAGCTCTGCAGTAGAGCTGTGGGTCTCTCCAGCTAAGTCATCTCCCCACTGCCTGTAAAACTGCCCCACAGCACCAGTGCTGGGATAAAACAGCTGCATTTGCAAGGTCTAGTGCTTTGCCTTTGACTTGCCTCACCTACTGAACAGCTCTGCCAGGCGTGCAGGTGCAGGGACCCCTTCAGTGGCAAGAGGTGAGGCTCACAGGTCACCAGCACACATCAAAAGGGACACATAAAGACCCACATTCAGGGCTATGCTTTCAGACCCAGGAGAAAGGCAGATGGACAAAAAAGACACTAAGTGGATAATAAGTTTTCGGCAAATATTCTGAAAATGGCTCCCTGGAAGCCTATAGGCTTTTCCTGACATTAATGGGATTCCTGCTCTAGGCTAAGACATGTGTGTAGTGCATGTCATATATGAATGTGTTCAGCATAAGGGGGCTTTAAATCAGCTACTAGTACCGAACAAATATAGGATGAGGTCACTCTTAACAAAACTAAAGTTCAGTTACATTTGAACTGCTATCAGATGAAAGCTCATCTTCTAGGAAAAACAGAAAAGGGAAAAAAAAAACAAACCAAGGCAAAAACCAGCCTATGAGTCATGAGGTTGAAATAGGTTATTCAATCACAATGTCCTGCAGACACATTTCCCCTCCAGTAAAACGGGTTTGAAGTTTGGAATCTCATGAAATATTCGTGACAGGAGGATGGACACGAGTGTCAGACCGGTGCTTTCCACCAAGTCCCACCCGTCTGCAGCCTTAGATTGCTGCTGTGGCTCCTTGGACAATGTCAGGGAGTGGCTGGTGCTGCATAAAGAGTGTCCCCTTCAGTGTTCCTCTCTGCATTCCTATTCTTAGGATTTTTTTTTAAAAATTAATATTTTGCCCCATTATTTAATTTATTATTTCTGTAATTGTTTGGTTTCTCCTCAGTTTCTCCTTCTTTAAACATTCTTTGTGAAGTTTTGCTCTTAAGTTTTACAGGGATGGGCTGATGACTCTTCTAAATGGGAACAATGTATGTCTAGAGGAAAAGAATAAGAACAGAGAACATATACAGCAACACTTCTGAACACTCCCAGCCTCCAAGGGTTCCCTGAGCCAGGCTTGGTTGCTTTGTATTTAATAGCCCTTGATAAATTTTCCCCCTGGACTTGTCCAGTCATCCTTGGAAGCTCTGTAGGTGCTTAGTAAGCAAGGTATTCCAGATCTTTGCTATGAACTGGCTACTGTTGAAACAATCACCAAATCCCATATTACACTTCTTAAATGTTTAACATCATTATAGTAGCTGAATTCTCGGTAGACTGTCTGATAGATCTTATATGCATGCCATGAGCAGGATACAGAGTCTACATCCTGAACCCTGGCTGCAAGATTTTTCAAATGAAAGATAACCTAAATGTCATTACCGAAAGCAGTGTTAATATGATTTTTTTTTTAAAAATCATCTGAAGGGAAATGACCTGTATTTGTAAGAAGAAATATAAATTAACATCCACTATGAACTGGTGAAATTTTAGGTTTGTAGATTTGAATAAACATCAACAGGTATTAGCTGCTCTGAGAAAATTTTAGAGGTCCGGTCTACACTGAGGAAAAAACAGGACAAGCCCAGTTCCAGAAAGCTCCTGCCCCAAGTTAGAGAGGAAAAAAAAAAAAGAAAGCAAAAAGAAAATAAAAGGTAATAAAGAGGACTCAAATGTACATTTAACTGTACTCTCTCATCCCTCCAGCATTGTGAACTGCAAAAGTAAATGTTACATTGCCTCCAAAGTAAAGCAGGAGTGGAAGGAAGCTTGAATTTGAGTTTTAGGCAAAAGCTTCCGTGGCTCTTTTATTTTAGTTGCTTTGCTCACTAGTAAAAGATACCTTCAGGAGCTCCTCCTCAAAACACTATCCTTAGGGATCCCAGGGAAGAACAATGAAGTGATTTTATCAGCTTTCCCTCGTCGGCATTGCAATTGTAGGAAAGGATTGTCTTCCCTGGCAAACGAGGAGTGTCCTGCACCTCGGCCCTGAATCCAGTCAGTGTGAGTCAGTGCAAAGGCAGACTGTAAATAATTGCAGCCTGTGTTGCACAACTGGCTGGTGGGGAGGCAAGAAAACAGCCCCCGGGGAAAAGGAGTAGCCAAACAGCCTGAAAAGTAAAAGTCACCTGCAGAAACTACAATCCAGAAACCCTAAACTGAACTCCACGCGATTTTCGTCAGCGTTTCCAAAGGAGAGTTTAGCAAGCTGTGGATTGAAATGTGAAATCACTGGGCAAACTGACTGAGCCACAAAATGAGTAACTTCCTCCGTGAGCTCCCCCGGAGGGATCGGTATTGCTTTAAGGTGCACAGCCTCTGTGATGTAAATTGTCTTGAACCCTAAGAGGTTTTGCAGATTTACATGATAAGGAACTGTTTTCTACCCCAATTATTAAGCACTATGTGGGGGAGAGATCTCTGAGTGGGAAGGAAAGCGGAAAGTTGGAAGGAGGCTGTAGAGAAAGAAGATTCTTGCAACACGCTGGTAGAGGAGACTGAGAGCCAGTGGGGTAAAGAGAGCAAGAGATGGATATTGGCAAGGCTCTGCAAAGGGAACTCCCAAGTGGATACAGCACCTGGATCTGCTCAGACTTGATGCCAATCTACCAATATATGCTTTTTCCAATGGCACCCACACACAAAGAGCTATATGGACCAAAGCAAAGACAGTCCTGCTTTTCTAAAACATTTCTCCAAAGATTTAATTAAATAGAGGTATTGCTTCACCCAGGAAAGGTGCTTTGGTCAGATCCTGCAATGCAGAAAGAGTTGTGGGGATTGTCTGAGAGTACCAACCATGCTCAGGGATAACCAATGAAAAAGAGTCACAGAGTATTGAAGGGATTGGAAAACTCAGGGAAGCAGAACAGAAGTTCTTCGTGGTGATGGAAAGAAGAGCAGTCTGGGGAGCAGAGTACACAAGCAATGCTTTAGGAGTTGAAGGCCATTTTCAGACACATCACATATACACAGAAATGGATGAATTGGCAAGAGACCACATCTACAAATGCAGTAGTGATATAAGCTGAGGCTGGAGAGGAATCTGTGCCTGAGGCACTCCTCCCACAGAGGAGCAACAAGTCAAACTTGGGAGCATGTAGTAGCTGAAAGGCTAAGATGAAGACGAGATAAATGGATGTGGGGAACTAATATCATTCAATGAGGGGGAAAAGAGCAGAAGGTTGACATGATAGTGATTGCTCTGTGTCTAAAGGAGATTTTCAATTCTTTCAGGGAACACTTCATCTCCCATTCCTCTAGGTCTTGTCACAACAGAAAGCTTCCTTCTCTTCATGTTCTCAGTGGTGCAACTCCCTTCACATCAGCAAACTCACACTAATGGAAGACAGCAAAACGAATCCCAGGGCTGGAAGAAGGAAACTCCTTCATCATGAGTCCCCTGGTACAGCATGTGAGAAGTGTCTTTCCTTTTAGCCTTGGAGAGGATATCAAATTGCTTTTAATGTTGCATCTATCAATGCTGGGCCACAAGACATTTGTTTGCTTCAGGTGTCATGGGAGCTGAAAAATCTTTTTGTGGGGAATGATATTATCCCTCTAAAGCCTTATCTTAAGGAAAACATATGTGATCTTGCAGGGAAGCCTCTCTTGGTTGCATTTTAACTTAACAGGAGGTTCCTTTCCCGACGGATCTGTTAGCACAGGAATATATGCACACACACACATACACACACCACTTTAGCAACCAAAGAATGCTAAACCCTCCTCAGATGGGCTGGGGGAGGGAGGCAGCTGGGGGAATAAGGCTTCCCATGCCATTCCAGCTTTGAGATATCCCTGGAACGAAGGGGTAATTACACAAAAGCCAGAGATGCTGGTTCTGAACTGCTGCCAGCTGGCGGCCTCTGTGTCAGCAGGGCCCAGCCCCATCATCCTCCAGCCACCACTCTGGACTCTCCTGCTGCCCGATGCTGTCAAAGGGATACCACAGCTCCTGGCCCATGCCGAGGACCCTAAACCTTGCTCTGAAAAAAACCTTTACTGGACTTGTTACAGCCCAGTAACGCATGAACAGGAGGGAGAAAGTAGCTCCTGCCTTGCTGACACTGCCAAAGAGGGAGCAGGCAGATTCTGCACTTGGAGATAGGGGCAAAAAAGGTTCAAATTACTGCCAGATTTTGGAAAGCTTTTTAAGTGGTATCTTCAAAGGGTATGTTACTTGTCCTAGCTCTGATGGTGTCAAAGAATATTTCAAAGGGGCATTGTTTGAGCACTTTCAGATGTCTCACCTTTAATGTCTCTGAGCTTCTGCTCCTCCTGTATAAACGTAACATTCTACCTTGTCTGTGATTTACTCTACAGGGAAAACTTTTACCCTATGGAATGCTCCCATAGTCCCTGAAATTGTAAGGAGCAGGATGAATAATCACACCAAGAGTGTCTCTTGTAGTCTAAACGTTGTGGTTGTTAGAAATTGAATTCTTACTATGTTAGCACAGTTCTGCAATAAACTACTGAATTCCCTTATGCCATTATTCTCTCCTTACCCTGTTATTATTTTCCAGTATTTGTTGTCTTGTTTTTTTCCAAAACACATTTTAATTTAAAAATGTTTGCTGGTTTTACCCATCGCTATCTGATCTCATTCTAATGAAAATGAAGATTTAAGCAGAAATATCATTGTGGCTTGCAAGAAAATCTCTGCAGTCAAAATACAAAGAACTAGTAAAAAAGTAGATGTCATTATCATTTTCCAGCTTGTCTTGGTGCTGTTATCTCTGCTTGGGTTGGGTTTGTACATCAGCTTGCTCAGTACTAGAGCTTGTTTAAGTACTACAGTGAGTACTAGAACTCATCTGAGGTTTGCGGGCTTCACTTTTAGAAAAACAGAAGTAGTAATACAAAATCCAGCAGGATGAGTTCAGCCCTTTTGCCAAGCAAAAGGCTTCATGGGATGAGCTACTGCTCATCCCTTCCAAACCCTGAGGAAATCCGTCGATGACACACCATATCGTGGAGGTCAGCAGTTTTGGGTTGTTTTGAACTGGGGAGCCTCTTCTAAAACAAACACATATCAGCACTTATATATACACCCTCCTGCACACACGAACTCCATACATCATTTTTATGATAAAACCCTACCAAAACAAGCAGTCCACTGCACTCAGATAATTCAGTGCGGTAAGAACACGAAGAGAATGAACAAAGTCAGACATAGGACATCTCTATAATCAGAAGTCTAACATTTTGTGCTGATAAGGGTGGCATGAAGACATGGCTACAGGGCAACAAGAAGCATTTGGAAGCATGGGTGTTTCCATGGGGAATGGGGCCTAAAGAAGGAACAGGCAATCTTAAATGGCAGCAGGAATAAAAAAAAATAAGGAAAATTCTGGCCTTTAGAGGACCTGAAGGAGACTATGGCATCTCAGAACAAATGTTTCTGCCTTCCCTGCCTCCTACTTGAATACCCTGCTGGAAAACAGGAGGTGGGGTTTCAGGCAGAGGGGAATGTGTCATTTACTGGCACTGCTTAAATTTCCCTCCCCCAGAAATCCTACAGCTGCTGTGGTTTTCCTTACAGGCCACTTCAGGTAGGAGGAATCCTTTACCCAGTCTGAAAACACCAGGAATGAAGCAAAGAAAGCCTGTCCCTGAATTCAGCCAGTGGACTGTAAGCAGAGCTTCTGTGGCCACTGCACCACAGCACAGATCACTTTTGTTTCTGCCCAGCAGCATCTTACCTCATCCATCAGCCCAGGCTTTGACTGCAACATGACTGGAAACTTCCAGTCAGAGTATTTTTCATTTTGTGGGTCAGGTTTCCTTTTTGGGTAGCCGACTGTCATGTAAAAAAAAAAAAAAAAAGTATTACTTGCATTTTACCATAGTGACCTGAATCAGAAAAGCATCCTCCAGCATTCCAGCCCTTCTCCCAGTGCTGTACCATGGCACTGAACCCTTTCCTAGAGATATTAGGACAAGACAGTTTGTGATGGGCTCCTCTGACCTGAGGGATTAGAAAGATCTCCCCTTCTCTGCATTGTGACAGAACATTTTGCCTTGGGCTTTCCAGGTCTTTGGTGCAATCCTAAGGCTAAGCACTCCTTTAAAAACAACAACAAAAAAGTATTTTTCTGGCATTCATTTCTAGAAGAACTCAGAAGAGCCCAATTTAATATGCAAGACTTCAATAGGTTAAGTACAATCTATTCCTTGTATACAACCTAATGTTCTTGCCATAAATTCAGATTTGTTCATGACCACAACAAAGCCCTTCACTGGTTGAGGAAGATCATTACAGGATTTTCCTTGTTATTACAGCCCAGCAGAGAAAGCAGTTTCAGCACAGCTGAAAGAAGTTTCCATCTAGCAAACTCTGCAGATGGGTCACAGGCTTCCAAAAAGTGTATCAGTCAGAGATGAATTGGATTAGAGATAATCTGCAATGTGAAATCCTGTTAGAAAAGCCTACGGGTTTCCACTGCTTCCAGAGCTGAAACTCTCCTGGATTGAAACAAGGCAGCTGATGTTTGTTTTGACAGCTGTGTAGAGTGAGAGGTGTGTGTGTGCGTGCCGGGGAACAACACATATGGTGACCATGTGACACGACCCACAACCAGATGAAAGAAAATTGTCTAATATCTCCAGCAGTGTGGTTCAAATTCCACTTCAACCAAATTGGCGGGCGTGACAAACGCCAGCTAGTCCCTCTTCCCTACATTGATTTAGGAGGCAAAGTACTCCATTTGATCACCTGCATGCTGTGGTTTTCATCTACTCCTAAAATTTTGTGATGCCAAATAGAAAAAGCTGCTGGTTGGTAAATCATCTCATTGCTTCTGCAGTTCAAGTTTCTTACTCTTCCTCCTCCTTTTTTAAAAATGGGGGTTTGTTTCCTTCAAGGCCTATGCTACTGTGGCAGCTCAGGGAAATGAAACTTTGTGTTCCTGCAGAAGAACGCAGTGATGCAGCATCAGAAAATTCACCATCAGGGAACAGGACTGGAGTAGACTGGAGCAGAAGGAATCTGATCTAAACACAGACAGGTAGAGAAAGGGACTGGAAAAATTCATGGAAGAGGAATCCACCTACCGCTATTAACCAAAAAGTGACCTCTACTCCCAGACTTCTGTTGCAGGGGTCTGAAGGGAAAGAGTTGCCCAGCCCATGCTAATGCATAGCTGTCTACGTTACCATCAGTTCTGGGTGACAGAGAGCTAGACAGGTTTAGGACTCTCCCTGCTCCACCACTGCCATCAGAGATGGGGTTTCATTAGCATCTGCTACACAGCATCCTCCTTGTGTTCATACAAATAATACCCACTGTGGTCTTCTTTTACATTTGCCAATAGCACTGATGGCTGCTTCATGCCCATATTGCCTCATGCCATACAGGACTCCCAAATATTACCGTGTCCAAAGAAAAAAAGGTTCCTCCTGCCAACTAATCCACGGATGGCACAAGTGCTGAAATATAACAACATCAGTAGCACACACCCTTTTAACATATTTTTATCTTAGGTCAGGTTTAATACTGAAGGATCCTTGGTGTGTTTATGCCTTAGCCCTGTCTGCCTACACAAATGGTGTGTGCTGTTTCATGCTGGTTGGGAATGACGGGGTCAATCATAGGGACTATTCTACTTGGTGCTGGACAAGTCCTTCTGGTCCTGCAATAACGCAGTTGGCACCAGTGCTTATTCTTCACTCCACTCAGTTATGAAGCTGGGAAACTCTTTCAAGCACACTATCTTCTCATGAAGTTCCAGCTGGACTTGACAGTGATACCAGTGAAGGTATGAGTACTGTTTTGCTTCCCAGACTGTTAATGTAAAATATTGAAATACAACTGTCTCAGCGAGGGAAGCATTCAGCTTCTCTGAAGATGGTCTCTAAGAACAGATGATAGAGTCCAAGCTGAAGAGACACCACCTCTCAGTTTGACTGTCAAACCTTTTTATGGACAAACAACCCAGGAAAAGTCCTGACTGAGAAGCTGGAGCAGCTTGTTGAGTTACTGTGGAGTGACTTTCCCAGGAGCTGCTCTGTTTGCATGTGTCCCAAAACATTCTGGGTAGAAATCTTAACAGAAGGATCAATGCATTTAAATAAGATTAATATTTCACACTGATGATGCTAGAAAGTGTTTTCCTTTTCCAAACCTCTGCTTTGTGGGGACATCAGAAGCAAAGTGGTTTTGTGGATTATCCAGCAGTTAATGCTCCCTCCCTGCCTTGAATGGAACCTGTCCACACAGGAATCCCTTGAGTTAGAGTTCTTAAGCTGACTTTTTAAATGAGCAGAAAAGCACCTATAATGAGTACTTACTTAAATTAAAAAATAATTTGGTTGATCTTAAACCTTTTCCTAACCCTTTAAACCAGGATTACCAGAAATTTATTTGTGTAAGACTGTCCAGACAAGCTTTACATTAAATCCATTAGGAGAATAATCATACCTTTAATTCAATCAGCTGGGTATTGATTGCAGGGCAATGACCATTAAAAGGCTGCAAATGGCCTATAGTTTTGTCAAAAAAACCCTTGTCCAGTTCTGTAGTGAGCTTTGCTAGAAAACAAGAGTAACTTGAAACTTTGAGCAATGGTAACCCAAGGAAAGATGCTACAATGCTCCCTGCTTGTCTGGTAAAACTAAAAGTCTCTTCTGCAACTGGTTGCTGAACATCACATTAACAAAATATACTTAAGAAATAAAGACTGTTCCCAACAGTAAAGGGGGAGGGGACGACATTACACATGACTCAACTATTTCCTTGCTACAATTTATTAGATTTTAAATGTGCTCATGTTGTACCCATCAGCCTCTCTGCCACTATGGAGTCTGTGCCAGGATTATGACAAATGAGATTTTTCTGCTCGCTACAAGTTTTATCTGAATTATCTACCATGTTAGAGGTCATGGGTATAACACTTCATTTTTCTCAGTACCACAGATATACCGAACGTGGATGCCAGATCATGAACTATTTCACAGGCCTGCTGTCATGAACTCATGTGAAAAAAAAAAAAAACAACTGTAATGCACAATTAGCCTTATCTTCAAGGGTTCCCAGGGATGAAGTCCAGTCTACACTGATTTATCTGATCTTTCTTGTAAACTGGAATGAGGACGGTGTGGGGGCACCGTATTCACCCTGCACTATCTTAGCAGAATGAAAGCAGTACAACAGGAAGGGTGAACAGTACCTGTGGAGTGGAACCCTTACATGTCTTAAACTATCTGGCCTTTGCAACAAATAGTCTTCTTCTAAGCAATGACTTGGTAAATACAAACCACATGCTGAGATAGCCAGCTGACCCTCACAGCAGAGGAATCTGCCACCCGTGTAGAGACAGAGCTCTAGGGAGAGTTTTCCTTCTGCAGCTGCTCTTGACCCTTAGATAGCACTGGAATGACCAACTTGGGATAAAGCCCAGTTAATGTCTTCCTCTCAAAGACAGTGGCGGTGCAGCTTTGTCAATGTTTGGGGTTACAAAGAACTCCAAACCGCTGAGAAAACAAAGCAAGAACATGTGAAATGTGGGATTATCCCAGATGTTGAACTTTAACTTCGGTTGGCAAAACCACGACCCGAGTCACCTAGTGAGATGGATTGCAGTGCAACTGGATGTATATTATCCATATTATTGGCCTAATATTTCAAGCTGATCTTCTGCTTACAGTTCATGTCAGCACATAGACCGGCTTATTCAACCTCTTGAAAACATCTTGCAGAGATAAAACACATGTGTATATATTATAATCTTTGGTAAGTCAGCGTCTTCTTTTGTGAAACAGTGACGTTTATGGGGGGGACTGATCATTTTCAGATGTTTTGTTTAATTCAACTAAGCAGTTAGACAGATACTAACAACACAAGAACAGTCCTAAACATTTTAGAGCCAGAATCTCTTCATCGCCCTGGACCAGTCACTGATCAGCAGTCCTGTGAACTACATTTACACTTTGATTTTCCTTGTCAAAAATTGGAACTTGAATGCGCCACCAGTTTTAAAACCTTCTGCAACAACATCCCTTTGAGGAGCTCATGGCACTTGTGATTAGGTGGGACATCACTTCTTTGGGCTAAGCCTTATTCTTCCTCACACAGTTTTTATTTTTTAATAGATGGGAACCTGAAGTAGAAACAGGGACAATGGAAGATGCAAAGCTGAGCAATGAATTAGAGTAGAAAGAAACACTGGAGTCATTTGAACATACACTGGTTACACACATTGCCTGGTGAATAAAAGCTTCCAGCCCAGTGTAATACAACACCTGAAAAACCACTTGATATCCCAGAAGCTGGCCCCACTATGTAACAGGAGATTGCTTGTAAATTTAGAAAAGAAATTGCCAAGCTACTGAACTACCGTGGGAAACCTGCCAGGGTATCACCTTAAGGAAGGCAGCCCTGGCTACTGGGACTGTGGTTGCTTCTCATTAAATGTATGAACAACTTCTGGAATAAGACATTTCTCTGTAGTATTACTCTGGCAGACTGGAATTAAGGAGTCAGAGAGGACAAGCCCTGCTCTCAGCTAACAGGAACGTGACAGCCATTTTCTGACCCTGCTTTCCCAGCTGCTGTTTGGAAAGGATCACCCAGGCTTTCCCTTATGGGGCATGACTTAAAAAAGCAGGTCTTTTGTCCACAGCTCTCCCTTGTGCAATCTAGGCATGACAGCAAATCAACCACAAAGAATACATTAGTAAATATTTCTATGAGAGATACTAAGGGAGTATTTTGCTCATCAGCTGTTGGGGCAAGGACACTGGCTGGTTTAAATGGCATGGATATGTTGATTTCTAAGGACTGATACAAGTGAGAAAACTCAGGTGACACCCAGACACTGCAGTCCTGTTGATGACCATCTGGACTTCCACAGGGAACAGAAGAATGAGGACTGAAGACTTGCACTACTGCACAAACCACCAAGGTCAACCACTCTTTTCAGTTGTCCCTAATTACAGTGGAGCAATGTCTTTGATTTTAAGGTCAGGAAGCTACATCTACTACAGAATCAGGATGTGGCTGGCTGAGAACTAGGGTGTGTAGATCTTCACATATAAACTTTTTTCCTTTTGATGAATGTCATTTGATTAATTCCCTTTTTTTTTTTTAAGAACTGAAACAAAGACTGTGACTGCTCAACAGTCAGGTTGTCACGACATCCCTTTGCTCTCTCCACCTAAAAAGCTGAATCAGACTTGTGGTGGTACTTAAATGCTTAGTGATGATGAACACCAAGAATCAACTGCAGAGCTATATAATAAAATACTAAAAATGGAAGATACTTAATTGCACTTTTTCCACAAGGTTAAATGAGAACTTATATCTGGGACATCTCTGAGCTATTTTGGATGTCTTTGTAAGGATGGGATAAACTGCACTCTGAAAAGGCCCATTTCTTTCTGAGTTCAGTGATGTTTTTCAGAACTGAGACATTTATCTGCTGTTGAATTCTTAAACTATAAGAGGTCTGCCAATGTAGCATGCTTTATCTTTGCTCTTCACAGAAGGACAAAGTTTTCCTCTCAGGGAAGAGCTATTTCTTTATGGTTTTTCAAAGCTTGTCTAATATTTCATACAGATCAGTGTGCTCAGGTTTGGAAGGATCTGTAATGCTGATTCTTTGGAATTCTCAAAAAACACACATGATTTTTTATGCCTTATCACCTCTACAGATATTGATGGAAATATAATTTCTTCTGTCAGCTGTCAATGACTCAGCTTAGCTTTGTCCTCTTCATCCAAAGCTGTACAGGAACAGCAAAAAAAAAGAGAAAGAATTCATTGAACATACATAAACGCAAAGACAAAGTGTGACAAAGAGCTGGGAATTTGACAACTGAATGGAAAAGGTGGTTCCCAACAGCTTTCAGACACTTTCCTCCCTTTTCTTACACAATCTTTTTTCTCCCTGCACAACCTTTGATCTAAAGCCCTGTACAGAGTTACAGAAGAAGAAAGGATATTTGCTGACTGTCCTGCTGTTGCCTTGAAGAGAGAAGAGAGTCTCTATGAAATGCTGCATTTACTCTGACAGTCAGAAGTGCACTGTGCTCACTCTTTGAGTCTAGACACTGCTCTTGAAGACTATCTGGAGAGACATTCATCAACATGGCTGCAAACATTTGCATCTGCAGATAGTACAGCAGAGCCTGAGTTTTATCACACATTACAGGATGGCTGGTTAGGCTTATTTAAGTGTGGGATGGAAAGACTTTTTCATTAATTAAAACAAAAATGTTTTATATTTTATACAGATGAGGTGAATGTGACAGAGCAGCTCAGAATTTTGAGGCTTATGCAAAATGCAAAATGCAGTGAGAACCTTTCAAGACAATCTGCTCCAGAAGGTTTCTGCATCTCCAGCAGACGTGTTTATGACACAATAGCCATTTCCCTTGTCTCTTCTTTATCACATTGGGATAAAGGCTATTGTACAACTTGAATTCTCTCTGCCAAGAGTGGTAAAATGCTGTTTTTCCCTTTGTTTCTTTCCTGGAGGTTGTTTCTAGTTTTGGGTGAGCCTGAAAATGTTATGACGTGTCCATAGTTTTTCCCATTTACTTTGAGACCTAGAATGGTATCTGGAGGCAGATTGCATAAAATTTTACTAGATGGAATGTGGGGTTTGGATGTCGTGGGGAAGACACTCAGGTGAAGAGTGCAACTTATGTACAGTTTTGTGGTACAAAAATGTAGCAGGAGAAAGGTGGCTTGAAACTGAACCTTCAGACTTGTCCTAAGTAAAAGAGAACTACCAGCCCTGTGGGTAGCAGTCTGACAGATACAACTCTTTTCTTAACATGCAATTTTTAAACGTAGCCCTTCTCTTTGTGTTCACTCAGTACTCTCCTTTGTTGTGTTGCTTTAAACATAGTTTTCTGACTTTTCACATGCCATCTGCACCCTTCCTTATATTCAGTGGCACTGGTCTTTGCCTTTATAACCCACCCCACTTTTTAGTGTGTTGCATCATGCTAGGGAGGGCATTCCCAAAAAGCCATGGAGGCAACTCGCTGCTTTCTTTCAAAGCTGCAACACGTGTAAAAGCTTTGATAAAACACTGACAGACTGAGGGTGGTGCCACTTATGATGAGGCAACAATGAAAGTTTATTTCATCAGCTGTATCTGCTGTTGTGTCTCATCTCACTCTTGAGCAGGAACTGCCTTTATGCACACTATCTCTATCACATGGCACCAGCAGTTTGCTTTTCTCCTGGATGAGGACTACTGAGAGTTCCAGCAATGCAAACAAAAATTACATGTGCCCTCTCTCTCCCAGCACCTCTGGCTTTCTGCCTTGCATCCTGCACCCACCAGCACACATAACAGCCCTCAGAAGTGCTGAAAGCAGAGAAAATTGTATGAGCTGTGTGGTAGCCGCCAGCAAGTACCAGTGTTTCAAAGGCAACCAAAGTCACAGCTTTCATCTCTATTATGCACTTAGCCTACCTTGGAAAACAGTTCTGATGTTGTTACACCTATTACCATGATGGCAAGCTACCTTCAGCATGAGCATCAGAATGTCCTTTAACTTCTGCTCTTAATGAAACACTCTCCCCCAAAACGGGTAAAAGCTTTCTGCTAGTCCTGTCTCAGGACAAGGATGGTATCCTATGACTCAAGGTCCTTCTAGGTTGTAAGTGGTCCAAGTGTGGCTTTCCATGTGAGAGCTGCTGGGTAATCCAAATTCCTAGCTGTGGCAGGAAATGAGCCAGCAGGGAGAGCTGAGTGAAAAAGATGGGTTACTTCAAGAATTCCCAGTGAGACTCTGAAGGCAGCCACTGTCTCTAGCAGAGAAGCAATCCTGTTTCCTGAGAAGTCTACTTTGAGTCTTGTGGGTCTTGGCTACACGAAGATTTTGCTGTGAGGCAGAGAGGGTTGGGAAAGTAGGCCACTCCCTCCAAGAAGCTTTTGCTAGTCTAGAAGTATCATTAAATGTGAAATCACATCCTTAACTTATGCTGGCAAGTGATTAGGGTAGACCCAGCATGAGGCTGCCAATTGCAATATGTCACAGTAAGTATGAATAACTTGGGTAGGTTTCATTTCTTTAACAACGCGTTGCAACCCGTGGGTCATGTGTCTGCCAGACTCCAGCACTCGAATCTGCATCACTGACATCTGAGCAGCCACTGCCTGACATCCGATATCCCTCTGCTGAGCTCACTAACTCTCTCTACTTGTCCTGCTGAACTTTTTGTGGCCACTCCATCCATTACAGCCACCCGAAGGGACAGGAAATCGATGCTGGTATCAAGTAAATGCAAATTCTGAGTCAGACGCATGGAGCAAAGGAATCACAGCTTCCAAATATGGCATAAGGCACAACGTGGAAGCGGAGAATTGTGGTTAACACAGCTCTGAATATTTCTGGGCATTTTACCCAACGCAGCAGGAGCGTCCTCAGATGAATGGACTGGGCTCCTGACACTGTGTGTATAAATTTTCAAGTGGGTTTTACTGTCTCCTTTCTCCAGAGGAAACAAGGGCCACGATAGACACACACACACATACACACACACACCAAAAAAAATCAGTAACAGCAACACACACAGACAGAAGTCCCCAAGATCTGATTGTTGATGTAAACTCGAATAGAAAACACACTTTGGTTTGTGGAAGATTCTCTGGAGACTTGCAAGAAAAAAAGGCGCGTACACTTTCTGTCTACTATTTTTAAACCTCAACTTAGAACGGATACTCAAGGTCACCTAAGCTGAGCTTTGACAGATGCAGTGTTTAACTGATTGGAAAGAAAATAGTGGGGCGGGATGTGGCAGCAATAAAATACCAACATTCCATTGTCACGCCTTCAGAATCGCTCAGCGTCTGTGGTGGGACACTGCGCTTTGTGGACCGGCCATCTGGTGGGAGAGTCCTCAGATTCAGGAGGATGTGTCAGATTATTGGTTTCTCCATGCTCCTCCTGGGATCAGGAGACATGATGATGATGACCCATCGATGCTTTGTGCAAAAAATGTAGCGTTCCATTGGTAACAAAACACGGAAAACTAGAGACACAGAGAGCAGAGGTAATATTTGGACATTACGCCTGGCAGCTCTGTTATATCACCAGCCCCTTCCCCCTCTCCTTCTCCCTTGAGTCTGTATTTTCCCATTGCTGGGGTTATTGTCAAGGTAAAAGGTATAAACTCAAAGAATCCAGTGATATCCCCATAATTACTAATTCAGGTATTCCAGTCTGCCCACCTTCCTCGTCATGTGCAGAACAAATCCAGAAGGTTGAAAATATGTTCTCAGAGTTAGAAAGTCCTAATTTTAGGGACAGTGCTAGCAAATCCCTTTTTAGGCCTTTTTCTTAATCATCTGGATAATGTCATTCTGAATCTTTAGCTGAAATGCCTGTGGAAAAGTTGGGAGAAAAAGATATTTCTGCTGAAAGTGTCACTGATCTCACAAAATGCTTACAGCCGCCTCAAGGGAAATCAGTGGTGAAAGCAGACACAAAACTGAACCTTCCAAAGTCCAGGCTAGCATATTGTCATGAAGAATCCTTCCTCATGACCAATCTGATATTCTTTATAACTGTCATAAAAGTTAAAAAAAAAAAAGTAGGAAAATTCCAACCTTCTTTAAAACTACAAAAGGCTTTCTTTTTTTTTTTTCTTTTTTGGTTTTCAAACCTAGATCAAAAAGATCACTCTGTGATTTAAACATATTGCATTTTTGCAGCCAGCAGTGAAGGCATTAAAATGAGAATATTTCTGTCCTGAATGTCTGTGAATTTACCATCTGCAGAGAGAAAAAGGCTCAGTTGCCTTCACAGTTCACATACCAGTGGCCTGGTTCTGCCTTGAACTAAATTCCATTGGATTTCCACCACTGTCCAGCGAGGTCAATGCTGTTCCCTAAATATCTATCCAATGTGGGGCAAAGTCAGTCAAAAATAATGTACTCAGCACAAAAACAAGTCTCCCCTCACCCTACACTGTTAACATTTACTATTATCATGTACTGAAGACTTGCTAAATCCAGAAACTGTGGCTTTGGGATAGTTTGTCTCATTATGAGAAGTTATTTTTCCCATAGCAAGCTTCACACAGTATGTTAAAGATCTTCAGTCTATAATCTGAAAATTATAATTGTTAACATTTTTAATCTTCTTCCAGCAGGTGGAGGTAGATGTGTGTTAGATTTTCCTTTGGGAAAACAAGCAAGATCTGTAGCTCAGAAAACAATTTTATGTTCATCTAGACAACTGCTTGCAATATCTGCTATATGATCTACTGTTTTTCTCTATCTATGACTCCCTTTTGTTTCCTTCTCAACACAGTTGAGAGAACGCAAAGGAAAAATATTTCTGCATTTGGAATGTGAAAATACCTTGTCTCCCTTGAGTCTTGGGAAATCCTGTGTGGATACAATTAAAAACTCATAACAAAGTTGAAAAAGTTCCTGTTACTCTTTATTGTTGTCTCTAACTTTCAGTTTTTTCCAAAGTCTCAATTTGGAGATGGAAAGTTAGCACTGTGCTAGAAAATGCCCATTTCCAGAAGCCTTCTGTCTTATAAAGAAGGGCCAAATGTCTGAGGTAATAGGAGTTTGATCACATCTGGAAAGCCCATATGAAGCTTTCTTTACAGGCTTCTTCCCTTGGCCTCACCCTTTGCTCCAAACACTGATGAGAAGGAAGAGTTTCAGTAGATATCCTCCATGTGGGTTCCCTCAGCCAGCCCTTTCTCAAGGCTTCACTGGGTGATTATTGGTGTCTGGGCACATGAAAGAGAGGAGTCACAAACACTTGAGGGGAGCACTCAAGGGGAGCTTTCTCTGAGCAGAATTCACTGGGTCCTCTCCACTAATGACTTAGATGCTCAAATCCAAACATTCCTATCCCACGTTGATCAGATAACAATCTTTTAAAAATCGTAGCTGCCACTGCAATGGAGAGCAGAGGAAGATGAAAACTCAAAATGCCTGGAGGATTTGTGTTCCAATCTCAAGGAATCCCCGGCTTGTCAAAGGGATTAGGGTGAGCCTAACAAGGCTCATCCACATCTTCTCGTTGGAAGTTTTTTGAGCACATTTGGGGCAATGAGGATTTTTCTCATCGGGTTTCATTTGCAGCCCCCTTTTGATAAGGGTTTTCCCTGGAAAACCTCAGTTGTCAGGGTTAATGGCTTAAGCAGTGTTGATAGATTCTGTTTATGTTGGGTGAGGGGGTTCAGGTGGCCCAGTCTAATGTAAGCTTTCCGTCGACTGTAAACAGCAGCTTTTTCTGTCAAAGCTGTGTTTCTGCCTTTTGACAAAGCATTAACAGACCTATGAAAGGAAGAACTCAGGGTGACGACAGTAGGAAGAGCAAAGAGGTTTAATAGGTCATTTCCACCGCAAGTTCTGATAATTTGACAAAGTAGTGTGTCTTCTCTGCCAAGGCCCCAGAGAGGGTTCACATCCACCATATTCTGGCTCCTGTTCTCAACTCTACTTCAGGAGCTGAAGTGAAATTTGTGGTGGTGTCTCTGCCAGATGGGAGGAAAAGTGTTTCTGCTGTCCCTGCCTAGACCTCCTCAATCTTAGGGTGAGCTAGAGGAGGTTCTGCCTTTGACCACAGCCTTTTCCTGAGGCACTCATTTAAAAAATGGCTTGGCTGAAGTGGGTCTTGCCTGGGAAAATATTTCCTGTGTGGATTCACAGGAAGCTTCCCGTGTGTTGTCTGTAAGCAGAGCTGCTCCTAGTCTGACAGCTCTGTGATGACAATCGGACTAAATTAAGACTTACTCTATGCCTGTGGTCTGGCATTAGGACATGACACCTTGGCTGGTATCTTCAATATCTGGTCCCACCCAGAAATGAGACAGATCCAAGATTCTCTGGCTTACAAGATTAGGCAGTTAGGAGGAGGATTGGCCACTGGCCCAACATAGGAGCAGAGTGAGTGTGGAGCTGTATATCATGTGATGCGGGAACACCAGCTTTCCTCTCACATTCCCAACCTTGGCTACTGGCTATGCAGATAGGGAGAATGCTACAAGGCACAATCTTTGATCCAGGAGCCCAGACAAAATTGGTCCATGGGCCAAAATGTTGACTCTCCTGCATGGGGATGAACATTCAGTTAGGAAGGGCAGTGTCCTCCTAGGAACAGGAGAGAAAGGCCACTGTGGGAGATGAAATTAATTATATTCAGAACAAATTAGAGAGGGTAGGATGAAGAAGAGGTTCTATGGGAAATATAAGGTTAACTTACTCGAGCTGGTGTCCTACAAAGAGACCACCCATACTCCAAAAGCCTTGTGATGAAAAGCTAGGTTGTCATCACCATTATTTAGCCTTTTACCTCAGCCACCAGTAAAGGTAAGCAGGGGAACTGTGTGATAATGCTTGTGTAATCCAAGGACCCCAGTACATTTTAGCCTGGGAGTATCTCAAATTTTGACACATGTGGACCCTACTCAAAGCATGAAGACTTTCAAATTCTGTGTAAATGTGATAGTATATAAATAACTTTGGTCAGATTTTGCCAAGGGCACTTGTATGTGGCAAAGTGAAAAAGGTCCTTGGGTCTGCTCCAGACCTCCTTTTCTGCTGTAGCAAAGACCTTGGGAGGGAAATGGGGAGCTGTGCAGTGTGTGACAGTCTTCATTGGCTGGATACAGGAAACAGGATTAGAGAAAATTCAGAGACAGGGGGATTTTACTGAGATCACACGTCACAATCTCATTCACTGCTTCTGACTGTGGAGCACACTGCTTCCCAGGGAGGTCTTGCCTACCTCTGCTCTACCAAAAAAGTCCCAAGCTGAGACTGCCTCTTGCATCTCTTTGCTGGGATCTTTTCTATCACCTGCAGGCCTTTGGGATAAGACGGAACTTATCTTTATAACCATTTATTAATGTTGTCGACTGATGAACTGGCAGGAGAACAATCTCCAGTGAGTCTGCTGAGAAACGACCAGTGGGAGGGCTGGGTGAGACTGCAATGGACTGTAATCAGGCTTGCACCATCTGATTTCACTTCTCTTATGCTGACAGATTCTTGGCTCAGACCCAGTAACTCACAGAGGGTAAAGGATGGCAGCTAATATTTTGGCATGGGAATTAGCAGAGCATTGCAGGGTGTCAGAGAACCATCATCTCAGAGGTCTGCAAGGTGGTAAAAATGTGGCTTACAGGGTTAAGCCATGTTAGGGTGAACTTGCTCTGCCATTCCAAAACAGCTGAAAAGTCTGTTACCTCCATTTATTAGTTTAATCCTTTAATCCACCTTGCTGTCCAATTAGATTAATGAAACAAGAATCCCATTTACAGCTTGACCTGTGTTATCACACTTATAAAATGGGAATAAATGTATTTATAAGAGGGGTGTCGAGGTTCCTGGGTGAGGACTGCCACAGGTTTATTTACTGAGGGCTGAATAGCTCATTAGTGACCTGAAGAGCATAGGAGAGCTCACGGGACTAACCCACTGTCACAAGACAAGGCAACATTCGAACTATGATGTTGCCTAACAAAAAATTTAATAGTTCAAAGGAGAATTTATTGCTTTGCTCAAGTGCTCCTAAACTCACGGATTTTGTTTTAAACCTTAATGGTTTGAGCTAAACTGCTTTATATATTAAGAAATGGATCTGCTTGCAAGCAGGATCTGTGATAACTATTTAATGGAAACCAGTGAAGTGTTTTGCTGGGGTGTCTGTAGGGCTTCCCTTAAATTGCTAGAGGTGTTCAGATGAGTTTCCCTGACAAGCACTGGCATTCTTTTTCTCTTTTCTTGGGCCAGATTCTGGTTCTGTGACTTACCCTCCAGAGTATTTTGACTTCAACAGTCCTCTTGACTGGTGAGACTGCTTATGGAGAAAGGCCAATGCTGAACCACCCTTGGCACCAGGGAGTTTCAGAAGTCAATGGGATTGAATGAGTGACTAGTCACCAGAGAAAGACTCTTCTGAAAGGACTCCCATGCTCCATTTTATACAGTGCCTGAGGTGCTTATGTCTATCTCAGCATCAAATTAAAATTTGTTCTGTGTGCTGAAGCATGCTAGGCAGGGAGGCAAAGGTGGTTAAGGCACTCATCAGGATTTGGGAGAGCTTTGTTTAATTCTCTCCTCTAAGACTGGTTCCCTGCATGACCCTGAGGCAGTCCCTCAACCCTGCAGTGTTTCATTTGTGAAATGGGCAGAGTATCACAGAGTTCCTGCACAGGAATGCAGCAAGGAGAAAGTGTGAGACACTAGGTTGTCTTTAACGTCCTGGTAAAGATAAGATACCATGGAAGCCATAAGAGCTTATAATCAATTCAAACAAAGCCCTGGGAATTCTCTGTGTTTCTTTATTTCCCTCTGAGCATTATCTGCATTAATAGGTGAGGGCACATGAAAGGTGTACTATTTTTTACCAGTCCCTCAACTCCTGTTGGTCTTTCTTTGCCCCCAAAGTCTTATTGCTACATCTGAAATACTACATGGTAAATCTACCCTGAACCACATATTTTTAGTCACTCTGTACCCTCTGATCTCTGAACTAACATCTGTCAGGGACTGCTGCTTTGGTCAAAGCCACAGGAACATGAGGTAACACAAAGCTTTCTCATTCTGAAAACCTGGTACGGGAATGACATGAGCTCACCCACCACTTTTGCACTGAGTAAACAGCCTGCAAACAGAATAAAAAATAATAATAATAAAAGGTGCTTATGATTGCAAAGGATTCTGGGAAAAGCATTAAAAAAGCCATAGTGGTGAACTGTTTCTAGCCAAGTTTCTGGCAGTCACATTGTTTGAAGATAAACCTTGCCCCTGCAGACTTCACTACTCCAAAAACAAGTATTTTCTGGCACCGGACCTTTCTCACAGAGGCTGATTGGATGACCCATAGACTGTAAAATCATTGAATAATTTAGAATGGACAGCATCTTTTCTGGTCCAATTCACACCACAAGACTTCAGTGAGTTCCACCAGGACTGTCTGGAGGAAAAGGAAAGATAATACCATGGAGATAGGTTTGGAAACTGTCACAGCAATATCTTTGATAATTAGGATGATTTCATTGCTTTTCTTATTAGGGAAACTACTAAAGGTCTCTTCATAAGGCAGTAACATCCAGCAGGTTGGGGAAAAGGAATTAACAGTCTTGGCTCTGTTTTGAATACACATTCTCTTGTTGTATAGCGCTGAATAGAACAATTTAGGTTTTTTTAATTGCCCAATGAAAATGCTATCATCATCTTCAGCAGCAGTAACAGAGATCTGTGTCTACTGGACATAAAACTTTCCAGGAGTCAGGAATCCTGATTCCACCTCTGATCCTGGCTTCTTCTGTCATCTCACACAATTCATTTTACTTCTGTGTCCTCTTTTTCCCCTCATCTGCAAAATGTCCTTTGAGATGTACTGATGAAGATGTTCACAAGTGAAGTTTGAAAATAAAAGCTGATATAATACTTGGGAGTATATTTAGTCCTGCTTGAGTGACTGAATACTTAACTGAGAGAGTCAGGAAAACATAACTTTTTTTTAAACAAAGTCAGATGAAAGCTGCCAGAGAAGCAGAATTTTTAGCTTTCAGCAGGCCTTTGCCTGAATTCTACTTGACTTGAAAAGTTCCAAGTTTAATAAACCCCAAGCTTGGGGCTTGGTCAAGCAAGCAAGTTGTCCCTGCCCTTTGCAAAACAGAGAAACCTCTTGCAAGGTGACCATAGAGAGGAGGGTCACTTACAAACACAGGACTCTGAATACAGCCTGGCTGTACACTGCTGGGCTCACATGGATATTAGGGGCAAGCAGCAGATGTCAGCCCAGAAGGAGCCCTGAGCAGAGAAAAAGGGTGGTAAGTTTCTATATTTATTAAACATTCAGTTTAGTTCCACAAGTAAATGCCACTGGGGAAAAGTTCTCAGATCCTACATCTTCAACTATGCTAAGGGTAGGCTCTGCTCTTTGGAGGAAGCTGAACACAATAATAACTGGTTTAAGCTCTGTTTTGAAGCTGATTCCACACATGGAAGCAGCACTATCTGTCATTAGGTCTGACCAGGCCCAGAAATCCGAGGCAAAGAAGTGAGAGAGCACCTCTGCCCCATGTAAATGAAACTTTAGCACTCTGTCTCTCAATCCAGACAGATGACATTGCTGCAGAGTGACTGCACAACCAGGTCTAGAACATGCTCCTTTTCTAGAACATAAAACAGCCATTTCCAGATGGTGGAAGAATAAAGAAGAAAGACCATAATTAGACCTCACTGTTTGTGGTTTTATTTTCTCCCCTCCCTTTGCTTACTAATGAGAGTCAGCAATTTGAAGAGTTTGTGGACATAGTGTTCACTGGAGGAGCTTTCTTTTCATGGTTCCCCATTTGTGCTCATTGCCAACTTTACAGCTAATTGAAACAAAACCGAGCTTGTAGATTAAATGGCAACCCCTGGGATTTGTTACTGCAATTACCAGCACTCCTCCTAGACAGATCCTAATTCAATAGCAAGTTCCTAGACCCACAAGCAGAAAACACTGGGAAAAATCCCACTGCCTGGATGACATCAGAGTTAACTCTGTCCAGTCCCTGCAGGCCATGACAACTGTAGGTGAAATCGTGGCCTGTTCAAATCTGGGAAATCTGCCACCAGCTTTGTACAGTTAGACAAAGGCTAGGATTTCACCTTGGAAGACTGTAGGAACTCTTTTTTTTTTGACAGCACAACATTTCCAGCTTCACAGCTTGCCTTGCAATGGCTTATGTTTTGCAGAGTGTATTTTCCCTCAGTGTGGTCAAAGCTATTAACGCATTTCACAAAAAAACACGCTCAGCTTTGGAGCGTAACCTTTTGCAAGCCCCTAGCAGATACCCTGTACCCAGACTGAATTCCCTGGGTGGACAAAAAAGGGGGCTACAAAACGCAGCATTTGCAAAAAAAAAGCTTTTTGAAAGCAGTTTCCAGGGGTTAAAAAGAAACCAGTCACCTCTGAAGTATTTTTACCAACAGATATTCAACCTGAAAAGTATTCACAGACCGAGGGATGAATACGTGGCTGAGCAGATTCATAATGTGATACCAGGCAAGAAAGAAAGTTGGTTTTTGCTGTATCTTCTCGTTGGCAAATAGAGTTAGAGAGAATGCACACCGACTGGCAAGCATTTCTACTACCATATCCATTTCCATGGTGTAAAGAAAAATTCATCTGCCAGCTCACTGACAAACTTTCTCCACTTCTAATTCAATTGAACCTGTGCAGCTGGAGAGTTAACCTGATAGAGCAGGAACCAGCCATATCTGGTTCTGGATCACCTTTTCTTGCCCTCTTTCAGCTCACCAGCGGGAATTCAGGCAGGGAACAAACCCTAAATTTCTCTAAGTGATGCTACAAGCCAAACAACCTTCGTTTTGGCCCTGGGAAACCGGCAGTTTTCATCCAGTTCTTTTTCACTGAACATCAAAGGGTACAGTAAAACTGGGAAAGGTATGGGAGAGAATGGTTGAAGAACTTCTGTGTGAGAATTCACTTAGAGGTTTGAGGGTAGAAAAGAAAACAGATATGCTCAAGGTATATAAAACTACAGGGAGCATTGTGTGAGCAATGAGGGATGGACAGCAAGTTCCAAGAGCTGTAGGACAACAGCTGGAATCAGCTGGAGGTGCACAGAGAGCAGAAAAGGGGAGAGAGGTTTTACACAGTTGCAGAGGCTGTTAAACTATGGAGCTCTCTGCCACGTGTCAGCCTTTTACATGGGCTCAAAAGTTAGTTAGTCAAAAGCATGGAAGAAAAATCAAATGCAGAAGTACCAAAACACAACCTGGCTCAATGTCTCTGAACCACAGAGCTGAGAGAGAACACCTTGAGGAACTATTGATATCATCTGCTTTGTCATTAAACTTTTTTCTGGACATCTATAAACTACCAGTGCAGACAGCACCCTTAAAAAACTGGGTATAAGAACACAAGAGATGTCACCCTGGACCCATCTGTGCTCAGAACCAGACACTTGCTTGTGCTACAGAATAAAGCATAAGAAAGAAATACAGCCCTGCTTCTCTCAGCAACTGCCCCCTACACTCAGGTTCTCACAATCTGCACTGTAAGAACACTCTGAGCCAGAGACTTAGAAGTGTTTACTTTGATTGATTTAAAAGTGATTTAACTGCTCTAATAGGAGGGAAATGTCCCTATGATTTCAGTCTTTACTTGAGTTCAGCTGCCTGAGCATCTCTGCCTTCCTGTCTACCTCCTTTCTGAAGATTGTCTGATACAATGAAGCACAAAGATGATGGAGAGCTCAGTGATGCCACATTTCTCCACATCTTATGGAAACAGTGAGGTAGAATGGAATGAAATCTTATTAGCTTTCTCAGGGAAAGAAAGCATGCTCAGCCTAAGCCCTATTAGACATCAGAGAACTCACACAGGGCAGTGTGTATTGGAAAGGTGGCAGTATGTGTTCAGCCCTCTCGGGGTAATTAGTTTTGTTGTCAGGTTGGCTGCTGAGATCTTGTCCTTTGCCCAATTCAATCCTCACTGGGCTTTCCACATCTTTGCTCCAAAGCCCTGTTTATGGAGACAAAAACAGTCTTGGCGACTGCCATGCAGATGTCACATTTTATGAGCAAGACAATTGCTGTAAGAAGGACTTTTTTCTTCTTTTTTTTCTGGCAGGCTTTAAATCCATGGCCTGGGTCTCTATGCCCTGCAGCTCCCCCACACACACTACAGAAATGGACACTGCAAATTTCTGTCTGAAGCCAGCCTTGGCAAAGGAGCCAACAAGAAGAGAAACAGCCTGTGCTCTAATAACTAAAATATTTATGTCTTGATTTGGCTTACATACCCTCTCTCTATAAAATATTTTTCCCAGGAGGAGCTCTATGAAAGGGAGGGGGTTCCTTTTTTATGTCCCCAAATAATTCTTTTCTGCTCCCCTTCAAAAGCCTTGAAATCAAAGGACACTGTGCTCTGAAGCTTTTTATTGTCATTCTTGACTTTGTTATCATTAGTTATTACAATCATTATATTGATTTCCATTATGAGCTCTCAGGAGGCCCTGGCTAATCAGCACCCCATTCCAGGAAACGCTCTGACAAATCTCTCACAGCATATGCATACACAAGGCTTGTAGTCTGAAAAGACCAGGCTAAACAGACCATTACAGCATTCCCATGCCAGGGAACTGTATCATGGAAAAGTCCAGCAGTTCAGCGACAGCCACTGCGGAGCCCGGGCCAGAGAGGGAACAAAGCTCTGAACTGACACGGGTCATTTCTCACTGTGCCTCAGGTCACTGTTCTGACACACGAGGAGATCATTGAGAGAGTTTTCACCCATAGGAGAGTCATCCATGGTGTTTTGCACTTTAGCTCATGGCTCACCTCACAGCCAAACAGTGCTCCAGGTTTACAGCTCCCACAGCTCCCTGTGATTTAGGGCAGGCCCTGATTCGGGTGGAGAGTCACTGGCCTGGCATGTACAGGGTAGATTCACCCTCCTGGAAACTGCCACTCCTGAGCATCAGGATAGACAGCACATGCTGCCTTTCAACAGAAGACCACACTGCTGCTCCTGCATCATTAAAATTTTAACGTCTTTCTGGGCACGTCACCTCTACCACTCTGCAGTGCAGGTGACAAGATCACCTACAGCAACTGCTCTCTCTTGCTACTGTTGTATTACAGATGCTTTTGGCCTATGTTACTTGGCCTTATTTTGGCCTTTTTACTTGCATCATCTGCCTTACTTAAGGTAGGAGACAGAACTCCTGTATCCCCCCCAGTTGAGGAGGATGACTCAGTTTTGATGGATTTTTACCTCAGAAAGCTACAGGCATACAGTCAAATTTTGATTCTTAGAAAGACATACCCATCTACTTAGGAACAAAGCTGTGTTGTCACTAACAACAAGACACATCCTTGCCAATCTGAAGTTCCTCCCCTCACTTTTGCTGGCAGGGGGTTAACATGAAGGGAGGTAGCAGATACCTCTGCTGTTGTAGAGATCCTTCCCCTTCAGAATGTTTTTTGCTCACAGTTTACTTGGATTTCAGATCAACCTCACACGGACTTACAGGTCATTCTTTGCCATCTATCTCTGGGTCCCCAGTTCCATGAAGTCACAGAGCTTTGTTTATATGCTTACAATACCTATGTGTCAATGCATGAAGCTGTGTCCTTGGGCTGAAACATCACTTTCTTTACTTGCCTCAGGCTGTCTCTGCAATGCTATTGTTCCTTGCCCTTTCCAAAAGTCAGCTGTGGGACAATCCAGGAGGCACAGCTGGAATTTGAACTGGCCCTTATTACATCCTCAAAAGTATGCACATGACAGTGCTACTAAGAATGTCTCAAGCTTGAAAAAGGTTGCAGTGGTGATTCACTTTATTATATTCCAGAGAATCCAACTCAGTCATAAATCCCTAGTAACCTGCCTATATCATGTTTTTGTGATGGAAACCCAGCTACCACCTCTCAGATGGCAAAACCTTGGAGATGTCACTTCAGTTCTGTTTGAACTAATGACCTCAAAGCAAAGGGCTCCACGTTCACTTGCAACTCTGCAGACTCACTGGGCCTCTTCTTCTCAGTTATCAGCTTCCCAGAAACTGTGGTATGTTGGGGAGAAGGAGAACAAACAAAAAACAACCCCAGACTCTGTTACCTGTAAAGGAACCACAAGAGGAAAAGTCCCATGGATACCAATGGCAAAAACACACACAACCTGGAAGGAAGAGAGAAAAGAAAACCCTATCTGGGATTTTAAAAGAAAAGTTGAGCATGCACACACAATACCCTTTGGCAAAGGAGCCCAGCCTGGAAAATGTTGCAGCTCCAACATGCTGTGCTCAGAGGAGGTGTTAATGGTCCAGCCATCCTGTATTATTACACACAAACAGGAGAGGCCCTGCAGAACTGTAGGGGTCTTTTAAGATCCCTGCCCAGATGGAAAGAGCAGTGAGAGTCATGTAGGATTAACACAAGAGGAAAGGAAGGAAAGAGGTGAAGGAAAGGTAATGTCCCAAGCACTACAGCTCTGAGCTGTCTGACCTGAAGGCAGGTCTGCTTCGTCTCACACATTGAAATGGGGATGCTCTGACTGCCCTCCCTCCCACAGGCCTCTGCATCACACACGCAGGGCAGGACACGGGCTTCCCTCCTCTCCGGCACTCTAGGTCAGATCTGTGATTTACTGACCAGCTGCATTTAGGGTCATCAGCCCCAAACTCCTTTAAACTCACAGTACAAGTCAGAGCACTTTGTCTGCCCGGAAGGAACCACCCAAGCCGTGTTTGCTGCTGATGTCTGTAGCTGTGATCTCTTCCTAACAGGATCACAGGCACTGACTCTTATGCTTGAGGAAAGAAATACTGGAAAGGCCATGACTCTGGCCTGTGTGTGTTTGCTAAATGAGAGCTAATGGAATCTTCACCCAAGTGTCAACCTTCCTGGCCCTTCAACCACACACCAAACTCTTCACGGGGCTCTGAGCTCCCAGGCACAAAGCTCTGGGTGAAAGCCAGGAATTTGCGTGCTTGTGGTCTGGGAATTTACATGCAACATGGAAGGGGTGGTGTCTTCCCCAAAGTCTGCCACAAACACAATGGGATACCCAAGAGCTGCTTCGCTTGGCCAGTGATGCTGTAATAAAAATCTCACATCCAGAAAAAAGAACTGGCCATATTCAAGCACAGGCTAAAGCTTTGCAAGAATTAATACTGAGGGGAGAGACACTATTAGACTGCACAGGACCACAGGGGGAGGCTGATTCTTCAGTGTGCAAATGTTTTAATAAATACTGAAATTTCCTAAATCAACCATAAATTAAATGGGCTTAAGTGAAGGAGAAACTCCATGAAGTTCTGCTAGCTAACCTCTACAAGGGCCATTTGTGACAGCACTGAACACTCACAAGTCTCTACTGCAAAAATAACCAGCTGCTATGAGAGGTGAATCACGTCCAGAAGAAAATACCGCTGAAAATTCAAACAATAAATTGAATTTCTGGAGAGGCCAGCACTGGCTTTCACATTTGCAGACATGATTCACCACCTTCATCTTTATAAGAATTCTTCTCAGAAATGTTTGGAGACCATTTTTAACTGGTCTGTCGAGGGACAATTCCAGCATTATAATCAACTGCACACTACTAGGCAAAGCGCTGGACTGTTGAACTCATGTACAATTTTCCTGTGGATTAGATCAAATTCCTGATGTAGGAAAAACTATTAGGGCCTCCGTTTTGTTTTCACTTCTGAGAGCTTAACACACATGTTACTGACTTCAACCAAGTGATTTCCAACATATACCTGTGAGAATGCAGGATCAAACCACAGTGTGTTATGTTTCAAAATATTTTTTCACAATAAGTTGGTTTAGTGAACTCACTTCTCACCCCTGGAGAGCTGACTGTAATGAGATCACACAGCGAACGGATATGGAGTTTCACCTTCATCTCCAGGAGACAACATGCCATATCCAAAAATCCTCTCTCGAATCAGCAGAACTTTCAGTTGTGGAGCAATACCATCTGTGGAGATAATTTGAAGGAAGGAGAGAGGTCAGAATTTCAACTGTCACATGAAGATTTGGAGTATACACATCAGGGGTGTTGTAAGAATGTGTTTGCTCCCATCTTAGGAAATTCTTCAGTCTATGCTTTTCCTAAAGCCTCACTGAGACATTTTTTATATTGTGGTTTGTTTGGGGTTTTTTTTTTCTCTACTTGGATTTAGAAAATACAAAATACTTTGGAATCATTAGGAAGAAATTCTTCCCTGTGGGGATGATGAGGCAATGGAAACAGGTTGCCCAGAGAAGCTGTGGCTGCCCCATCCCTGGAAGTGTTCAAGGCCAGGTTGGATGGGACTCTGAACAACCTGGTCTAGTGGAAGGTGTCCCTGCCTAGGGCAAGGGGATGGAACTAGATGATCTTTAAAGTTCCTTCCAACCCAAACCATTCTATGATTCTATGATTTTCTGATAGAGACAACCACAAAATATGTCACAACAGTGGGACCACAATTAATATCTCACTGTGGATAAACCTGCTGTGAGTTTTCCTTTAGCAACAGAAAGCAGCACGACAGGTTGATTTCAGGCATCTGAAAATGGTCCAGAATCAGATCTGAACTGTATTGCTGCAAGGAAATGAGAATCAAAAAAGGAACTCTCACAAAGTCAGATCACACTAATCCCAGTCCAACACTCCAGCTAACAAATCTGTGAGAGGAAATGTTTGTTCCTGCCCTATCTGCATCACTCAAAGATTTAACTGGTGTACTTAATCCTTCATTTTCAATGCTAACATTTTAAATCCAAGGAGGAAAAAAATGTTGTGTTCGTCAGTTCTAATTAAATTACATGCTTTATTTTTTTAATTAAATAGCCTAAAAGGAAATAAACTGGAAGAAATTCTCAAACAAATCATTTAGAAGTATTTCATATGTATCTAAGAGGGGAGCCAAATATAAATTGACAGCTTAGTGCAAGAGAACTTCAATCTGGGTTTTATTGCAATAACAAAAGTGCGTATTTAAAAGCCTTCACACAGAGCATCTATTCAGAAACAAGCCCGAAGACAGTCGGGGAATTAAAAAGAGGATAGTGTTTTGAATTAATCTAGAACATTTTTGTGGATTAGTTTACAAGCACAGAATGCCTCAGGGGGCTAGGGAGAGCGCAGAGCACTGAAGTCGGAGGGATCTGTCTTTTTCCTGTTGCTGGTGATTAGTTCATATCTCTTTGACACCATGTTTACAAGCCTCTAATTGCCTCATTAATACCTCATTATTACTTAGAAAGTGAAGAAGCTTTTAGCTTTGAAGCTGCTTTGCTGCACTTGAAGGCAAATATAGGGTGAATTTTGAACGTGTTGGTACTAATTAAAGTTGAAGTCTGTTTCCTGTTGCTTGTGGGTGGGTGTTAATGGCTTCAAAGAAAAAATTAGGCTCCAATTTATATTACTCGCCTCCTAACTTACACACGCAGGAGTAAGTGCGAGTAAGAAGCCCATTCCTGCAAACTGGATTTCCGAAGGGACACAGATCCGCACGTTTGTTTTCTTTCATGCATTTTCAGTGTGAACCAGACTCTGTGAAGGCTTGTTCACTCTCTATTAGACTGTCTGGCACAGACCGAAGCTGCCCAGTTCAGTCCATGAAGATATAGTACATACTTGCCATGCTGCCACACATGTACAGGGCCCCATATTCTCTTTTCACACAGAACCTGAAAGCAAAACGGATTAACCAGTGTGTAAAATTGCCTCGGGTCTATTTGCCTCCTGATCTGGATGGACATTGTTTTCAGGTCACCATGGAAAAGTTTGGTTCAAAGCAAGACTAAAATCAGTCACAAGATCTTGTGATCTTTCGCTTCTAACCACATGCACGTATTTTATAAATATCTGTATATTAATAAAGAAATACATGCATGTACACATAACAATACACAGCATCTTTCTGAATCCAGTAAGCACGTTCCTCCTGAAATACATCTGAAGTTGTGAGACCTTTGGAAAGGGATCCACTTTTTGAACAACTGGGCACAACTGTTTCAGTATACATATTGCAAATAAGCCAGTGACCGTAATTATGGTTACTGGATTATCATATAAATCAATAAATGAGATGTTTAGAACCTCATTTGGGCTGTAGAGATGCACTGTCTGATAATGTTTCAAGGAATTTTCTTCCAGCTCCAGACAGAAGAGAGACAAACCAGACATTAACCACAACAAAATCAATTCCATGGGAATTATTTTAAGAGAAATGTGCTTTCTTTAAATTAGCTTGTTTTCAGGGGTCTGGGGGATGTTGTGAATGAAGAAGGGGGTGAAGGGGAAGGAAAAGATGCCCATTTTTGGTAAAAGCATTCAGTTTCTTAATAAAAATTTTGGACAAGAAAAATAGTGAAAAATAGTCTTTGCTGAAAGCAAATGGAAAACCCTACACAGACTGGAAGGTTTGGATACAAGAATAAAATGTTTTCCATACAAATTAAATTCCCAAAGAGGCACTTTCCACCAGCATTGTTTTTCAGTGGGGGCTGGGGGTGGGTGCAATAAAAAAGCAAGTCTAGAAGGCTGAACATTCCTCGATGAAGTCGTCAGGGTTTGGCCAAGAGTCCCCAAGACTCAGAGTTTAGCTCAGGCTGCTCAGAGTCACTGGTGATTGACAGGCCTTCTTGTCACAGGCCCAGGACAGCAGGTCTTGGCTTACCATGAGCACTCCTAAGACAGCTCAGAACAACTCAGCCTTTCATGTTCCTTTTATATCTCACATCTCCTCCAAGAGATAAAATCCTGATTTCATTTTATTTTTGCATTAAAAACTATCTAAAAATGTCAATGACATTATATTACATGTGTAGCTCGACAGCATCCCTTTACAAACATGACTGTAAAGAATACAAATATGAAATTAAATTCACCTAAAATTATTGGACAGGAACCCAGTCTAAAAAGTGGGCAAGGAAGGAACCCGCTCCTCCCGAGCTGTATTTACAGTACCTTTGATTTATATCAAACGCTTTAAAAAAAGTATTAAAACAAAAATAATTAAGGCGAGCCAAATCCTTTCCTTGCCAGCACGCAAAGCTTGTCCGACCGGACATATTGAGACTATCAATCGGTGGTGTGTATTTATAACCCAGTGCTCAGACTACTTGGAACGACAAACGCAAACAGCCACAAAGAAGTTACTTTGTACGCTTGGCACAAACAAATCCCTGAGATGAAAAGCAGCCTGGCGTTTATTTTGGGCCAAGCTTCCTCGTCTTGACGATCCACGACGTGGCACGGAAAGGGCAGTGTTACCAAAGGACACAAAAGCACATGGAGATGCATCATTAGAGCAAACACAGACCAGGGTGCCAGATCTTGTTATTCTTGCTTCTTTCTTCCCAGAATGGATGTCACTTTCCCTACGTTCTCCCCAAAGCCCACTGGTTTGGAGCTTGGTTGTTTGTTGTTTTTTTTTTTTTAAGGACCAGGCTTGTCGGCACAGCCTGAAAAGCTCTTACAGCTATAATTTAAAACTGAATTGTGTTGATTGAAAACACTGCTAGCATCTGACTGCAGACATGTCTGAAGACTTCCACATGGATAGTCAAATGAGGACTGGTGAGGACATGGTGAGATTTGCCTGAAATATTAAAGCAAGCTCTGCAGGAGCCATGATCCCCAACTGTGCACTGTGTAGGCAGCCTGGGAAATGCCCATCTAGAGATCTGGTAGATTCACTTAAACATTGAGCCACAAGAGACCTGAACTGTGTAAGGCACAGCAAGACACTGTGGTAGTCAGTCATCCTCGAGAAGTTTCTCACAACAGGAAGTTCATATCCAAGGCTGGAGGAAGAAATCTCAGTGGACTCCCAGTTGTCTTGATACCGATACCTCATTTATCCTCCAACATGACCAAATCACAACCGAGGAGAATGGAAGAAGAGTGGTTAGCCAGTGAAGACGCAGCTTCCTGGAAGAGAACACAGTGCCTTTTAGGAGGAGTTGGCTGAAAGAACGGCAGTGAGCTGACGGCTACCAACAAATAATGAACAGAGGTTGCAGGTGACCAGGTGCAGTTTGGTTTTAGGAAAGCTGATACATGTCGTTTCAGTTCAAAGGGAGTATCTTGCCATCTTCTGTGGTTCCTTCAGGGGAGGATGTGCTCAGGCTTCTAGTTCTTATCTCCAGGACAGACATGGACACTGAGCCTCGAGTCGCATTGTCCTATGCACGGATGACAGAAACTTGGCTCTTTGATGGTACGAGGCTTTCATTCTTCTCATACCTTCATCCCCTTAGATATGTCAGGGAGCTAAAGGCATGAGAAAGTCTTAATAAAGTTTTACACTTCTAATGACACTCAGGCTTCAAAAGGAAGGTCATAGGTGATTTGAGAGACTTTTCTCTCATTTCATATAAAAAGAAAAAGATTTCTCACAGCTCCTTAAACACCAGAATAGATATGCATATATTTTTCAGTATATGGATTCAAATCCTTGGTTTCTTTGGCAAAAGGCCATTTAAATTCTCATGGATTTGTTATTGTCTGCTATAAATTTACTACTCAGAAAGAATAATATTTCATTTGCCTTGTTGTCTGTGCCTTTAAAGAAGGTGAAAATGGATTTAAGTCTTTCATTGGGCATCTTGATGAGGGCAGAGAAGGAACACAAAAAGAAGCCAAAAGGACTCTTAAAGAATTGATATAAGGCTCCATCAACTATAATTCAGTTGATAAACTTAGGTCTCTTTTGCAATGAATTACAATGCCAAGAGATTTGTTCTGTAAATTCTGTCCAGAACTTGGCAACATAATTCCTAAGAAAGAAAGCAAACTCCTCGGGGACTTCAGCAATACTTTCCATCTGAATAAGCAGGGGGTTTGATCTTACTCTTAGGTTTTTTACTACTTTACACAAAGGAATAGGGGCAGTAGAGACAGTTCACCAGCACAGGTAGGAACGGGACCTCGCACTCTTCAGTTCACAGTTTCATAGGTCACAGCTCCAAGGAGTTAAATCCATCAATCTAAAGCAATTTCCTGGGCAGCTCTACTTACTCCATGCTTCTTTACTATCTCCACAGCAACTTCATTTAGAGAGGACACTGCAGGGATCTTACCTCCCTGTATCATCCCCCAAATAAGGTAGGCTTGGGATTAAGAGAGCAGGACCTGGACTTCAGCAGGGGCAGAGATCCAAGTGTGCAGAAAAGTGTGCTTGGTTTTGTGTGACAGTGTAGAGTGAAATCAAAGAGTCCCGCTGTTTGTACTCTGGAGCTTCTCCAAAACTTATATTCAGATCCAGACTTGCCTCCATTTATCAAACTTATTTAGCTTGAAGAGTCTGACCATGTGGTTACCACCATATTAGTATCTGAGATATATTAAGTTTATGCTACTGAACGAATTTATGACTTGAAAGCCTGATTCTTGTCACTGGGGATCCAAGATGTGGACAGATGAAGCAATTTGCCTAGAGTCAAGAAAAGGGTGAATTACAAAGATGAGGATTAAAGCAGAACCCCTGAGTCTCATATGGCTGGCCAGTGCCCAGGGTGATCCCCTCTCCAGTGACTGAAAGATCAGTGAACTGCTCTCTAAATGAACGTGAACTCCCCAAAACACAGCAAATGGTATTTTTCACACTTTGACTAATGAAAGCTTGGCACATGGCATGAAAAATAAAATCCTCACTGCCAGCAGTACAGATATATATAAAACGATGTTTATTTCTACAGGGCTTGTGAATAAGCAAGACATTTTTCATCCATGAAAGGCAGTTTCTGTGTGCATGTGCAAGTTAGCAACAACAACAGAAAGTGTTACTGGTGATCCCAATGAATATCATCCCAATGAGATTCAAACAGTCGTAACTTTTTGCTTCCAAAAAGAAAGTCCTTTTTTTACTTCACCCTACAAAATTCTAGGTTTATTGTGGCTATATTTCTCTGCTCTTGACAAAAATACAGACATAATTTGTCCTTTTGTTTCGTATTTAGAGACTAGCTACCATCACAGCATGTATGGAGAGAGATCCAACAAAAAGATGTGCTCAGAAAACACAGTTGCCTGCAAGATCTACTTCCACATGAAAGAAAAGCTAGTTTCTGAAAAAGTGAGAGGAGCTCATTCTTGACGAATTATGACATTGTTTTTACTGGATTCTTTTTTCCCTGCTTTCTTGGTGCCCTCCACATGACCAGTGCTAACCAATGCCCAGCTCCTCACGCAGGCAGACTAACAGTGATTACACACAGAACAGGACCAATGGTACGCTACAGACACACTTCCAAAACAGACAGTATCGTCTCTTTGCCTGATGAAAACGTTTTGAAAAAAAGAGTGCACTGACAAAAAAAAAAGCCCTGAAAACAGTAACTTCTGTGATAAACTGATATTGGGATTCTCCCACACAGATAAAAGATTGACCCAGTCACAGTCTTCCAGTTCACAGCAAACATTTGATAACCCTTTTCAGCAGAGAAGCCCTTGGAGGCATTTTAGGGACCTGCCATAGTGTGTAAGGTTTACTTCTTCTCAAGTGCAAAAGGATTCGTGGCACTATTGTAAACTTGCTTCAAAGAAACAATAGAAGAACTTTTATAGTTCTGCAATAATCAGAAGATATGTAAGTAGTGATAAGTAAGTTGTGATGTGCTTCAGCATAGCAGAGCATCAGGTTTTATTTGATTAATCCTTCCCTACAGCTTGCAATGGATATACAGAGTGTGATTTCAGAGCTTTTCAGCAGTAGCTTCAAAGTACAATCTGAGTATCACAGATTCAATCAGGCACAGCTGGATCTCAAATATATAAGCCACTTCGAGTTGCACATGAGGAGGGAAAGGGGAAGATTACCATGACCTAAAATGTTAAAGCATCTTCCACGTCATTAAGTGCATTTACATGTTCTACTCCAACAAGCAGAAATTGTTTCCAGGCAACACAAAGAAATCAGTAGGACTCCACACTAGGTATGTGGGTGTACAACATACATATGCACTGCTCCTCACCTGAGGCTTCCTAAAAATAGGCCAAAATCATGTTTGGTGATTTGGACAGAGAACTGGCACTGTTATAAGAAAATTACAGGTATTGAAAAGTCTCCCTGTCATTTTCCTCCTGTGGGAGAGGACAAGGGATACAGCATGGAGATGGGTAGGATTCCCTTCTAACAATCTCAACCAAATTTCCACATAAGAGGCAGCCAGATTTCTCGTGTAGCAGGTGCCCTAGAACACTATGAGAGGGAAGCACATATTGCCTTGCAGAGCTCCCAGTAGCCCATTTCTCAGGAAACACTGTCACAGGCCATGTTGAAATGGAGAGAGACCATCCCCATGACGACCCTGCAAAGGCATAAACTTCCAGCCTCACGGTTTCTCAGCACCACTAGCAGTTCTGCCCAAAGCAGAGTCCTCCTCCTCCAACTTACTTACTTGGAAAGTAATTCTATAACTTTGTAGGCAAATCTATTATTCACCCTTTTTAAAGTACTTGGGATAACTTGGAAGGACTCACCAAGTGTTTGCACACAGGTCCACAAGAACAGGAGGGTGTTTTGTACTGGATCTCTATTAAAAAAACAGTGATGCAGGTGACCTGAACCAAAAAGGCATCTAGTGGCCAAGTAAAAGGCAGTCAGGCAATATCTATCACTTCTTTCTACACTAACTGGGAAACTGCTACAGTCTTGACCACACTGTCACTCAGGAAGGGTTGTGGACTTGAATACACCCTTGGAAGTGTTACCTGTGCTTGACTTGAAACAGGAGGGATTCTGAATGACCCTTCTCTGAATGCATGAAAGTTTTCTAGTGAAACTTGGCAGCTGAAGAGTTTTATTGCCTTCATGGGGAGACCACCTTGGCCACCTCTGACAAACTCTATGGCTCAGAAAGGTAAAACGGCTGCTGTTAGAAGAGCTTTCCCAGAATCCACCTGAAGGCCCAATAATCCACTCAGGAAAATGGGTGCAGCACATGAAAAAACCACCTGAGCTATACTTGCTCATGCATTAAATATCCACTGCGGGAAAATTTTTAAAAAGAGACTAGATTGGCAGGGAAAAAGACAGCTGACCTTCAGAGGAGACCTTTCCAAGCACCTTACACCACAGCGCTATCCAGGAATAATATGGGAAAGAATAATTTGGGCACAGGATGGATGAAATTAAGTCAGTGGCTGTTACTGAGCGCTAGCCCTAACTCCCACTCCTAAGTGAGATGGACATCTGGTTGGGATAGTGGAGGTCCAGCCGACCCAACTCTGGTTAGACTGGATGAAATCCCTTCTAAACATACTTGTCTGAGGTTCATGAAACCCAATATACAGACCCATATGGCATTTTGAGATTATGGAAGTTCAGATCCTGGCCAATTTCTATTGTTAAGCTCACAAAACACTGAGATAAATAACGGAAAATGCTTCAGCTGCTATTTATTTAGGGCACTTTTGCCATGTGACATCAGAAAATATTCCATGGTGGAATTTATTAACATAAAAATGGGCTTGGTGAGACTTTGTGATCTATTAAACTTCCAGCTAACTAGACTTTTGTTTATCCAATCGACAGATGGTGTTTTTCCGAACTGGTTATGTTGATTCGCAGTACTGAAGTGGTTACTGGAAAACAGGACCGTGAGTTTAATAAGGAGCAGGCCCACACACATGCAACAAATGTGAGCCACATTCTACCAGCTCCAAAAGAAAGAAAAAAAGAAAAAAACCAGCAGTTTTTACACCAAATTACCAAAATATTGGCACATTTTGCATGACTGTCGTGTGTTCCAAGCCGCTGGAACAGGAATGCTGTTGGTAAATGAGCCACTTCAGACATATACACAATGTTACTGGATTTGCCTGGAATATTCTGCTCCAGGTTAGGAGAAGGACAGCCCCCCATAGACTCCTCTTTCAGAAGTGCTGTCTTGGAGGGCCGTTTTAGCTGCTTTATAATAAAGACTCATCCCACTTAGAAAACCCCTCTGAGGTTTCTCATTAATAAATGCCAATGAACATAATATGATACCCAGGTTGTAGAAATCAATGGCAATCTAGAAACCAGGAAAAGAAAACATACTGAATGACAATAAGGAGTGGAGCATTTAGAGGACTCTTGAGCAGCTGAACTCCCAATCACTCTCCAAACATGAAAGAGGTTTCAACTGTTTATGAAATTAAGTGGAGCTTCTGGAACTGCACACTGAACTATGCTGAACAGGAAGAAATCTCTTTGCTTATTAGGCCTCAAGGAGGCAATCTATTGTACTATAGAAACAGCTACAGCCTTTGCTATGCAGCAGGGAGACTACTGCTGTTCAGGTGGATGAGTGGCTTTCAGATTTTTTTTCACAATCTCTTTGATTTAATATGTTTTAGGAATGGAACAGCAATGTTCTGCTTAAGCTGCAGGCAGAAATTCTTGAAAAGATGAGATCCACCACACTTGTAGTAGAAGGACATCAGAGAAGGACAGGCTTCTGCCTGCATGGGCTCAAATCCAGAGTATCTTTGAGAAGATGGGGAAAAGAATTGAAAAGCATATAATGGAGCATTAATAGCACTCACCTATCCCATCATTTTGTGTGTGTGTATATATGTGTATATATATATATATATATATATATACAAACACAGTAAGATATATAAACACACACCCATCACTACATACACCTTCTTAGAGTTGTGCATAGGTAATATTATATACATACACAAGCACAGACTAAACTTTATACAGAGGGAGAATGCATTCCAGAGTCTGACACTGGGAAGGGTTTTCTTCAGCTATTTACACGCCTGGTCTCAGGCAGGATGTGGTCTGTCATTGCAGAGGCCACAGCACAAGGTGAGACTTTGCAAAATGTAATACAAGCTATTAATGCTGGTTGGCCTGCAAAATTCATACCTAGTCCTTAGGAGGGAGGATGTCAGCATTGAGAGGGGATTTTCTTCAAGAACTGGATTGCTTGTTTCTGGAATGCTGAGACAAAAGACGCCGAATTGGACACAGGGGGACAAACAGGCAAGGCAATATAAGACTGACTACAGTGACTACATTGTATCGATTGCAACATCCGCAAGAAAAAAAAGATGTGAAACATTAAAACAGTTGTGATAATTCAGCGGTTTCAGTGTGACAGCCCTAAGTAGCAGAGGCTTGTTCCACTGACAACTGCATGTTTCAAATCATGAACTGCAGGACTGAGCAACGTTATATGTGACTACGACAGCTAACATCAAAATCAGTCTTCTGCGGGAAAATCTATTTGCCAGACACATCACAGCACAGGTGTCATGGCAAGGAACAAGTCATGGCATGACAGCTAGCAGTGCTCAGTACTTTTTGAGTCCAGGAGAGCTACACGTCATGCCACCTGTGGATAAGAGGGCAGAGAAATCTAATTAGGATCTTTAATTGGACCTGAGCAACCTGATCTGACATTGTAATTAACCCAGCTCAGAGTGAGGGCAGTTGGACCAGAGACCTCAGGAAGTCCCTTCCAACCTGAATTATTCTGTGATCTGTAGCATACAAAAAGACTGAATCTCATTTGCCATCTCTGGCGGGAGCAGAAGACACTTTCGGCTTCATTCATGGAAAAAGGAAAACCTGGGTTCTCACTCATTCAGTTTTGACATAGGACAGGTTTTGGGAAGGTCAGTGAGTCAGCCAGAACTCCTTTTTGTGGGAAAGACATAAGAAATGCAGAGGCTGAAATCCACTGGGCGCCTTGAAATTCTTCAAAAGAGAGCACACCATGGCAGAGACAGGAAAATACTGATACAGCACAGGCCAGCAATACAATGTTTTTCCTGGGAGGAAGGTGAGAGGAGTGGCAGAGACAAAAGGGTAGTTAGCCCTGTAAGGAGCATGTTCTGTTAAAAAAAATGGTACATTTCCCCACATACAAACACTGATCCCTCACAAGCTGTTTCCTTCTTTACCTGTTGGAAACTCACTGTAATTACAAGTTCCAGTGCCAGTTTCTCATTAACAAAGAAATTTGCCCTCTATTACAAGGGGTTTTGTTTTGCCTCATTAAAGATATTGTTAAAGCCTCCACAAATATGTTTTGTACCCACACAGGCTCCTTATTGAATCTGGCTGTCTTCGCTTCCTGTTTTAGCACAACTCACTCGGTAACTTGTTGCCTCACCCTACCCCTAAAGTGGTTGCCTTTAAGTAGTTGGTGAAATGCTTAATATTCGTTTAGTAAAGATCTTTGAAGATGATACATGATGTAAATATCAGCTAACACTATTTATTATGCTTAAAAAAAATAATATGGCTTTTGTAAGATTAAAAGCCAATTCCCCCATCAGTTTTCTTAAAATTTGTTAAACCAAAATAATGCAAACTTCCCTTTGCAGTTTAGCCCTCTTATCTCTTCACAGTTTTTAATAGTCAGTATTTCCCATCTGATTACTGCTCATCACATTGTTATATTGCTTTTACAGCCTTGGGCTTTTTTACAAAGCTTCTCTATTACTCCAGATAGGCACAAAACAGTAGCAGGTAGGGAGCAATCCACATTTTCCAAAGATCAGAACCATTATTTAATGTTTTTGTAAATATTTACTTTAGAAGCAGGCTAAATGTTACTTAAGATTTGTTCTAAAACTGATGTGTTTAAAAGTAAAAAATCACGAGGACATATGGAACTCATCTGAAGGAGAAAAAAAATGTTACTATTACACAAAAGAATTAATTTCCTTACTGTTACCAAAGAGTTGTCTTCATAAAACTTGTGGCATGCTTTTGTGTCTTAGGTGGAACATCATGACACATATCATGTGGTTTGTGGTCTACTCTTCCTACTGCCTGAAGCTCTGGCTGCAGTTTCCCCAACCTGACTGTCCCACCAAATCGGCACACACCCTCATCGTGCTCCCACTGGGATTTCTGTTCCTGTTCTGCCCTTTTTTTTTTTTTCTTCCCCTTCTTCTTAGTCATCTTACCCACAAGCAGCATAAATCAAGGCGAGGACGTGTTTTCACAGCTAGGCAGTTCTTGCAACATCAGGGCTGAGTTCAGGGAAATGGCTGGAAAACTTGCTATACCCACACACACACACACACACACACCTGCCTTTTGGCTCATGGAAGACGAGCACAGTGCCAAAGATGTTTGTTTATTCTTGCCCCTGGTGCTTTGATATGTAGGCCGCCGATGAGGGTAATCGCCTCCCTCACAGCACAGCACACAGGACTGAGCAGGGCCTCACATCTCCTCACAGACCTCCCAGGCGTCTTCTCCATCACACGAGGTGCTGGGTCACGTCACTGGTGATGTCCATACCAGCCTCCTGATGAGGCCCCTCTGTTCTTTCACTACTTTGGAAGAGATTTGGGAGAGAGCTAGAGAAAAGGGTGGACCAATTCAAAGCCACTAAGCCAGGCAAGTGCAGCCATGTGTCTTTGGAAGTGGTTCTTGCTGAACACAAGGACAGTTTGACCCAGTTGTGAGCAAATGTGGCAGATCTCCATGCTACAGTGTCACGACAAAATCAAGCCTGTAGCTTTTACATGGTTTGTGTAAGCTTAGCAAAAAGCAATAGGATACTGTGTTATGACTGGACTTAGCCCTTGTGCTATCGCATCTGCTGGGACGTGGACCACACAAGCCTTCCTGCTTTGGACTTTGTTTCAGGTGTGGGCACAGCCACCTACATTGACCGTGCAGCACACTTGGGGTAGGTGGCTTGGGAGCAAGTGCTGGGGCACATTTGTGAGAAAGGTGGGGCTGCTGGAGAGAGAGAGATGGCGTGGGCACGTGCAGCCAGGCCCTGCCTCCCGGTCCTCGTGGGGATGTGTCATCACACCAGCAGTGCTGAGGAGGAGAGCTGAGAGGCCGGGCCCAGTGTCGTGTCTACCAGGGGCAGATGGGGTGGGGAGGGCACATGAGAGCTTGATGCCTACAGAGCAACGCACACACCTGCTGCCAATCTGCATCCCAACAGCATGGAGACACAGGTGACTCCAGGTTCCCACCACCAATGCAGCCATGACTCAGCTGACCATCCTGTGCTGCAGTGATAGGATGTCTTGTGTGCTAAGAAACACTAAGAAACTGCCTCTTTCTGTCCTTCTGTCTTTCCCTTATCTGAACCTTATCCTACAGGGTGGAGCCAGAAAATTGAATATTTCTTGGAAATACTAAAGAACTAGAAACACTATGAGGAAAACCCAATGCCCTGCTCCTTTGCCTGATTTTTACCTGTCTGGAAGATCTCGAAGGAGAGAGAAGAGGATGAGTGTTCTCACTTAGAAAGGAGCTGCTGTTTCCGACACTGTAGTTAGGAGAACGCTCTCCCGTCAGGAGCAGAGTGCAGGGGATGCACGCACAGTGGTTCAGAAGTCCCTTCAGCAGCCTGGTAGCTCCATTTGTTCATCAGTCACTATAGCAAGTGGTGTCTTTTCCAGTCTTCCCAGGGCTGTCAGGAAGCCACTTTTACAGCCAGCTGGGCCCGAGTCTCACACTGGCTTTGGCAAAATCCTGCTGGCTCCACTCCAAGTTTTGCCAGAGCAAGAACCCTGCCTCACAACAGTAATGACTGGATTTCATCATGCAAACTTTGGTAGTTTTGATCACTCTCAATACAGTGAGAAACTTCCTGATTTTGGAAAGTGTTCCCAGTCTGGGAGGTGATGGGAAAGCCATGACACAGATCGGCTCTGCTGTGTGCACAGCACACAGTTGGAAGGGTGATGGAGATGCCCAAGGCTGGGCAATGTCCTGCAGGAAGAATCGGGCACCCTGACCCCCATCCCTGCCCTGAATGGATCCAGAGGCAGGAGGTCCTGCATGTGGTGGTGACATGCACTGTCAGCCCGCTCTCTGCTCTGAAACATGGGACACCCGGGAGGTGGAGTGACTGGAGGTGCTGAAGCACCTGCCGAAACAACTTCCAGGGAGCTCCAGACCCTCAGGGATCCTAGATGTGCTTCTATCACCAAGAACCACCTCAGATCTTGTTCCTGAGGCTTTTTAGTCCAAGCGGGAGCTGCATCACTAACGGTGCATGTTTGGGAACTGGCAGGAGTTTCCTTCCTTCCACCCTCCTGTGAGGCCTGGGAGGCGGGGGACGCCCCTGGGGCGGGCGAGGACGGCTGAGGTCCGGGGTACGGAGCTGCCCGCGCCATGCAGTGACCACGTCCTTGGCCCGCCCTCCACGCCGGGCTCGGAGGGGCCGGGGAAGGCGGCGCCTGCCGGGACATGTCGCTTCACGCCGGGAGCCGCGCGGGTCAGCGCGGCCTGAGAGCGCTGAGCGGGGGCGCCCCGGGGCATCCC